>NC_138732.1:20317627-20917627 GCF_965113295.1 Leuciscus leuciscus
CAGTGAAGAGAAATACAGAGCTATTTTGCAAAATTGCAGAATTGGAAAGATAAGAAATCTAAATCACTGACTGCTCTAATTTCTTTAGTTCCAATGATTCAAATTGTGTGATGTTCCCAAAAAGAAGGAATGTTACTATTGTGTTTTCAATGAAAGCATTAATCATCTTCTGGTTTTACGTCTGTATGAGAGATCATTTTAACAGAAGGGGAAAGGAAGGTTTCAGCCTCCACCTCACCATTTCCTCTAAATTTCTCAGGGTATTACTGCAAGAAGCTTGAAAGAATTTACCACAAAACTGTGAAAAATTACAGAGTGTTCCCGTGTATGAGGTTTCACACATACTTTTAGGCCTACACCTCTTTCTTCCACATTTGAAACCAATTTTATGACCAGGACAGTAACAAAGTACATTTACTTGAGTATTGTACTTAAGTACACTTTTTGAGTATCTGTATACTTTACTTGAGTATTATTTTGGAAACTTTTTTAACTCCACTACATTTGAAAGACAAATACCGTACTTTTTACTCCACTACACTTCTGTCAAGGTCCTTGAGTAGAAAATGACGTCAGTCAGGGGATGATTTTGGTCGGAAATGAAAGTCGGGTTGACGTCAGAACCGATTGGCGAATTGTTGTCATTGTTTTGGAGCACACAATAACAGTAAGGCTAACATATTCCTACTAAAAGCCAAAAAACTTTTCATAGAGACTTTAAATAGGGCACTTTTTGAGGGAACAGCCATTTGGGTGTCCGAAACCATTGTGGACTTTATTGAGCATTTATTCAATGTTACAACAGGGTCTCTGACTTCACGCTTGTGACAATAAGGTGTGACAGATATCTTTGATCAGTGCTTTAGTTTATCTTTTGCTATCATCAATGATCAATTAAAATCAATGACAATTTTTAATAATAGTGGTCAAAGCACAAATATTGTGCAAGTAAATGGTCGTTGAATTGTGCATCATAATGTAAAACTGACTTCGAATAATCTCTCACCTTTTGCAAAATGCTGAACATAAAGACATTATAGCTTATTCTTCAACTGTATCAGTTATTTCAGGTCACACAAGTTTATAAAACCAGTTTTGTTTTGCTCTGCGCTGGTCTCTGAATTAGTTATAGTAGCTGTTGTTATAAGAGCCTGAGATTCTGTTGTATCTTTCTTGTCTCTCAATGTATATGGGCTAGTGCTTCATATAGTCTGTTCTCCATATCTGAACACATGACATTCCCTCACAGGCACATCCATGATTGGCTGCGTAAGTGTTAAATAACACAAGTGCTGGTGCATTATTTAATACGTGTAACTGATACAAAGCTCACCCTTCTATAAAATATGAATGAGAGGCATGCAAGCTATATGGCTAAAATGAAAGCCGAGGTGCTTGGAAAGGGAATATAGTGTTTTCTTAAAGGGAGGGGTTGACCACAGCTTTGCTGATCCTGCCAGTTTCTCATTCAACATGGCAAACTTATACAGTAGTGGGAAAAATATACAAAGCCTAGCTCTACACCAAACCCTTTGTTTAATGTGTTCGTTGATTTGAAATGCTTGAAACAAATATTCATTCATTTCTCAAAATCTTGAATTGAACAAAATTTTTACCTGAACACTGCTTATCTCAACAAATGTGGGACAGGTAATGTTTCAAAACTTGTAGGGCCTGAACAATTATATTTTATTACATCAATTCAACACAAACATATTAAAAACAGTCCTTATTAATCATAAGAACACAGTTAAATGTCATACATAGGTTTTTACAGTCAACATTTTGAAGTGGATCAAAACCTTTCATCAAAGACATGAATTTTGAACAATACCCGTTCTTGTCTTAGGATAACTTTGATTAACTTTTTTCATCCACTTCAAATGTTGACTACTAGTGTCCCAAGTGATTAACAAAAAAGTAACCCAATTTGCCTGATATCACCCTAAACGCAAATTATTTACATTTTATAACAACATATCTACATAATAAAGGGGTGATGACAGTGGGTTTTTGGTAAGGATTTATTTATTTTTTTATTACTTTTAATACCCACAATATAAACACTAAAAAATTATAATCATTTTGCAAACCCTGTAAAAAAAAGTGGATGCCTTAAATTTTTAAGTACAATTAACTTGGATGTTTAAGTCATTACAACTTTAATTACATTAATCTGACTTTAAAAATGTGTTGAATCTTGAAAAAAAATGAGTTTTTTGGGGGGAAATTGCTTAACTTATTTTGACGAGTTAACGCAATGTAAAAAGATGTTGTCATAACCTCATCATAGAATATTTTTTTTTACACTAAAGGACTTCCTACCTAAAACATAACGACAGTTATATATTTTCATGCGTAATATTTTTTAAATTGTGTGAGAAGTGTGATTTTACAAATCAAATAGTTGGCTTTTATATTGTCAAGTCAAAGCAACGTATTAACATATATATCTGGAAAATGTTTAGTTTGCATTAAGATTTACTACTTTAGCACTTTTACTTACTATTAGAGTAATGTAACTTTGTCAGCCCTAAAATATATGTAAAATTATTTTTTTCTTTCACAAGTTTTCCACGGACTCCGTGGCTCCCTCTTGTGGTCACGGACACCAGTTTGAAAATAACCGAGTCCGACCTGGTCCGACCACTCATGCTGCGTCTTGCAGTGTGTGCGGTCTAACGTTAGATGTCGCTGTCACCGTCTGGAGCGCTTGGCTGGTTGAGCAGAGCGTCCTCGCGCGCCTCTAATGTGTCAGCGCCAAACAGCAAAAAAAAAAAAAAAAAAACTTCGGCAAAAATGGCGGAGGGTGCAACGTCTCTCAAAGGGTTGCGGGCTCAAATGGGTACGATTTTTTTGATTTACAAGCTCTTTTGACAAGTTGTCGTTGCTTAAATCAGTCCTATGACATATATGTAGTACTGTGGCTTTGTTTGGAGGTTGTTTGGACGACTGAGGACTTAAATCCATTACTTTCATTGAGGCGGTTTTGAGAGGGGAGAGTTAGCGGGCTCTGATGGACGGATAACGGCCAGCTAACTGCTAAACTTACTCCAGCACCAGACAACAAGTTTGTGTTTGTTCACTAGCATGTTCTTGTGGAGTTTAATGTTTAGATAGGATGCATTACGAAGTCCTAAGCGTTTTAACGCTGTGTTCGCCGGATCTGTTGGGAGGTTTGAGAAGTGATGTCTTGTTTGACAGGGATACATCATCACATCTTTGTATGGCGCTCTCATCTGTACGAACTTACCTAA
Source organism: Leuciscus leuciscus (assembly GCF_965113295.1). NCBI lineage: Eukaryota > Metazoa > Chordata > Actinopteri > Cypriniformes > Leuciscidae > Leuciscus > Leuciscus leuciscus. Next base: position 20,320,885 of record NC_138732.1, read on the forward strand.
CCTTTATGACAGATGTTTATTATTTTAAACTCAATGTAATTTTAGCATCACACAAAATAGTCTCTAAACAAGGTGCTTTTAAATGTGTATAAACTCCCTGCAGTCTCCTAAGTTGACTTCTATATGCGCTTCCTATCTGACTAGCAGAAAGAGACACCGAAATTGATGTCGAAATAGTTGACGTATAAACTCCAGAATCAATTGGAGAACTGCATGTTTGATAACGTTGACTATTTTGTATTGAGTTGAGCTATATAAGTGAAACCATCAATGTGTAATTTATTATTGCATGTGGAATTGAACATGCAGGCTGTACCAGACTAGTGTTAACTGACCGTTGAATGTTTAGCAGTATCTGTCGCTTTATCTTAATATGTTGAGTGTGTGAGTTTCTGTCTTGCAGATGCTGTTGCCATCTTGGTCAGTAATTGCTAAACAGGATGTCACGTATGGCTCTCGTTACACTTGATTATGGACCCTTAACTAGATCGTTTACCATATGATGGTTCAGGATTAACATAAAGTGTCATTTTCTCACTATCAACATCATTGCAGTTGCATTTAGCAGCAAACCCTCAAATTCTGTTTGCTAGTTTTACTAGTGCCTCTTACGAAAACATGTATGGGTTGCTTGTTTTGCATGCTCGTCTGCCTTGCTAATGAGGAATGATTTGCACTTTTGATGTATTGTTTGGCCTATGCCACTAATAGACTAGAAGGTTTAGCTTTCACTGTTGCCTGTGGAGTTGTAAAAGTTCTTAGGGCTTGTTGTGTAAGGTACATAACAGTCCTGAAAGGCTTCTGCTTTTGTATGTCATTTTAGCTTCTTTTACTTTTGTAGAGCTTGAATTCAATTCATTAAATTGTTTGAAGCGGGTCACAGTGTGGTTAGAAACCTCAAAGTTGGTTCACATCAAGATCTGCATCCTGCCAGTGTTAACCCTGGTCTGACTGCAAGCATAATGAAGGCTGAGTCCAGTAGTAAAAAAAAAAAAAAAGCACATGTTTGGATTGTTTTTTATTAATTTGTCCCTTTGCATTTTTAAAGCTATTATTAAAGAGCATGAAAAATAACATGGCCAGTTAGAGCCATGTGATCTTGAGCTGTTTTGATATCATAATCCTCCGGGGCTGGTTATAAGTCAATATTAAACGGGTAGCACCTTTGTTTATCAAGCGTACTCTTCAATCTTGGCTGTCAGAATGAGGACTGTAATTTTCATTGTTAAATAGTCAGCGCCTCTCCTCTCTGAGTTGTTATTTTGAAGTCAGTAGCTTTTAGTGAAACCATATGGAACACGTCTGAAGCAGAAAGGCTCATATTTGTACTTTAGTCCTACAGGTGCTGTACATTGCCCTGCTGAGTTTTGTGTCTTTTCTAGTAGAGACATTTGTTTAAGTGCTGCAGCATTCAAATGTGCAACCCAGTCTCATTGGAACCCATCATGCCTGTGGCAACACTTCCGCAAAATTATGTTTATGTTGCTTTTAAGTAAAATGTCCATTGAGTCTCTATAAATGTCATTCAGTTTTAACCAAAATAGATGAATGTAAAGGGTGCTCCGATTGATCGATATTGGCCAATAATAGCCTTAAATAATTTGATCGGTGATCTCTATAAAGGCCGATCAGTGACAGTAGCTCTTAAAGTGACCGCAGCCTAATAAACCTACTGCTGTCTTTGTCCTCAACGTTAATCTGACAACATTCACTGCTTTTGAATGGTCGAGCCCTGCTTTAGCAGCTCTAAATATTCACTGTGCTATTAAATTAAAAGTAAAATATGATAGAGCAATAATATGAACAGTGAAAGTAACAATAGTTCCTACAATACATTTTAACAGGCAAAATTAGGCCTGTTGGAAATGTCAATTTGCTAAGCCATCTAATTTGATTAATATTCTATTGGTATCGGTATTGGCAAGTACTAAAAATAAAAGTATAAGTATCGGGCTCGTTCTGGAAAGAGTGGTATCGGTGCATCCCTTTTTACTGCTTCACAAAATCCATACGGAGCTGGTTATGTGATGTAAACATCAAAATGGATTCGTTTACAAATCTTGCACAATGGTAAAAGCATTTTGAGGTCAAGTATTGTATGTATAAGTAAGATTAGGAAGAGGCACGTGTTTCCAATGAGCCCATGTTGCACATGTGGGTGCACAGCACACTTGTTTAAAGATCTATAGCTGATGATAACGTTATCATTAGCCTCCCGGAAGCAAGCATGACCTACTGCCCACACGTCGTCATCGCTCTACCTCTTGAAATAGCCCAAGCTTACGTAGCCCAGGTGTCCCCACTAATCCTGGACAAGAACTACATTGTGGATGGGGTTGGGTCAACTAATTAGTCAATAGGTCAACTAGTTCATCTAGACTTCTTTTTTTTTAAACTTTTTGATACTTTTAGCAGCAGTGCTTTTGCTTTAATTAGAGTGCTATGATTTAGCTGTGACAATTTGTTTTGAAAAACCTGCTTGTGAAAGTTGTATCTTTTAAATTCATCGCCTTTAAACACCATTGCAACAGTCATACTCATACATGTTCACATGGATATTTTTAGATCTGAGGTTCTCGACTCTGCACCTTGATGTCCACTTTCCTGTTGAGTTTAGCTCTGCCCTACAAAGGCAAAAGACCTTAACTCGCTAGAGTGTGGAACTGAGAAAAATGACTTTAAAGATTTTTAGTTGTCCCGCCAAATTAATTATAGGTAGGACACTGGAAATCTGGCAAATAGATGTTTTAGTAATGAAAATGATATACATAAATCTTGAGCTCAAACTTGACTTTTGACCACTATTTTAAAGTTACTGTACTCTGCCTTTGTATTGTCAGCAAAAAGTGAGAAGTCATGCCAAGGCAAAAGGCAGTAACTTCCACATTATCAATATTTGGTTGCTGATCACCATTAACAAAATCATTATAGTAACACCTGTATAAAATCTAGTGATCATGGCATTTATTTTGTATGATTTACAATTATTTATAGCCATCTACTTATTGCTATCCTGTGCTTTGGTTGTATTCTGATGGCATTATTAATACATTTGGCACGACAAAATACCTCCATCCATAGATATATTAGTCCAGCGTTGGTTCGACCGTGTTTAGGGCGGTGCTGAAGGTGCCGGCGAAGTTTTGCCACTCTGCCAGCTAGTTGCATGAGGGTTTCAACCAGGTCCGGTACCCGAACTGGGTGAGGCGGGGCTTTAGTTCTTTGTTGTATTCATCTGCTATGGCATGTGCAACATTTTTCTGTCAACGCTGCATAATCCTTCGCGATCGATATCGCATGTTTGTCGATGGAGCGGTTTCAGATAGGGATGCACCGATCCATATTTTTTCACTTCCGATCCGATCCCGATACCTGAATTTGGATATCGGCCGATACCGATACTATTCCGATACCAGAGCTGTGTTTGCTTTAATATTATTATCATTATTGTTTATTTTATACGATGCTGAAATAAACTTCTCTCAACAGGCAAGTATGAATGATATGTTATGTAGGTATGTATGCATGCATGTCCCAAAAGGCAACTTGAGGTAAGTATAAGCAGGGCTCTAGAGTGCGACCAATTTGGTCGCATATGCGACCAAATTTTGTAAGTGTGCGACTAACATTTTTCCTAAGTCGCACCGGTGCACCTAACGTCCTCGCATCCGCTGCCTCTCCACGGACGTTTGTTGGCGTTTGTTCTCCTTTGACGGAACTCACACTCTTCTCTCACGCGGTGCCACAGCTCGCACGACAGCCCTGCTTAATAATGAGTGACGACGGAGGACAGAATTAAACATTCAAACGTAGCCTGGTACACTTAAGGTCTGTTATATTAGTCTGATTTTATTTAAAATTTCGGCTTCCAAAGATTATAAAAAAATATATATTGAGGTAAACCCATTAAAAACTATCTAACTACGCGCAACTTCTTCCCTTAGCAGCATTAGGCGGTCATTTCTCCCTAAAACTCAGAATCAGAATCAGCACGATCAGTGATTGTTGTAAATGCAGTCTAGCTACTGTTGCTAAATTGCGGGACGCGTTTAATAACTGAAAGAGATATTAAAAACACAAAAATCTGCGCAAGAGATGCTGTTCGCATGGCGGCGCGCGCTCCGAAACAGACCGAGACCGGCCGAGTCAAGCAAATTATACTTTCGGTTTCATGTGCAGATTGTGCGCGTCTAAACGATCAATTGTACACAAAAGCGTGTCAATTACCGGCTTTGAGATTCACTAAAACAGTTTATGTCTTAAATGGACGTAGTTATGGAAATAGTTGGGAGAAAATGGTGCATCAGTAGTAGCCTATTAGATCTGCATTCTGCACCCGGTCTTAAAGGGGCCGCAGTCTAATAAACATGCTGACGATTGCGCCATTACTGTAAATCAAACAACAAGAGAAAAATCACTCACAGCTCTTGAAAGAATAACTTCAGCTTTAATAAGCATTAATCTATTTATGATAAATTTTACAGTGTTATTTTACATTTTATTACTTTATTAGATTTCTTTTTAGACCATGCCTGAACAGTAATGTTGATAGGCCTTCCTGAAATTAAAGCACTGTGTGGGCCTATATAAAGTGTATCTTTGTTTAATTGTTTATCTTTTGTTTATCTATTGTTTATCTTTGTTTGTTATATATAAAACAAAAAGAACCATAAGAATACAGTTAAAGTACTGTATCGATAAGCAGTATCGGTAAGAGTAGGAATACCGTTAATAATTGTGCTTCAAAAAATAAATAAACGTTTTTACCTACACCTTCTTGTTTAAATTCATTTACATAATATATATGAATGTGTATAGAGCGTAATAAAAAGGTGACCTTAAAATTGTGGCGTTAAAGGTGATACAGCCGAGGAAAAATTTGGGTGCACCCAAATTTTGTGCTGGTGCACCTAAATAAAAAAGTTAGGCGCACCAGTGCAACCAAGGCAAAAAGTTAGTCTGGAGCCCTGATAAGGTCAGAAAAGGAAGTCAGAAAAATTGAAAATCCTGTTAACAGGAAAAATCCCATTCTGAAAACAAATATGCAACTGTAAGGGTTTCAAATTGATTGTCACGTCAATATTTATTACATTCCCAAAATGTCAAATACTTGTGTCTTGAAATATAAGAAAAGTGCAAGTGTAAACATATTACACACACACTATCTGAAGGGTGATCCTCGCTCCGATGCGGTAAATGCTCGATCAACATCAGCATCGTGCAAACAGACAAGCGGATTTTGCCTCAGACGCGCGTCAGTTTCGCTTCAAACTTTTGCTTTTTACGCACGTCAATTTTTCTCGACGCGCGAATGGATTCAAAATATTCAAGCGTCCAACTAGACGCGGTAGACGCGAATTTGACGCGCTATTCGCATTTGGTGTGAACGCACAGTAACGTGGTGCTTTTTTAAATGTTTGATTGCGTTTGTTGTGTTGTAAGACGCGAGGAAGCTTCAAAGTGCTCTGAATTACAGCTTTGCAAATATTGCATTTTGCTGTCTTGCTCTGCGGTGTTTCCAGTGTGAAGTATATTCACACAGCGGACGTTGTTGGCTAGCCGCAAACTGAGGAATGGATTTCCTGAGCGGGGGCGTGTCTCATAACTTTGTGTCTCATTGAGCCGCGCCTCCGTTCAGGAAATCCATTCCACAGTTTGCAGCCAGCTAGCAGACTAGCCGGTGGGAATCACTTTTGGAGTCATTTCAGCAGACGTTAAAGCGAGCGCAGACATGACTCATGGATATCGGATATCTCCACAGGTTGGATCGGGAAAATCCGATACGTGAATTACGCTGGTATCGGGTCCCGATACCGATACTGGATCGGATCGGCCCCATCCCTAGTTTCAGACCATACTAAATCTTCTGACCGCATTTGTGCAGGACAAAGCTCTGAGGACATCAGAAGTTAGAGGGACTGGTGGCAGCTGTACAAAGTACACAGGCTACACCGTAATTTTAATTTTAATGGACAGTAAAAAAAAAGGCAGATAACCGTACAATCTGGTAGGTAGCATTAATTGATAGAACACCAGCACAGTAACTTCATATTGACGCGCGGCTAAACAAAGGCAGAGTACCGTAACTCAATTTGAGCGTGCCAAAACAAAGCCAAAGAGCGGTAACTGATGTTACGGTGTTCTGCCTTGGTTTCTCATGGGCTTTTGGAAGTTACTGTTAAGACAACTAATTATTTTCTCGAAAAAACAACGGAATTGATTCAAGATACTCATCCACATGATAAAGGAGGTCTTGAATGTGCCAAAAATATAAATAACTCATTTTCGACCAAAAACAAAGTTACGGTCTTTTGCCTTTGCACGGCAGAGCTCTAACCTTCATTAAACTCACCTGCCTGTAACTCTTTTATGCCCTTCCCTCACTAACTTCCCTCTGTCTCATTCACTCAGATGTACATCATTGCTTACGTTTCATGAGTCTCCACTTCTAGCAGAACCCTTGCAATGGGTTTAAGTGGAATGCCCTAAGCCCTTGATCACTTGTAGGTAAATTAAGTGCACGGCTGCACGCACTGCGAGTTGCTGTTGTGACGTCACAGTTGTGTTGCACTGTGGTCTACGGACCAGCCTGAAGTGTACAAATGAGTAGACTCAATCCCTCAGTCAAAATCGAGGGGGTCGAGGGTCTATCCAAATACCTACTTGACGAAGTTGAACACGCTTCCAAATTGCGGCGAGGATTCCCCTGCTGGGAAGTGCTTTAAGGGAAGTTCGAGACTGAGTATATGGACGTTTCTCAATATGCGTTCTTAAAGGTATAGTTAACCCAAAAATATATTTTTTTCGTCATCACTTATTCACCGCAAGTTGTTCCAAACCTGTATGAGTTTTTCTTCTGTTGAACACAACATTTTTTTTTTTTTTTAAGAATGTTGGTAATCTAACAGTTGACTGTTTACATTAACCTCCATAGTAGGAAAAAATACTATGGAAGTCAAGGGCTGCCATCAACTGTCTGGTTACCAACAATTCTTTAAAATATCATCTTTTGTGTTTAGCAGAAAAAGAAACTTGTTTGGAACAACATGAGAGTGAGTAAATGATGACCGAGTTTTAGTGTTGTCAATCGTTTAAAAACAAATTAACTAGGCCTAATTAATCGCACATTTTTCTTTAATAAATCACGATTAATCACACCTAACATTTAAAGTTTTAATATATTTTTATATTGTTATAATTTCACATTGAATCTTCAAATTAATGTAGAAACAACATAAAGACAGTATATTTTATTATTTGTTTAATGGCATCTTTTTATGAAAGAAAGCCAGTATCACCAATCACCAATACTGCTACTGATGTCTCTATGAAAATTTCCAGGCACGTTCCTCCCCAGGCATCTGCCCTAGAGCACTTCCTGTTGTCCCAATAACAAGCTGCTACTGCAGCAAAAAGGAAAAAGAGTGAGGCAAACAGTGAGCGGTAACAGGACCCCACTGACCCAGTGAGCGCTGACTCTCCCTGACTGCTGGATCTCCTTGGATGTGCATGGCAGGACATAGAGAGCATAGTGTTGCTATTTGTATAACCGTTCTTTGTGTTCTGTCAGACTGAGTGAAGGAAGGTTTGTTGAACAGCCCATCTAGTCATCTGACTGTTTAAACGGGGCAGCTGTTGTCAGAAGGGATGATGCAACCCATGTCTGTTTTTAGTTTGTTTTCACTCAGAATATAATTTAAAGCTCAATGATCAGCAATCACAGTTGTTTAAATATTGAGAACAAAGCCGATTTGCTTTTGATTGTGTCTGTGGCAGTGATAAGGCAATAGCGCAGGATCTGATCGTTGATGTGACAACTGTTTTGACACTAGATAATTGAGTATCTTAATCACATCAATGCATTGTGGATCATTCTGGTACAGCTTAAGACCAAATGCTTGTTGTATTTGCATGCTTAAATAACACACTTTACTTGTATAGTATTTGAGACTGTCTGCTCAAAAAATTCCTTTTCGACCATTCTGTGTGTTTTCAGGATATGCAAACAAATTTAAACATGTACTCAGCCACTGTTTGCTATGTGCTCAATGATACCTGTCTAATTTCCTCTGTAAGGTAAAAATAAAGTCTTAGCAGCAGCTGTTAGCAATCCACATATGTACGTTTGTCTAATGTTTTTAAACATTAGCCTATTGTTTAGTGGCCCATAAAGAACATGCAGACTAATTGGAGTTACTCTAAGGAACAGTTTGAGGTCAGCTTGGGCTTGCCTTCATTGTCTTTACATCATGAATGTATGTGCAAGACCTAGATAATGTTCTCCATTGTGTTTGTCCATTGTTGGGCCGGTGTTCATTTGCATGCCGCGTGTCGCAAAGCCCACAGTGTGAGGTTCAGAGTATGACTCAGATGGCGTTTGCATATTCAATGAGTCTGACGGACTATGGCCTGAGTGCTCTACAGATACATTCCTCCTCCTTGTAGGTCGTCATGAGCTTCATATGAGACATTAAGACAGTGAAAAGAGCAGAGCAGCTTGCTTAAAATGTAAGCATGTACTTTAATAAAGCATTTAGTGCAGGTGTTTCATGGTACTTTCACTTCAGCGGGAATTACCCAGCCTGCTCTTTCTGCTGTTATTTTGGATGGCACTATATACAGTATTAAAGCTCAATCTATTTCAGTCTAGGGATGTGCAAAACTGCACTTTTTCATATTGGCTTGTTGGTTGGCTGTCTGAACAACTAGCCAATTGTGTCATAATAGTAATAATTGAAAAAACAATTTTCAATTGATTTTTATTATAATATTGATGAAGATGATTTTTATTATAATATTGTTAACACGTTTGTCCAAAATATTAAAGCTAAAGTAAACAGTAAAAAAAGAACTAGTCAATTTTACTAATCCATCAACCAGAGTTCATGATATTTGTAAAATAACAGTCATCATTAAATATAACAAGATAAAAAAAAAAAGATTAAATATAACATAATTTTGCATGTCAGTTATTGGGCAAAAGCAATATGAGTTGATCGCTACACGAGTCATTTTCTTTTATTGCCTGTGCAAATGTAGCTAATTGATTCTCAGATTGTTGTGTTGTAGCAATACGGCCCAGAGATGCAGGTTTTGTCCTGCATCTGATGACTGCACCGTCTGTTCCCAACTTAGCGCGAGTGTCACTCGGCAACAGTTGCTATGCGATTCATGCAGAGGAGGATTCAAACAATCTGAGACAGGCACTTACATTTAGGGCAGTGGCGGTAAAGGAATTTATTTACAATATTAGTGTCATTTTTATTATTATTATTAATGTTATTTTGCTATATAAATAAGCTTGGTGGGCTATTATCATAACCATAGCATTGCACTCATATTTGTGACTAAAAATAGATAAAACTAGAGATATTGATTTTTTATAACCGATACCGATTACAATTATTTGTATGTTTATGTGCTAGATAACCAATAAATAGAACCAATATTTATTTATTGTTTTATTTCTGTTTTTGACAATTATAACAACAGCACTGAACTGAACAAATGGTTTTATTTAGCCTAACACTTTTTAAATACTGTAATTTCTGTAATATCACTCCCTACTTGCATACAAAACAAAACTCACTTCTACATTAATAAATAGTCAGAGAGAGTGCAAAAAAACAAACAATTAACGAATATAGCATGTAAAAATGACAGGGAGTTTATCAACTCCCCATAAATATAATTATTATAATAATTCTATAATTATTCAGATACTTTTAAGTTAGTCAGAATCTGTCAGAGTCAGAAAAGTAAAAAAAAACTTGGTCTACTGCTTTTTATGCACAGCGGACATCATGATCAACAACAAATCAAAACACTTTATAATAAGCATAAACCGGTGAGCTTAAGCAGAGTTTAGAACTAAAGAGATGGCTCATTCTCAGTCAGTGAAATGTGCGCAATGTTGCCCTTACAGTCTTATCAGCAGCATCTTGATTTTCACCATACAGACATCACATGCTCCTTCACTGCCAGCTTAACAAACACCCTCTTTTTCTCTCTCTCTCTGATACTCTCTGTGAAGGGAGATAACTGTTACAAAGGCACACAGACTTGATCATCTATCCATATCCTCGTTATCCTATCCTCCCCTTATCTTATCATATCCTTCCTCCTAGGGGTGTGCGATATGACGATTTTTTATCGTGGACGATTAAAATGTCTCCACGATCTGCTTTTGAAGAAATATCGTAGTATCGCGCATTCTCAGTTGCTGTCCTGGCGCCTCTGTCCCAACATACTGAACAACGCGACGTATATTCAGATCAAATGTTAACGCAGCGGAACGGGACTACAGTTCACAAAAGTTCATAATTTGCATGTGCTTTAATGCCTTGTCGGTTAAACATTTAATTCGCGTGCTGATGCGCTGTTCTAACGTGTGCGTTTCTCAGCGCGTACATGTGAAGCTCACATGCACTAAAAGCCTGTCTACCAGCGCCTGAATACTGGTCTAAGTTATCTTTCGAGTCTTATTGTGCTAATACTGTCAAATACACACAAGGTTTACATAAACAAAGTCGGTGATGTCTAAAGTGAAAGCAAACTTGAGAAAATTGAGAGAAAATCTGCTTGTCAAATGCGTGAATAAAAGACGCGTCGAGTGCAGCTCTTAAAGAGACAGTAGCAATAGTAAACACGCTGCCGTTTGTCCTTAGAGGGATAGTTCACCCAAAAATAAAAATGATCTCATTATTTACGCACTATAATGTTGTTCCAAGCCTGTATTCATTTTCTTCTAATATTGTTCTAATATTAATATTTTGAAGAATGTGGCTATACAAACAGTAGCTGGTCCCCATTGACTTCCATAGGAGAAAAATATACTATGGAAGTCACATTCTTCCAAATAACTTTTATTTTCAACAGAAGAAAGAAACTTATTCGAGTTTAAAACAACTTGAGAGAGTAAATTATGACAATTTGAATTTTTAGGAGAACTATCCCTTTATTGTTAAAACAACAAAATGCAAAGAGAAAATCACTCACTGCTCTTGACTGATGACTTTAATAGTAGCTTTAATAAGTATCAATTTATAATTTATACAGTGAAGTCTATGTTTTGTTTTATTTTCATATTTGTTCATTTAATTACTTTCGTCAATGCTACTGTTAAATACACCTGTAGCTGAAAACAAAGCACTGTTTATTTAATTTGTATATTAAGTTGTGTGTGTAATGTGTATCTTTGATCTTAATATTTAATAACAAAGAAAATAATGACAAATATTTTTTTTATCTTCGCCCGTCTGCCATTCTTTTTTATTTTATATTTTGTTACCTAAGGCTTTGTTTTTTAAAATATGGACATTAGTTTGGCTGTAATGCTCAGTCACAAAATAGTAAAACCAACATAAAAAAGAATCGTGATAAAATCGTTAATCGTGATTTTCCTGAAAAAAATCGTGATATGATATTTTTACCATATCGCCCACCCCTACTTCCTCCTCTCCTGCCTGTTGCTAGACTGCTGAAGAGCATTTAAAAGGTGTTTTGTGTTGAGCGGAGATATTAGTATTTTCTGTTACTTTGACTCAAACACTGTATACCTGAATGTACAATATGCCTGATTGTACAATAACATAACATCTCAAGCCATCTGATGGAATTTAGGAATCAAAAATTCCTTTGGCAAGTTTATTTAAAATGAAACCACATTGCCATAGACTTTGGGCTGAGGGAGCCATCTTCACATACTTGTAATGAGAAGCTCTTATCAAGAAAAGAGAACCTTTAAGGGCTCCCTAAGTTTGATGGCTCATGATTTGATAAAGAAGAAATTCTGACAGCTATATATTATTATTATTATTATTATTATTGTAATTTTACAGTTGTATTGAAAAAATTAAATTATTGTAATATTTTTTGGAAATTGTATGGTTAAATATAACAATAGTAATATTCCTTATTATTATATAGCCATATTGTTATATAACCATATATAAAATGTTGGGCAAATTGTGCAGCTCCACAGACAAGCACAGCAAACCTGGATTCTTTTTTAAATTACATTTCACACCACAATCCCAATTTTTATCAAATGTTTTTGTTTTGTTTTCCCAAATCGTGCAGCCCTAGTAGTGCTACCTAGTAGATTTAAAATGCATTTTGTCTCATTGCATTTCCAGCTGCAGCTGCGCAGGCACAAGCAGAGGAACGGCGCAGCCAGGCAGGGAACAGCCCAACACCAGCAGCTCCAGCCATCACAACGAAGAGCCAGACCAAGCCAGGTAACAAACATGATCTCAGATCTCTGTCTGTCACTGCAGGGATCCACAAGGGTTTGTTTTCAGCAGACCCAGAATATCACTTGTCCTGATTACACTGAAAGTCTTAGTATTACTTAGTACAATAAAGTATTTTTATTCACTTGAATTTATAGCGTATAGCATATTATTTTTCTGTCTTCCTTGCATACACAAGTTTTGTAGCAAAAAATAAATTTTGGGGAAAAAACACAATAGGTTTCCACTGAAAACAAAAAGCTTTTTTTTTTTTTTTTGCTCTCTTGCTTTGTGACTTCAATGTGTTGTCACATGACTCTACACTTATTAAGGCCATTACACTACTGTAGCATATCCTCACACACGCCCATGTCTCTGTGTCAATACTATATCAGGTGTGGTGAGCTCATAGCTGAATCTGTAACCTGAGCCTCGTGTCAGACCATGCCAGTGGATTATCTGCGCATCGGATACTAGTGCAATCTGCCAAGAGCTTTTCATGGCCCAGGAAGTGTTCAGATTTCACTTGATACACTAGTTGTGTGACGTTGTGTTCTGTTATGTTTTTTCAGTCATTGATGGGGCAGCTCTGAGGATAGATGACAAACTTCGAGTGGCCAAAGAGAGGAGAGAAGAGCAGGAAAAGCAACATGGTGACAAAGCAAAATATTTCACTAGACGTGCATGCCACCATTGGCACACATAACACAAAGACAATATGAAACACTGTGTTTACAAACAGTGAGGTGGTCATTTGCATAATTTATTAATGGTGAGGTGGAAGCATCCAAAGAAAAACACAGTATATGCTACATTTATTTTGCATGGTGATGCACAGCGATTAAAAATAAAAAAGGCCCTCCATGTCAACAAGTAGCCAAACCCTGCACATAGTTAGACATAATTAACTCTCTTACATTTTAACAATTATTGTAATAATTGTAATAACAAATCGCGTTAACACACCCTGTTTGGCCCATTCAGCGGCCCGTGAGACTCAGCTCCTGGAGCGAGAACGCAAGACCCGGCTGCAGGTGGAGCGTCAGATGGAGGAGAGACAGAAGAAGCTTGAAGAGCAGCGCAGGAAGGAGGAACAAAGGAGAGCTGCAGTGGAGGAGAAAAGAAAACAGAAATTAGAGGAAGAAAAGGTAAACTGTCTGTTTGTTACCTATGTTTTGTGTTTTTTGAAAGAATTGAATAATTTTATTCCGTAGGGGTGGGCGATATACCGGTAGACACGATAAACTAGTAGACATTTGTCAACCAGTAGAGATTTTGGACTATCGTCTCGCAGTAAGCATTGCAGTTTAAAAACAAATGATTTTAAACCATAGAAGCTAAATAATTAAGGAAAGAGAACTCATTTTGGTAAATGTGCGCGTCTGAGAGTGTTTCTGAGCACTGTCTGAGAGACGCGCGCGCATAAAACTGCTGCTCATAAAGCGTGTGAGTACTGAACTGAGATCTTTTGGCCGCAATATTGGTTTTGACCGGTCAAATACACACACACACTTATGTGTCAAAATGCCCGTCTTTGTGAGGATAATTTATGTCATAAGTAAACTTAAACTGTTAAATGATCACAATATTTTTTTTCCTTATCAGTCAGTATCATTATTTATTTACCAGAGTAAGCTACCTTTTAATTTAGGGCCCATTTTCCCTAAATTCAGTTTTTTCTGGATTCCATAAAGTTTTATGATTTAATCGTCAAAAATGGTGTGTAGTTAAATTAATTAATAAAACTTTAACAATATAATCAATCTTTTAAAATGTAATCAAATGAAAATATAATAATTAATTTACAACAAAACATTGCATTTTTATTTTTTAGCAAATAAGATGCTGCACAACAGAACTGTATAAATTAATACATGGGTGAAAAATGTTTTGATTGTATGATATTTAAAAAATAATTATATTACTATCAATAGTTAAATAATTACATATTAGTATACAATAGTAATATATTTCATAATTTCTTCTAGTTAAACCAGATTTATATTTTGACGTTTTGTTGTTAAAATCTTTCAGTTTCAGCAGGTGATTTGACAGTAGTTTTTCTCAAATGAAAATGTAAAAAGCTTGTGAATTCACTCTTGACATGGCTCTGGACATGAAGTTCATGTGTTCATGCCTTCATATATTGGGACTCAGATACTGAAAACACAGTGAGCGCCACGCTTATTCGAGTTTGTGTAGAAGACGAAACTGTTGCACTCATTCACAAAGTGACACGCAGAACATGCAGACTTATTAGTCACATGCACTGACTGGCTGATGTCGCATTGTGTGATAGGCTGTTTGATTAATCCATGTCCTTTTTTTAATTAATAATTAAAGGTGCAACACTAATTTTTGCATTTGTGTTCTGATGTCACATGGCGATGGCGCAACCGAACCCCACAGCAATGCAACTTGTTAAATTATTGGCTGTTGTTTACTTGTAGCGCTACGAGTGACAAGGCGTACGATAGGCTATTTATGATCCAGGGTTGCTTGAGGGTTGTTCATGCATCCAAACTTGCTATGTGGTTTCATGTCTATTTACATTTTAATGCATTTTAAGGGATAGTCAGAATATTCTGTCATCATTTACTCACCCTCATGTCGTTCCAAACACGTAAGACCTTCTAAGTTTATTTATATAGCACATTTCCTACACAATGGTAATGCAAAGTGTTTTACATAGAAAAGGAATTAAAATAATCACAACAGATGCATAAGAAATTCAAATAACTAAAGAATTCTGAAGGATGTGACTCTGAAAACTGGAGTAATGATGCTGAAAATTCAGCTTTGCCATCACAGAAATAAATGTAATTTTAAAATATATCCAAATAAAAATTTATTTTAAATTGTAACAATATACCACAATATTACTATTTTACTGTATTTTATCAATTGAATGCTGCCTTAGTGAGCATAAGAGACATTAAATATATGTTTTTTCCAAAAACATGGAAAATCCAAACTTTTGAATGGTAGTATACATGAACCTCCTACTGCAATATTAAAATGTCAGAGGCTTTTCCTAAAGGCTTTTCCTAAAGGCTTTTCCTAAAGGCTGTATAATCCTATACACAGATATGTAATATACACATAAAAGTGTAATATTTTAAAGCCATGCTAAATGCCAATTCTGAACCCAAACCAGCCTAATTATACAGGACACCCTTAAGATTGGCTATGTCAATGATTTTAATGCCCTGCTTTGTTATTTGTGGCCATGATGGTATCATTAATACTCTTAAATGGATGAAATGAAGCAGGTGATTTTGTTAGTCTTACAGTCACACAACAGGAGCCGTGTGCACTATTCAGTACCTGACATGCAAAAGAGCCTGGAAACATGGACTTTGTTTTAGCATTAACACCCACACCTTTGCCATGGTCCACTGCTGCACAGATCACATTTGTCTAACAAAGTGTGTGTGTGTGTGTGTAGGAACACTATGAGGCTGTGATGAGACGTACCCTGGAGCGCAGCCAGCGAGTAGAACAGAGACAGAAGAGATGGTCCTGGGGTGGACTTTCAGACTCTGACAACAAAAATGGTACGAGTGCTTTTCCTAAATGCCAAAACATCAGGAGCACCTGATAATACATTCAACAGCCTTTGTCCCACAGTCTGCCCAAGTGGGTCCTGACTTATAATCTATGAAAAATCATCTTTTGATAATCTTTATTGCTCTGAATTGATGTTGAAGGTAAAGTGTGGAATTTTTGCATCACTAGCTACATCAAATTTGCAAAAATAATGCCTCAAACGCACATATGTCATTGGTCAAATTACACACTTCACCTTTTACAAGTCATGTTTGTTTGTTGATCTGTGATTTTTCGCAACACTACTTGGGGAGGGAAATCTCATGTTGTCAGCTGCGTTTTTCCACTTCTCTCACTCTCTTCATGGAGAGAGAGACCGTTTCCAATAGCGACCTGTCTGTCCCTGCCCCTCCCACAGGACAGAGTGACAGTGGCTCCAGCTCCTCCCAGATTGCTATAGTAATCTCCCCTGCTTCTCCAGCCTCCAAGCCACCCAGGAATCAGACGTCACAAGGTGGTTTATACTGTTTGTCTGCCCATGGCGTGACTTGACACAAAAAAACTTGCCCACTCATCCTCTTTGCTCATACGTGCACTAATCTGACTGGGGCTGTACTTGCTGTTTTTTCATTCACTCACAAAATATTTTCTTCACTTGCCAGGGATTGTAACAAAGAGTGTTCTCTCCAAAGCACCTACCTTGGTTCCAGGGATGCATGTCGCTTCAAGTTTTATCTGATTTTCCCCCTTTTTATCCAGATGTAATGACTGTTTGAATGTTTACTAACATTGTGTTATGCCTGCCTTTAAGGTTCGCTGCAGTTAGAAATTTTGCATAATACTTTACAATTTATCCCATTATTAATTATATATATTTATGTATGTGCATGTTACAGACATGTAAGGCACCATGTGACTTCAGGTTTAGCTGTTCTTAAATTAGCATACCCTAATTTTGTCTGTCCAGGTGTTACCCCATCCTTAAAATGTAGATGAACCAGCTTGTATTATAGTAATTAACAATAGCTTATCACGTGCAAACCCCTGTAACACTAATTCCACTCCCTGTCTGTCTCTGTGTGCGTAATTACCCTCCCCTGTAGATAAGCGCTCTTCCTCTACTACGAACCTGAAACAGACTGACTCAGTCATCAGCAAGCGTCTCTCCTCATCCTCTGCCACCCTCATTAATTCTCCTGATAAAAGTAAGTGTCCTCCCTGCCCTCTCCTGCCTTTTCCTTATCCTTTTGATAAATGAGCATGAGTACATACTCGTTAATGCTGGTCATGTGTACTAAGCAGATTTAATGACAAGTCATGTCTCACACAGGTGCCTCTCCCTGTGGTTCACTTGATGATTTTCATTTTATAATGTTATTTAAATGCAAATACAGCATTGTGTTTGTTTGAATGGGCCATAAGTGTCTTTGCCATCTCGGCAGCTTATGATTCTTGCAGACATGCTGTTTCTCCCCACAGTTTCCTTTTCCTCTAACAGGAGAAGCCAGCCATGACTCAGGCGGTTTCACAACAGACACTGTTTGTGTTGGAGTCACCTCTTAATTTCCTTCTGTGCTGGCACATTTTAGTGTGATGCCAAAAAAGTTAAAGGTTTTAGATCACTTTTGTGTTGATTTTAGATTTGTGTGTATGTGTGTGTTTTATCTTTGAGGTCTGTCTTCAGTCCCTCCTGAGTGAAGCCCATGTTCTCGATTCTGGAGCTGAGCTCTCTTTTGTCCCTCAGGTGCGAAGCGGAGAAGTTCATCTTTGAACCGGTTGCCTAGCAATGGTCCTCAGGCCTGTAAAGAAGCTCATAAACAGCCTCAGGTGGAAAAGACAGGTGCTTCAGTGCTGTTCCTCTTTTAAAGGATTAGACAGAAATTAAAATTGACTTTATTTACTCACCCTCATGTCGTGCTCAACCATAATTATTTTCTTCTGTGAAATACAAAAGAAAGAATTTACCAGTTTTTTGCCCCATTCAGTTATATGAATGTGGGCTGGACTTTTCAAGCTTCAAGAAAAGAACATTAGCACCATGAAAGTATCAGTAATTTCTTTTAATTTCTTCTTTTGTTTTCCAAAGAAAGAATGGGTTTGAAGCAGTGATTAATATGATGATAATATGATGGGCGAACTATACCTTTAACATATTTCTGCACACAGCCCAGAGAACAATGAACAGTCTCAGGATCTCCTACATAATTTTTTTAATGAAATAAAGGGTGTTCGCCTTTATTTGCTTACTTCAGCTCAGCAGTTTTCACATTGTCATTCTGAAAATCTAGTTTCTATGCAAATATGCATTTAAGCAGGCATAGACAAGGAGCTTGCACAGACATTCTTAAGCATGAACATTTACAGTCACTATTCTCTAAATCCACTGAAACCTACTGTAAATAGAACCACAATTATAAAGCAGATTCTAGCTGCATTGTCCTCATCAAATACGCATTTCCTCATTCACCGCAAAATGACACTTGAAAGCAGAGACAGAAGAGGCCCTGCTTCCTGACTGATTCTAACGCTTCCTTGTCCACTCTGTCTGTAGGCCCAATCCCGAAGAAGCGAAGCTCCTCCCTCTCTCGAGTGGGGGCTAAAACGCAGCCCGCCACCAAACCAGAGATATCCACAGCAGATGAATCAGGTGCTTAAGTCCCAACTGGGACATTTCACGTGTGCCTGTTCGCCGTTTACTAATAAATGAGCGCAAACCTTTTTCGCTTCTATGGTCCATGTTGCTCTTGTTTTAAGGATTGGTTTGTGGTTATAAACGTGCTGCGTCACTCTCCCTACGTTTTTTGCTTGATTCGCCCTTCTACTCGTGCATCAAATCATCATGCATCCAGAAACATAATCCGCAAATGTTGATGCTCTTTTGTCCATAAGTCAGTTTGTGCTTACTGCTGCCTTGAGCTTAACCTTTCCTTGTTGCTTCGTTCTTTCAGGGAGTTCTCGCTAACTGACCTACTCACCAGGAATGAGCTCTTTGTGTATGTTAATACAATGTTTTTGTTCATGTGAACGTTGTGTTGTTTTTCTTCCCATATGACATTAACCAATGAATTTGGCCCCTGGTGCCATGTCTGTTTTCAGTGTGTGTGAGTGTGTCTGTTGCAGAGTGTTGACTGGTTTTACAGAAAGGCTTTTTCTTGTGCTGTAATTATTTCTAGATATCATGTTTGCAGGACTCCTGGTTATATAGTCACTCTTGAAAACTAAATGACCTACTGAATTGTGTTGTGATGGACCATTTTAGAGTTTGCCCATCAGTGCATACTTGTTTAGGTAGACGCCAGCTTTCTCTATTCTGAAAGCACTTCCTCATTTCTGAGTTCACTTAGCCACATCATCAAAAGCTTCACAGCCTCGACCTCTCTCCATAACTTAAGAGTGAATCAATACAGTGCCGCGGGGAAAAGGAAATTAATGGATCATTTAAAAGAGACATAAGCCCCCGGTTTCACAAACAAGGCTTAAACTAGTCCCAGACTAAAACGCATGTTTGAGCTGTTTTAACTGAAAGCAACTTTCTCTGACATATCTAAAAAAAAAGTCAGGCCCATTGTTTTGTCTTAAGATGCACACCTGTAATGTTATTTTTTTTTCTAGGGCATGTTTATAAAATCTACTTAAATGTCCTAATTGGAGTAAGGCCTAATCCTGGCTTTATCTAAACCCTGTCTGTGAAACCAGGCCTAAGTTTTTAGAATCAGAATGAGCTTTTTGCCAGGTATGTTTACACATACAGGGAATTTGGAAGCTTCTACAGCACATACAGAATGACAGTGACAAGACATATATAGAATATATAAAACTACACAATATACAAAATAGATCATAGACAAATTATATGTTACAGTCTGTAACAAACATGCTGTACATAAACATATTGTCTATTTTGTATATTACTCCTTCATATTTCTGTTTTTCCCAACTGAATTTTGTAACTCGGGTTACAAACAGATTTCATGACAGCAAGAGCTTTTTGAGCCTTTTAGCATGTTCTGCCACAGTTTTGCTTTGTACAAACTGTATCAAATTAGTTAAATATTTGTTTTCCCTACATTCTGTAAAACTGCAGTTGAGACCAGACTGAAATCAAATGCTGACCTTTTCTTAATACTAAATTTGATGTATACCTCAAATTTAAAAAGTCTGACTGTAAGCATTTGACTCGTCTGATGGATCTCAAAAAGCTCTTCAAGTTACTCTTTAGTCCTGGCTTTATGTTTCCCTTTTTTGTTTTCACCTCCACTTCCACAGCCCTGGTCCTGCTCCCAATCACCTCTCCCATATCCCACTAATATTCTTTTTGTCTCTCCAGCATTGAGAGTCTCACCTTGATTGCATCAGCCGTCCACTGTTTACGTTTGAACCACAATCACTTTTCTCTTTGGTTTTTGTGTTAATTCTTGCATTTTAAATCACATTGGTGTCATTCCTCTCTCCTTCCTTCTTTGTGTTTATTCCTCAACCTCTTTTTTCTTTTCCCTTTTGTCTGCTCTGTTTTCCGTGTCTGTTTGGGCACACCGTGTATAGCTCGCCGCTCATTGGCCGCCCCCGTGGACAGCGGTGTCCTCAGTCGGCTGCTCACACCCACCCAGGCCTCGCTAGCTAGAAGCAAGAGTGCCGTGGCCCTGTCTGCCGAAGGAGGCGATGCCCAAGGTAACACTAGAGAGAAAGGGAGACCCAGCTCGTAGCAGAACCCTCCACTTGTGTGTAGATATAAGACGCTCTGCAGGGGTGCTTGGTTGGCTTGTTATATTGGGCATGCTGCAGTTTTTTAATGTGGCTTGAATCACATGCATCAAGTTTTACACACACATAAACAAATTTGGCAATGTTAAATTTAGAGGCTTGGCAGTCTTTTCTAGAGATGCACAGAAATGTTTTATCATTGCACTTTTTTTACCAAAATGCCATTTAATTGTTTTATGTCCGTCGAAAGGATAAATGTACTGGAACATGTAACAGAAACTGTTATGTTAACCAAAGCAGTGTGCACGAGAATTGAATTTAGATACCATCTGATGATATTATCGGAAATAAGATGGCATTTAAAGTTGACGAGGCACAACAATGCCAGCGTCAATGTAATGCCATAATGTATACAGCTGTACAAAATACTCTTATTATATATTAGTTCAAGCATTCGATGTCTGAAGTCACTCGAAAGTTTTCATTTCGGTGCATCACTAGTCTTTACCCTTGTCTCTGTCTCTAAAAGACACATACATACACACGTCGATATTTTCAAGGTGTTCCAGGGCTATTGCTGAGGGGATCTTTTGTAAGCTGATTAGCCGAGCGGTTCTGTGTGTGAGAGGGAATGAGTGGAGTGAATCTGCGCCCTGCTGTTGCTACTTCAATCCCCAGCTGATCCACACACGGTCCCTGCAGACCAGCAGCATCACCCTAAACATCATCTTTAGTTTCCAACGCTACCAAACTCACTTTAAATTCCCAGCAACCTGTAAAGGCTGAAGTTCATATGTGTAACTTGTTTGACAGGGTTTGATGTTGACAAGATGCTATCAGCATTGCTGAGTCTGATAGTATCTGAATTGCATTATTGGTTTCTTAATATAGACCAAGAGATGATTATGAATCCGCAGCTTATGGATCAGTTAACTTTATAGGCTTTCCATGATGCTAACAGTCAGAGTTAATTACAATGGGTGGAGATTATCCCAGAAATCTCACTGTCACAGCAGACCCAGGTCAGCCCTTACTGCTCACCTCACTTCACCTCGGCTTCACCAACAGATACTTGGCATCCCATGATCAGGTCATCCCTTGTTGTGCTACCATCTCTATAGAGCACAACAAGGGCCAACCGCATTTTCATGTCTTTGATTTCAAACGTATTTTTCCCATTTGTTTTCTTTCTAGGGATTTTTTATTTTTTTATTCTAAGCCATTAACTAAATCAACCAGCTTAAAGATTAAGCATAACATTTCCAACTTGGATTTGAAGGAAAAAAGTATTCGAAAACTTTAAAAACAAAGGTACAAGTAATGTGCCAGAATGATGGTTTAATATGAAACCATTTACTTATCATCAGTAATTTATAACTATAATGCTTTGGTGTATTTGGTACAATTTACATTTCCATAGTAACAGTGACTTCTCTGGTTGTCTGTTTAGGATTCACGAGTAGTGTTGTTGTTCGTTGAGAATTTAGCTATTAAACTATTTTTTTTCTGCAGAAACATGCTATTGCTTGGAAACCTCAAAGCTCATCATAGGTCTGTGTTGAGAGATGTTATTGACAATTTCTCTGTGGAGAAATGAATGGGATTTTTACTTTGGAAACTGAATGTGGGATGTGCTCCTAGGACTGTCACTAGGGGGGGGAATTTCAACAGTTGTATGTGAATGTTGTAGATGGTGAAAAGGCGTTTTAACATTAGATTTGGAATTATGTGGATGTCCTATATGGGGCTATAAGGGAAGAATGAGTGAGTGAATGTTGTTCAATTGACGATATTGTTGAGCTGACTAAAACTGCAGCCTAAAGTGCTTGCTTGGTGTAGACGGAGGTGTGCTTTAGCGTATTGGTGACCAGTGTGTTGTCTGTCCAAGATGCTGTCTGTCTCCTGCCATGTTTCTCTCTGTCTCACACCCACCAATCCACCAGTCTTCCTGAGGCCATCAGTGCTTATCAGTTCCCCATCAACCAGTATGACTGATCTAACATACACCAATGTTTTGTGCTTTTATCATCCCTCTCCCCTTCTCTCTTTCTCTTTATATCTCCCTCTTTCTGTCCCTACCTCTATCTTTGCTTTGCTCACCCACTCGGCTGCTTGTGACGTCCCTTCCCTCCTGTCCCTGGCTGTGCACCACTGACTGTGTCCTTTACCAGAGTCTCACCTGTGTCCTCGTTCAGCATCTGCCAGCCCCATGCAGCCCCTGGCCCGCGGAGCCCTACGCAGTCGCAGCAGCGACCGAAAGAAAGTGTCTACTTCTGTGTCTGCGGATGCCATCTCCAGTATGACACCGGTGAGCAGATGATTCAAACTTCTACATCGAAATGGATTAAATTGTTCCTTTTCTTTTCTTTTTTTTTTTTAATCTCAGATGGAAATATGTTTGTAGAGTTGGTCCTACCAAATAGTAAGAAATTGTTACATTTTCATTTAAAAAATTCATTTTTGAAAGAAGTCTCTTATGCCATGGCTGCATTTATTTAATAAAAAAAATTACAGTAAAAACAGTGATACTGTGAAATATTAAAATTTAAAATAAAATGACCGTTTTCTATGCGAGTATATATTAAAATGTCATTTTGCGTTTTATTTTGTAATTGTCTTGCTGACACTTTTGATCAATTTAATGCATCCTCACTGAATAAAAAGATTAATTCATTTAAAAAATATATATATAATCTTACTGACCCCAATCTTTTGAACGGTAGTGTACTTTGCAATGAAAAATTATATTAAATTTGAAAATACTAAATTGATGCATTTTCACTAGTGTTTCAGATATTTAGACTACACAAAAACAAAGAAAAACTTATAGAAGAGCTGCATGGTGTATGTATATAATTTAATCTCAAGAGTTTCCTCAATAATCTCATTACCAGGATAAGCTTAACGGAACTACAGTACCTGCGTTATCTGTGTCTTTGTTAGTTGTATTGGCCTAAAACAATATGCACTCATTCAGACATTTATATATCCGTGTATTATGGTTTGCTTTGCAAAACAGCTTGGATTTATCCCTGACGTTAATCAGTGAGCTGTTCATTCTGAATAACACTTATCTGATCCCGGCTTAAGACCGCTCCAGCAGCAGCGTGTACTGGAGAGATAGGGAACTGGGTTACATCAGTTACTTTCTGACTAAGTGCCAAGCCCTCCTCGCATAGTAAAACATCCAAGGTACATCTTTTTTTGACATGACGTGAAGGCCAACTATGGTAACCCATACTCTGAATTTGTCCTCTGCATTTAACCCATTTAAGTTAGTTCACACACATATTAGGTGCACTACACTGCACCGGTGACCCTCCGATGTGATCCATGGTCTCCCGAGACCTTACAATCAGATATGAACTACATGTGACAGTCTGATCCCTCATATAGAGGTTTAGAAATGCCCACATCAGTGATTCATTCAGACACAGTTAAATTGTAGCGCTGCCCTGCATATAATGAACGCTAAGCGAGCTTGAGTGTGTGTGTCCCAGAGAGAAAGGAGGGCTTGCATTGGCATATTCACTGGAGAAATGTAAATTGAAACTGACATGTTTCCCTCTGATGGTCATACTGTGTTGTAGCTTCTCCAATGGCTTGGCCTTATAGCTCACTATATCTGATTTGCTTGATATTCATTTGGAGAGTTTGAAACATGGTGAACTGAGAGACATTTTGAAACATGGTTAACTCCCTTCTAACTGCTTCACGTTGTTCATGTGGGTAGGTTTTCCAGTAAAATACATCTTCACATATATGAGCCTGTCCCACAATTAGTGCATTTGTCACATTGACACCCTGAGCACGTGGACTGAAGATTAAAAATAGATTGAAAGGACATGTTTACTCCGGTCTTGTTCAGATTGATGATAGCAGTAAAATCCTAGCTGCAATTGAGTGATATATACACCTTGCTTTGATTTAGCCTGAACAGCGATTGATGATCACTACATAGTGAGCAAAGTGCCTTTCAGATGTGGGGATCTTCTTGTTTAGTCCAATAGTCTCATACCACAAATTTCTATTTTAAAATTAGTTTTTTGGGTTTTGCTAATTTTTCTCATGTTTTTGCATTTGTAAAAGCAGAAAGGTGAGAAGGAGAAGCGTTTCACGTCACCTGTAGGAAAACGCCCTGCCTCGCCCTCTAGTCGTCACCGATCCCCGTCTCCTGCTCCCGCTGCTAACACCACCTCAAGAGCGCCCTCACCTGGAGCAGCCAAGTAAGTTTCATTAAGCCTTCATTGGTTTCACTCTAAAATGATAGTTTGATTTCAGACCTTTTCAGTCTGCTGCTCAAATTGCATCTCCCACTGTCTATAGTACAAGCCCATATTTTTAATTTCTCTTTTAATTGGTCTCCTTCAGGCAGAGTCCACGCGTCCGCCCTCCTTCCCCCAGTGGCTTGAAACAGCGTCCTCCATCCCCTCAGCCCTCTGCCACATCCAAACCTCCACCCATCCAGAAACCTGCTCTAACCCCCACCGGCCCGCCCACCCTTCGCAGGAGGGATTCCAAGCCAAAAGATATGTCTCCCATTATGCCTGTCGCCCCACAGTCTCCAGAAATCAGCACAACACCCACACCAACACCAACACCCAAGACCAAAGAGGGTGAGTGAACTCAAAAACCCAAGTATAGAGAAACAGTGAGATGAAAATAAGGGGAATTTTTTAATTGTGATTTCAATAACATTTTATTGAAATGTTAAAGTAAATCTAATAACTTGTTTGTGGGCTGGCACTACAGAGTTCTTTTAGCATGACTTTATTGTTTCGACTCTCTGATTGGTTGATATGTCTTTGCAGAATCATGGGTAATGCCTTTTTTCATGAATTTTGCTGTTAATTTTTTTTTTTTTTTTAAGAAGCTGAAATAATAAAGATTGATGGATTTAATAAAAGCATGTACCATAACAACCACGTAGCTCACAGTATGTCTTTATCAGCTTAAGTTATCATTAAAAATAAATTACCCTATGGAGAAAATTAATTGGATTTTTACTTTCAGAACTCCATAAAAATAGTTGCACTATTTAAATGCCTTCTCTGGCAGTTACATTTTAAATTCTAACATTTGTGGAATTTAGTTGACATTTCTTTCAGGACCAATGGGAGATTTTCAAACTTTAATGATACATTTAAACCGTGTAAAGTTTATTAACAATGTGTAATATGTAACATGTAAGGCTAAAATATCTGCTAAACAAAGTTTGAATGAAGCATTTAGAGTTGAATTAATTGTAAAAAATAATTTTTGAATATGGAGTGTGAAGGATTTCGGTACAGTACTGCTTTCCAAGCTCTGTAATTAATGTTCCTTTCAATACATATAAGATCCTCTGCCAAGTGTTTTAGTAATGACTTTAAAGGAGATTTATTTAATTTATTTAATTTAAAAAGGTTTCAGTCTAACCACTTCCTGTCTTGCATAATGTCTGGCTAAAACAAAGCCTTTGAGTTATTACAGCAGCAAACCAGCACAGTTTGTGTGATGAACTGTCTTCTTAGATGCGTACTGTCAAGGTCAAGAACTGCTGGGGTTACTGAGTTTGTATACAGTGCCGAGCTTGTTTATCCTTGAGACACAGTGCCCTCTGCTGGAAACACTAATCATGTCTTTAAGAGTCACTTTACCTCTTTTTCAGTTCATTTTATTGTGTATTACTGTAACAAATGAGGTAATGTCAAATTTAGATGTTAATATGCATAATATATGTGTGTGTTTTCAGAATCCAGTTCCAAAGCCAACGCAGGAACCAACTCAGCCGCAGAGGCTTCCAAGATCCTGGCGGAGAACCGTCGTCTGGCACGCGAACAGAAGGAGAGAGAAGAGCTACTCCGCATACAGAAAGAAGAAGAGGAGCGGTGCGTTTATTTGATCAGCTTCAGTGTGTTTTAGTATCAGGAACGGCTTCCAAATACACTGGCCAAATAATATAATATTATCTTTAACCCCCATTTAATCCGAAAAATCGGAACAAACACATTGCCATATGTTTGTAGTCATATTCTTGTTTTTCTTGTTTTTAAGAGCAGGTTTGTTATGTAGTCATTAAGTTGAAGCGAAACCCTGCGTCTGTGTTAAAACTATTTACCTTTGAAGTGCCAAAGGCCCTGAGGTATCGTGTCTCAACAGGCTGAGGAAAGAGGAGGAGAAGCGTCTGGCAGAGGAGGAGCACTTGAGGCGTGTGGAGGAGGAGAAGAGGCTTGCGGAGGAGAGGAAGAGAGAAGAGGAGGAGCAGGCTCGTATAGCAGAGGAGGAGAAACAGCAGACAGAGCTAGAGGAGCTGCAAAGACAGGCTGAGGAACAGAAAGAGGTTAGTTGACTCTCCCATTGCACAGACTCCATGATAGAGATGTTGATTTTTCAGTTTGAATAATTGACTTCTTGCTCATCCAATGGCAGCGCGAGGAGGCTGAAGCAAAGGCCCTAGTGGAGGCAGAAAAGCAGCGTATAGAGAGAGCGCTCATTATGCAAAAGAACCAACAGGAGCGCATGGAGAGAAAGAAGGTGGACACTTTCACATGACTCTGACATTTACACAGTTTGCATTTATGGTAGCAGCTGTAGATTAAAGAATCATACAAGTTGCTTGAATATTTTGTCTCAATCTGCAGAGAATTGAAGAAATTATGAAGAGAACCAGAAAAACAGACCAAATGGATTATAAGGCAAGTTTAACAGCTTTTATTGTATAGCACACGGCTCATTATTATATAGTGTTGAGGCATGATGTCTCTGTCTGTTGTGCATCATTTCCATTCCCAAAAAGTGACTTATGTTGTGTGTGTGTGTGTGTGTGTGTGTGTTCTCTCAGAGTAATGATGATGAGAGAGACATTCCTGATGAAAATGGAGAGGAGGCTGAGGACCAAATAAACTGTGAAGATAAGGGTCAGTATCTTTATGCCAGAACTGGCAGAATATTGCTTTGTTGGCAACAACAGTGAGTTTATTTGTAGCGGATGAATGTTTCACAAACTAGCAAGTGAGAAGTGACAGGCGAATTGCTGAAATTAAATTGAACACTTATTTTGCACAATATTTACTAAATAAGCAAATTCAACAAGGCAGTGATAAAAATCTCTAAAAAATCTTGAAATATTAGCCAGGTTAATCGATCACAATTTGGAGGATAGAGCTGCATAATATAGGACAAAACTGACATTGCTTTATTTGGTTTTTCTGCAATCTATATTGTAAAAAAAAAAAAAATTTAGTTTGCTAATATGTTGCTAATAAGTTAATATGAAACAGCATTTATTGCAAACAAAATAATGAGGTGAATGCTTGTAAATGCGCTTCACTCTGAAACACGCAACACATGTTTAATTCATTTAATAACAGCATTCACATTTTGATAATATCACTAGACTTTATTGCACTCACGATCGATATATTGTGTTGCTGTAATGTAGGATGGAATAGCTCATCTGCCTCATTACATTTCAGAGAATCAGGCTGAGTCAGAGCAAAGTGCCAATGAGACAGAGCCATCAGACTCTCAGGAGCATTACTTGCCTGTGGAGGAGCCAGCTGCCGAACAGGAGGAGCCAGATGTTAGTATGAACAGACAAACAGATGTTGATAATAAGGAGAACAGCAATGGACCAAGCACAGAAGATCCCTCAGTGGACAGGTAACTCTTTTACTCTATATATATATAGAGTATCTGGGTTAGTGGTTCATTTAACAATCTTCAACTTTTATATTTGTGCTTTAATCTCCAGCAGCCCCCCTCCCAAGTCCTGTCTGATGGAGGGCTCTGAGTTTGTGAACGAGGACTCTAAAGTGAGCCTGGTCCCTGGGTTGAATGGTAAAGGAGGACCCTGGAGCTTTGAGGAGCTGATCGATCTGGGCGTTCATGCGAAGAGCAAACCCCTGATGGACGATGGGGGCCCTGAGGGGCCTAGAGTGGCCTTTGAAGAGAAAACCAGCTCAGTTCATCCAGCCCAGTCTATTGAAACCCTGTCCGGTAAGAGCTTTTGTCTCTATTAAGTCTGATTAAGATTGTATTAGTTTATATTAATTTGACCTCACAGAATTGACCTTGTTTCTCTTGTTCTCTCAGAGATGTGAATGTGCAGGTCTGTTTAAGGCCTGCTGATTATTGCACTCCACGAGTCACGTCCAGCTGAGCCTCAGAGTGTCAGCGCTCAGACTCGTCGCACAGAGCCGCACAGCCTCTGCAGATAATAGATGGAAAAAGCAAGAGAAAATAAACACAAATTGGAAGAAATGAGCTCAAGAAATGCTTCAGGGAAAGTGATAGATTCATTCAGTGTGCTTGCTTCTTTGTTTAGCAGCTCTTCACCTTTATAATACTGTCATCAGGATTTATTTTTCATAACAAATGTTCTTTTTCTTCTTTTTTTTTTTTGTCTTTTAAACGTGGAGACAACTTTATTTATTCATGTGGCTTCCCCACATTTAAACGGCTGCTGTCTCACGACGGTTACCACGTGCACTTTTTTTTGTGCTAAATTCCAGTTCAGGTGTTCACGTGGCACATACAAATTCATTATAATTTCAACTTGAGCGTTTTGTAGAAGGATCTGATTAGTTATGGAGTCAGTGCAGAGCGTTTTGAGAAAGGAAACATCTCGCATATCTTCGTACTAATTAAAACCCTGTGTCTGAACCGTGAGCGGAGCTCAGGAATGTGACCCAAGACGGGCTGATGGTGCCGCAACTCTCGAGTGCTTCTAATGTGACCTCAGGATATTTGTTGTTTCTCCGCTCCAAAGGAATAAACATCATAGTGTTTAACACTATATTCCCTGTGCAAGAACTCGAGCTCCCGCTGAGAAGCATTCCTACTGTGTAACACTCGTTGATAGCAAATCCTTCTCAAGATGTTTCGTTAAAAACGTTTACCAGACTTTATAATTCAAATCGAGTGCAAACATATTCGTACTGCCTTGGGCGATTGAAGGATGATAGAGCTCAATGCGGACTGGCATAACACTTGTGGCTTTTGTTTAATGAGGTTTTTATGTTGTACGTTCCTGTTTTGTAGTAAATAAACCTGTACATGTACATAAGTATGACTAGTTATCAAATATCTAATTTAAGTGCACCCTCAATAACTTTGGATGTCTGCTTGAATCGTTGCGCTACGATATTGCATAATATAACAGAATTACTGTAACTCTAACTTGCACACTTTTTGCATGTTTCTGGTGTCTGTTCCCTGGAGTTTGAAGAAACATGTTTCAGTAACTAAACTTGAATGATATAATGTTCTCTAATTCCCAAAGTCCCCTCAGGGTTGTACTGTGCTATCAAGTCCTGATGTTTTCTTTTGTATACAGTTACTGTTTGTTTACTTCTCACCATCCATTAATGGAGTAAATAACCACACTAAATTTGGTTCTCTCTTTGAAAATGCATAAATATATATTTAAAACTCTTCTAAGTATTATGTAAATCAGTATTAGGCTGTCTAGCCATACTTGTGGTTGTGAATAAGAACTAGGCAGCAGGTTGGTGTACCGTATAGTGTGGTACAGCTCTATACTAAAAGATGAAATGCTGTTCCACACTAACTGTACACAGCAAGTTACAAATTGTAAAGTGACGTGAGTAGGGAAAAGGAATGTGGACTGAGGGCGCAAGCAAAGTCAAGAGGGCATTTTAGTTACGAGGATGCTGTGCGGTTGAACAGGGATGTTTGCATAGCAACCGATGAGCATGTCGCCTCTTGTGATTTACATTTGCAGCTGGAGGATTCAGGGACGTTTAAGTGAAGAACGCACTAGACTTTACCTGAAGGATTTGGCATTCGACCATTGAGCTTTCGACTGTTGATTTAAATGTCCAGACGGTTGTAATGAATGATCGGTCTCTATATGCTTGAAGAGTTCAGTTGGCTTCGTGTACTGTAGTTGTGTAAATTGTTGAGTTTCCTTTAAAATATTATTCACAGACTATTTTTACCGTTCAATGGCCACAGCTGGTCAATCCATAAGTACATTTCCTTATTTGTATCATTCCATCTGTGTTTAGGAATACTGTAGTCCCTCAATGGGTGTTTAATGTTTCTTCTGTTGTTTTATATGCATCCACTTTGTTTTTAATCTTTTGTTGTATAAGATTGCTTTTTGACTCAGGCTCTTAGACTTCAGTGGAAAAGTGTTTGCAGAGGTTATGTGACACGCGCTTGGCATGAGACTTGTGTACATGTTCAGTGCAATTCAGAAATGGGTTTGATATCATTGTGACCCCTTGGTTCGGCCTTTAATATGTACTCTTAACTCTTTAAATTTCCAAAATTGCTTCAAGTTGTGGTGTATCTGCTGAAGACCCGATCATTGAGGCATGTGTGTACGTGTTAGTTGCATTTGCTTTTGTAATATGCTAGCACAGCCACTTTCAGACGAGTTCACTCCAATGCAGATGTTGTTTCCACTAACAGGACCTTTCGAGCCCTTTGTGCTGTATACATCAGAACTGAAACTGTTCTTTAAATGTCAATTGTACTCAATACAGGGGTAGAATAGGACGGTGCCTTAGATGCAGAATGGGCTGTATTTTATTTTCATATATTAATATCTTAACGCGTCACGTGAGCTTACCTCGGCCATGACAATCATTCTACTCGACCAGGGTCATGAATAGGATCTGCTTTTATTCGAGCAGTTTCTTGTCTTGAAATAGCCCTGACCACAAATTATATTTGTAAATATATCTAAAGTGTACTGGAAAAAGTATAAATTGTTAAAATAAAGTTTTGGAAGATAAAAGAAAATGTTCTTTGGAGTCATTTATTGTTTCATGCTCAATACATCTCAAATGTCATGTTCATTACAGTTTCTTTTTTTAATTTGTTAGAATTTACAGTTTCATTCTTAAAATTTTCCACAAAGCAAAATGAATTTACTGAATTATTTCAACACATTAAATCTTACAGCAATGTAGGTATGTTGTATTCCTATTGTGACATCACACTGTTTTACCATAGCTTTGCAATAACTGAAGCTTATTAAAATGCACTGTTAGGTTTGCAAATCCAGCGATTACATTTATTGCAGTTACATTAAAAAGCCCTTCACATAGCACTCACTATTTGTTCCAAGAACTTCATAAAAATGATATCAAACTTCCAGTGATTTATCAGCACAAACACCATCACTGGTTTCTCTTTAGTTGAGCACTCAAAGCTTTGTTTGTTTGACACATCTATTTAATCAATCCTAATTGCTTTTGTTAATCAGCCTCATCACATCCCATCAGCCCTCACAGCTTTTTGGCACAGTCAGAGCAGTAGATGTCCTCTCCGTTGATGACAAAACGCTTGTGGGCCATGGAGAGTGAGCATTTTTTGCAGTTAAAGCAATATTCATGCCAGGATTTGTTCTCGTAGTTCACCACATTGGTCCCTCTGCCAAACCCTGGGATGCAGAAAGACACATTTTTTTTCCATTTAAATTGCAATTATTAGTGGTGCTTTCTATTCTTCTGAATAAATATATTGTACACATTTAAAAGTGTGTGCGTTTACTGCAATTGTGGGGGAAAATAATGATAATTTAATATTGGGACAGATGCGTGTGTATTTGCACATTTATACCTGTAATAGGATTCTGGCATCCAGAGCACTTTTTGGCCACATCAGTCTTATAGCAGTCCACACAGTAGAACTGATCTTCATGGGCCGTGAAACGAGCTCCAGCCAGTGGCTTCTTGCACGTGTGACACACAAAGCACTCCGAGTGCCATGGCTGGTCCTGATAGGTGATCCCACCACTGGTAATGGCCTGATTCATAAGAGTTTAGACAGAAGAACAGAGGATTCAGAACATGCCTGATAGGAGAACTCTTATTTCTGGTCTTCTAATTTAATTGGCTAAGTGATTATATATTATGCAATTAGGCCCTGTCCCAAATGGAACCCCAAGTGCTCGCAATCTTCCACCAAGTACACACTTCCGTGACGTAATGCCGCTTTGACTGGCGGGTAGAAGTTTGCTGTGGAGCTTGCAGGCTTGCTGGCTTGGCAAAAGTGCATATCGGTCACCAAACCGAAACTGAAACTTAAAATGACAAATGGGATTGGACTTGGTGCATGAGGCAGCCATTGTGAAGTCCGCAAGTGCACATGAAGCGTGTCATATGGGACTGAGATTTTGTGACTGCAGTTGCATCATTACACCAGGTGGCGACAACTGACTGTCTTTATGAGTGAGTTAATGAATTTAACCAATTTCTTCTAAAACAATTAATTTCGCACTGACTTTATTTACTAAAGTAAAATGTAGTTCAATGTGCACTATCTTTCAAAATTTTGGGAATTTTTTTAAAATAAGAAATGAATACTTATATACAGAAAGGATGCATGAAATTGATCAAAAGTGATAATAAAGTAATTTATAATGTTACAAAAGTTGCTATTTCAAATAAATGCTGTTCTATTCATCAAAGAATCCTGAATGATTTCTGAAAGACCATGTGACACCGAAGACTGGAGAAATGGCTGCTGAAAATATAGTTTTGCAATCACAGGAATAAATTTGAATAAAACAAATAGAAAACTGTTATTTAATATTGTAATACTATTTCACAACATAATGGTTTTACTGTATGTTTTGATTAAATAAATGCAGCCTTGGTGAGCATAATCTTACTGACTCAAACTTAAGTGTGTTCATTCATTTGTTTTTAAGCACACATATAATGGTTAATTTTTTAATAATGACTGTCTAGCTGTACATTTATGCCTGTACTTTGTACAGCACTTCAATAACTGCACATATAGAGTTCAGGTCATGTTTCTGTGCCATCTATGAAGCTTTTTGACACTAAAGTTGTAAGTACACTAAAGTACAATCAATTTGGATGTTCAAATCATTTTTACTTAAATTTCATTAAACTGACATAAAACTTGACATGAATCTTGAACATTAAAAAGAGTTGAAAATTGCTTATTTTGGTGAGTTAAACCAATTTAAAAACATCGTAACTCATCGATCATATCTTTTTTAGAGTGTACAATCCTAACTGACCTCTTTGCACCGGACACAGTGCTTGGCGAACTTCTTCTCATGGCAGGGAGTGCAGTACATATCATCACCCTTGGTCAGGAAGCTCTGGCTGCAGATAGGCTGCTTGCACTCAACGCAGGTGAAACACTCTTCATGCCAGACTTTATGCTTGTATTCCACATTCTTAGATCCTAAAAGTGCAACACAAACACTTTGGCTATCATTTACAAGACGTGTGGCCGAGATATTTTGTGTCGACAAAGGGTGTTATGTGCTGTTACAACTGTACACACACACCTGGCGTAATCACTTTGTAGCAGCCCTGGCAGCGAGGCGACCCGTCACGGTCTCCACACTTCCCACACATGATCTTGCCATCGTCCTTGGCAGCAAAGGGCTCATTGGCCAGCGGCTTGTAGCACTTGACACAGCGGAAGCAGCCCTCGTGCCAGTGGCGGTTCTTATGGTTCAGCTCCTGGATAGAGAGCACTGTGAGCACTGCACAATGTAAAATGCACTTTAAAGGACTTTATTTCACCCCCACCTTTGCATCAGCGCCTATAGGTTTGCGACACTCAGCGCAAGTGTTGGCGCAGAGCTTGTCGAAGCAGCGCAGACACACGTGCTTGTCATCTTTGTTGGCGTACTTCTTTCCCTGCAGGTTGTCTCTGCAGTAGAAGCAGTCAAAACGCTCAGTCATTGTGGAGCTCAGATAGCTGCGAGGGCCTGCAGGGACAAAACAAACTATAAAAAGGACTGCCAAACTGTTATTTTGATGGTGCTATGTGGATTTTAAACAACGAAAACAGATGAACCCTTAAACGCACACCTCGGTATTTAGTGACCCGGGACATCATTCACTACCCTCCTCATTCATTTTTAAAGTTAGACATCCACCTTCTTAGTATATTTCAACCAATTCATTGTAATCAATATATATATATATATATATATATATATATATATTTATTTATTTATTTATTTTCTTTAGAAAAGACTGCCTATTTTCCCAATATTTTTAACACCCGAGGTGTGTAACAGTATAAAGTAAAGTATTTTTTCTGAACAACAATTAATGAATCTTTGATGACTGCAATTCACATTTATTCCACAAGGTGTCAATGTCTGATACACAATGATGAAGTGACGTTTCACTCATAGTTACCGCAGGCAGAAAACAAAAGAATAGGAAGTATCATCAGCAAAACTTGAAATGGCTCAGAGATTTACAGCAGAGCAAGTACTGAACGCAATCAAATATTATTGTCACTATCACTGGATGGTGGATCTGGTGAAGATGCTGTCAGTGATCAAAATATTGATTTTGAAGATGTTGAAAATTATAGTTTTGAGAATATGTTTGAGATTGTGAAAATGAGCCAGATACTGAATGTACTGGGAAATGAGCTCTGACGAGAACAGTGACGATGGTATAAAACTTCTGCTCAAACTAAGCTACAAACCATGCTTTCTTTTATTCTTCTGTAATTACTCTAATATCAGGAGAGTTTTATATTATCGCATTTAGTGATCCATTCATGATAGATATAGATCCAGGTCGCTAAAGACCCAAATATGTAATAATGATTGGTGAAACATGAATGTCTCTCTCTGTCTCTCTCTGAATGTGACCAAAACCAAAGAGCTGATTGTGGACTTCAGAAAGAGACAGCAGGCCTTTACTCCTCTTATGATCAGTGGGACACCAGTGGAGAAGGTGAGCAGCTACAAGTACCTCGGTGTGAACATCTCTGAGGATCTTACTTGGACCTCTCACATTCACACACAGGTGAAGAAAGCCAGGCAAAGACTATACCATCTGCGACAGCTGAGAAAATTCAGGCTATCACCAACGATCCTAAAAACCTTCTATTCAGGGGCTATAGAAAGTGTTTTAATTCAGTGTATCACAGTGTGGTATGGGAATAGCTCAAGTCACGACTGCAAATCACTTCAGAGAGTTGTGCGCTTAGCTGAGCGCATCTCTGGGTCTTCTCTTCCCCCCCTGCAAGACATTTACCCCAAGCGCTGCAAGAGCAGAGCCAACAAAATTATTAAGGACTTCAACCACCCACATAACTGTCTCTTCAACTTGCTGCCATCAGGTAAGCGCTACCGCAGCGTGAGGTCTAAAACAGAGAGACTTAGGAGAAGCTTCTTCCCTCAGGCCATCAGGCTCCTAAACTCGGCCTCCTAGCATTATCTGCACTCTGGACATCATACCTGCACTCAGGACATTAATACCTGCACTCAGCACTGACTGCTCTTTATTGTAATGCAGCTACAAATCTGCATCCTTGCACTTTACACTGCTGCTATGTAACTACCTCGTTACTATTGTCTGTACATTTCTGTAAATATTCTCAGTTAGCTTACAGATTTTTATTTAATCATTTTTTAAATTTTTTAATTTAATTTTTTAAATTTTTATTATTAGAATTTTATCTTACATTGCTTAATTGTTAATTATTTTTAGTGTTTTATAACATTGCACTATCTTGGAGTTGACCCTATTTACATTTCACTACTGGTTGTATATTTTGTATATAACTGTGTATGTGACAAATAAAAATCTTGAATCTTGAATCTTGAATGTATTTAAGGGTTAAAAAGGTCTTTTTTTTCATCTTTTCTTCTAAACAGTTTGAATGATAATTTTACCACCAATTTGTTAAATCTAAATGTATTGCTATTATGACCTACATAGGCCTATATTTCATATATTATATTTTGTCAAAATGCAGTAAAGAAATTACCAGAAACCCAGACACACAGGTCTTTCATTTATCAGTAAATGATGTCTGGGAAAATACTTTTTAATGGCAAATTGAAATGAATCTCAATCTTTGTTGGATGTTTTAATTCTTACACATGCCATAATTGTGTTGGCTTTTTTGCTGGACTGTTGTTTTTCTATAAGCCCCATTGGAGATGTTAGTCTTCATCTCTCCATTCTAATCCCACACACAGAAGACCTCTCTCTGCCTGTTTACCTGTGACGAGCCCGTCGTCTAAGTATGTACAGTCTCTCTGCCTGAATTTGAGACGTTTGTCTGATAACTAAACACCATCTCTAGTTTAACATTGTGAAGACTCACTGTCAGCCTACCAGACAGTCCATTAGTACTGTTCTGTATTCTTCTTTACTCCCTGGCCTTTGACTATTGCATCACTACTAATATTGCTTGAAATTTGTTATTTCAACCAAAGAAAATGTGCATGACTTTCAGAAAAACCTGACAAGTTTGACAATTGTCTATAGTGTTGGACATTGTTAGTAGAAAAATTATATAAACTACAAAGAGCGTGAGATGTTTTTTAAAATATATATTTTTTCTAAATGTGCACTTTAAAATATTGCCAAGATTTCACAAAATTGTGCAATAACTTATTCAGTAAAAACTGCATTATCATGATAAGTGTTTTCAACATGCAACTTGGGCTCCTCAAAAGCTCCTCATTTTTGAATATTAAATGATTGTTCAAAAATGAAACGACTGGTTAATGACAGACGCGAGATCTGATCTGACGTGTGCCAAGTGTCGAGTGGAGAGAGCTCTAATGTAAGAAATCTGTTAAATGTAGGCTATTCATCTTGCGAGGAAGTCAAAAAGTTGAGTGTATTGTTGTGTCAATGTAAAAAAAAATTATGTTTATGTTGTTTTCACTACAGAAGCCAGAGATTCGATGGAGTACTTTAGGCTATGCGACCGGCTCTGTAGCCTAGGCCTATATATAAGTGGATTAAATGGCAGATATAATGTGGTTTGTTGTGAGCTTACAGAAATTGTGAGAATTGTTGTTACAGTTAAACTACATTAACGAGACATTAAACTGAATGGATCAAATCTGTGGTCTCAGTCCCCCACTATTTCACACATACTTTATTCACATAATCAAACCTATGGTGAGAACTGACCCATACTGAAGCAGGGTTTTATATTTGTTATATAACACTTCAACATTCATAATATTTTTTATAGTGTTCCGGTGAACATGCATGTCTCCTGATCAATGCAATACATCAAGTCACCACAAGGGGCCAGTATAATAACAAGAATCTGTGTGGGACTGATTTGAGGGTGCACTTAAAGGGATAGTTCACCCAAAAAATGAAAATTAGCCCATGATTTACTCACCCTGAAGCCATCCTATGTGTATATGACATCTTTCAGACAAATACAATCAGAGTTATATTAAAAAAATGTCCTGGCTCTTCCAAGCTTGGTAATGGGAGTGAATGGCTGCATGTCTTTGGAAGTCCATCAAAGCGCATCTATGCATGATTAAAGTGCTCCATGCGTCTCCGGGGGTTAATAAAGGCCTTCTGAAGTGAAGCGATGCGTTTGTGTAAGAAAAATATTCATATTTAAAATAAAATAACTAGCCTCCTGCAGATGGCTATACGCACAGATTTACGCCAAAAGAGCAACCCTTGAACTCGACGCAATTTTCATTTTTGGGTGAACTATCCCTTTAAGGCTTCTATGTATATGGACATGGGTCTCGAGTAGCCTATTTTCCAATTACAGAATATTGTGTTTTCAGTACATCTAAATACTCTTGGAATAATGAATAGGACACGTGGACAGCTCTTCAATAACAGCTCATAAAAAGTGTTGCACTTAGCATAGATCAGATTCAGCATGTCTATAGCCTTCTGCCCTGTATTGATATTTGCTTTATCCCTTGGCCTGTAAAATAGTGTTGGGATAAATGTTTTGTTTGCACCTCAGCATCTGTTGTAAACACAGCCTAGCAACCGCATGCCAAACAACTTAGGAAAGTCAGATCCCAAATCACCCCACAGATGTGGCCACTAACACTTCCAGCCAGAGCTGCATTTTCTGGACGTTGACAAGTAAAACAAGTATTTTTAGAAGTACTGACTCATTCTTCCCAGTGGGGTTTGTCTCTGTCAACATCATATTGTTAGCCTTTAAGCAAATAGCTGTGTCTATGGTTACATTCATTAAATGAAATAATCTGTTTTTAGTGTACCAAGGAGATAAAATAATCTAGGTGAAACTTCCAACAAAACTGAGCAGATTTGTGAAAAATCCAGAACCAAATATATCTAGGTTTTAAGTCTTTTTAGTATCCTTTTCCTGAATTCTCCCCTCAGACGTATACAGTAGTAGTGTTGTGGCTTCTGTGAACTGACCTGAGCAGTATGCTCAATCCCTAAG
The DNA here is from genome assembly GCF_965113295.1 of Leuciscus leuciscus. Lineage (NCBI taxonomy): Eukaryota > Metazoa > Chordata > Actinopteri > Cypriniformes > Leuciscidae > Leuciscus > Leuciscus leuciscus. Next base: position 20,359,545 of record NC_138732.1, read on the forward strand.
CCTTTTGGGATACCGTCCATCAGCTGTTCATTTTTAGCTAGCTCTGTCAGAGTGTTATCAAATGGGCCGCTTTGTCCCAAAGCGAAGAGCAAATGCTGCTTTGAAAGGTCAACACAAGATCAAATTCAGACAACAGTAACCAAAGAGAGCATGTCCACATTAAAGCAAACATTGATTGAGGCACCTAAATTTGACACTAACAAATGTAGTCAAAAAAAGTAATAAGAAAAGAATGTCTGTACCGCTCTGTTAACTTAAATCAGTGAATTAGCTTGACTATCTTGACTAAAGTGGTCTAGAGTAAGATCATGTTCAGTTACACAGAGGTACACTGAGCTCACCATCATAACTACATAGATAAAGAAATACTTGCCTTTGATACATTGGGTTATACTGGGCTAGCTAGTATTATCTGATCTTAAGATTAATATTGATCTATACTGGAAATATAAGGCAAACTTTACAGAAAACTCCAAAAGCCATGCAAAACTAATGCCGCCAGATCAAAACATATACATGACCGGTAAGATTAATGTTCTTGGTGAAGTCTCTTATGCGCACCAAGGCTGCATTTATTTGATCGAATACAGTAAAACTGTAATATTGAGAAATAATATTACAATTTAACATTTTCTGTTTTACTATATTTTAAAATGTAATTTATTCCTGTGATTTTACTCCAGTCTTCAGTGTCGCATGATCCTTCAGATATCATTGTAATATGCGGCTTAGCTGCTTAAGAAACATTTATTATTATTAGCGATGTTAAAAAAATTCTTACTTAACCTAAACTTTTGAATAGTTGCGTGAGCTCAGCTATAAATCATATCCAGCGACAAAAAGTCCCATAATAAGTAAAGCAATGAGGAGAATCCACAGGCCGGTCCACCAAAAGTTTTTCATCACTGCCTGAACATCACACACTGCATCTTTACCTGAGTGCCTGTGGAAAGTCATGTCTGCTTTGGGATATTCAGGAAAGCCTTGAGGAAATGAAAGAGATGGAAGGATGGATGGAGAGTACCAAACAGCCAAAGAGTTACAGGGGAACTCCACTCTTCTCTTTTAGGTATTTGTCATATATACGACCCCAGCTGGCCCTTAAAGCCTACACCCTGCCCCCCTGTTGCCCACCACACCCATGGCCTCTCCTCCCAAATCACAAACCAAGTAATCCCAGACAAAGCATCAGCTGCCCTCTCCATGTTAGGTTATGCTGCAAAAGATAAGTGAAGGGGAGGGAGCCAGAGAGAGGGAACTGAATTCATCTGAATTCCTTGCTTGTGACATCAGTGAGCAGAATTAAAGGAATTTTCACAGCTTTTCATTGGGATCTGGTGCATCGCGTGTATCTTGCGGTTTTGTGCTCGTTCTGAAACAAATCAGTTTAAGACCAGTGCAGTAATCAGAAGGCTAAACTTAATGAGTTCTCCAACAACAACTTTGTTTATTAGTGCTTATATTGTGAAGTAAACTTCCTATTGCATTTGGCTTGTCTTTTTAAACAAAACGGGGAAAAGTGGACATTAAAAGATTCATTGCTTCTCAAATGCTGCGTTTCAGGAGTTTTTGGATGACCCCATCACACGAAAGAGTCACTGTCCTCGGATGCCTTTGATTCTCAATTTGACCCTAAAAAATAAACTTGGACTTTTGACCATCTCCGCTAGATGGTATGTTTGTAATAAAACTGAGCACTGTTCTCATTTATCAACTTATTCCTGAACGTTCTGGGGTTTGCTGGTTGTGATGTATGAAGACAACTATGCTTCATTTGGATCCAGCCAACATTCCTGTAGTAACTCATGAATATGTATGACATAATACAAAAACATACTAATGATTACAGACACTTGATTTTGCAGAGTTGAGCAAAGGCTACAAGATCAAATGATTTCCATGAAAGGACTGAAGTCCGAAGCAGTCTGAACTCATCCACAAACATCTCAACTGGAAGATCAACAATGCATGACTTCTAGACATTACTAAAGCTTTTTTTTTTTTACTTAAAGCATCTCAGAAAAGTAGTAATCTTTGAGAAAAGAGACATTGTTTTTCTTGCCGATGCCACTTGGTTGGATGTTTTATGTTACATCCAGACATTTTTTTGTGGGACCACCACTTTATCTTTTATAATATGTATGATGGTGTAAATAAAATGTGTTTTTGTGTCTGGATTTTTAAAAAAACGACTCATTGGTGGTCAGAGTTGACAATGGAAACAGATCCACCTGTCCTTTACTAAGATCCTGCCTTGTGGGAGGCCTGAAATAGCCCTGCTTAAACAACCTGGCATCATACGCTAACACAACCCCCTCTCATCTCTTATCTAAACCCTGCTAGAGAGCAGATCACAGCTGAAGGCCTGCCACAGGAATCTGCAGACTGTTGGCAGGCTCTACGATCTGAAGAATAGTACTAGTTAAGATACTAGTCGATGTACGTGTGATTGATCCAAGAATGGGTCAGTGTCGATGTAAAGTGATAGTTGCACAAACATTTGCAGTAAAAACTTCTGGTCATCTGGATTGAAGCACCAACTATGATCCATTCATTGAAGAATGTGAGCTATAATAGGAAGTCTGCGGTAGACTGGAAAACAACAGCACTATTATGGCTCATAAAAGTGAATGGACCAGTTTTCCTAAACATCCAAGCAATTAAGTTCATCTCCCACCAGAGATCTTGTGCTATTCAGTTTACTTGGATTCAGTAATCTATCAAATCTATTCCATTAGGAATTAAAAGCAACCTAAATGGGCAGCTCCGCTCTCAGATTTTCCAGGAATATTTCTTAAAAGCCTCTCAGTTACCAAGATAAATCCACTCAATTTATCAAAATACTATTAACAGACTAGTGACTCATCTGGTGACCGTGCAAGCACACACATTTAGGGAACATGACAACGTGTGCGGTCAGCGATGTGAAGGTCAGCATACCAGTGTTTTCCATCTCATTGACCAACAACATACACTGCCCTTAGTAAAGCTCATTGGAAGATTTTCAACTCTTATTACGTGTTAATTCATGCAATTTTTGACTGTTGACAGACAAGTCCAAGCCAAAACCCTGTTTCAGGTCACAATGTTTTTTCCACTTCACCCTGCGGTTCTGGAGAAGACATCCACTTCGCTCAGTGAACTTATGAGTTACCATAAGAAACCATTGTTATTGAGAATGTTGAGATAGACAGAGATTTCCACATTCATTTATCTGAGACTGTGATGAGGAGTTGTGAAACAGTCCACCTCAGACCTGTAACCGCCATAAAATTTGACCATGTTTACTGAGCATAAAAATTCTGATTAACAGCAGAATTGCTCATATTCTGATTATGTGTCATGCAAATGTATAGGGGAGCGCGGGGTTAAATGTAACACGGACCTTTTATATAGTTAGTCAGGGTCAAGCAGGTTGTGTTTCCGCTCTTTTCCTCTCGCTGCCAGAAGACGGTCTTCCGCGGATTTGTGGAAAGTTTTGATAAGATTTCGTGAAGATTCTGGACAAAGAGTGTTTTGACACCATGCAAGTACATTTTTTCATCATACGTTTTTTTTCGGTTTCTGAGTTGGGTGTGTACGTCACCTACCCTGGTAATCCAGAGTTCTCGCGAGAGCACAAGTTAAATTTGCTCATCGAGTTACTCTGGTGTCGAGTAATGATGCTCATTAAATATGCCTCTCTATCTGAGCTGCACCAATCACATCGGGTTATCTGATATAGGCGGGCCAGAGGCGAGCTAACAGATGACGACAGCGCTGTGACGTCGAAGTCATTAGTAAACATTGCAAGATGGCTATGGATGAATACCAGTTGTTTGAAACGGCTTTGGCCGATACAATGAACGAGTTAGACTTGGCTTTTTATCTAAAACAGGAACAGAAGACGGCGCTCGAATCGTTCCTTTGCAAGAAGGACGTTTTTGCTGTTTTGCCGACCGGATACGGTAAGAGTGTAATCTACCAGTTAGCTCCGCTGGTAGCTAAGCGTATGGGGATTATTGTTGTGATTGGTCGTAGTGTTATCCAATTGCGTGCAGTGAGATCTTCAAATGCATGCTTGGTGCCGCCCCTCGAGCTGGCCGATTTTCATTAGTTGACGCCAGACCATTAATCTTTTAGATTTAGGTCTGGATTTCCAGGCTATACATCACCAAATATAACTTTATATTACCTTAATCACTGTCTTGTTGGCTAAAACATAGCACCATTTTGAAAAATATCAGCAACTCCTAGCAACTGTTAGCTAGGCTTAAAATATTTTTTATACAGCGGGGTTAGTTGTAGTACAGTGTTACAACTAAGCCGCCCAGTGTACAACGATAATGAAACGGAGCCACACAACTTTTTAGGTTTGAGTATTTATTTATATATTTATTTTGCCACATTTAACTTTGTTGGACTTTCACAAACAATGTTAGAATTTAAATGTCAAAGTATGATTTTTTTCACATTTGTTAACTATGCATTGATCACTTGTTTATTTATTAAAAAGCCTGTTTTTCATGCAATAAACCCTTTAATGTGGTTTTGAGCTCGTTTTTATTATTACTGTTATTATTAATAATAATAATTTTGCATGCAGCTGCCACACACAAATATAATTCTATAGCAATTACAATATGTAATAATGATTTTATTTATTTATTTATTTATTGCAAAACTGTGCAGCCCTTTCATATCTCTATCCATGATATTGATCCATAATAGAAGGATGATTGGATGAGGGATGTATGTATGGATATCTGTCTATACAGATGTACAAACAATATCAAACTATACAGATAAAATAGTACTGAATTATGTGTGTTACAACTAACCCCTCTGTCTGTTTCAATTAACCCTGCAACTGGGTAAGTTGTAACATTTGCACTTCTGTCACTTTCAGTGCAACTGTAGAAAAATGGTAGGTCCTAGAAAAAAAACGTTTAAGTGTTCATTTGTAGCAGAGATGTGTGTGTTACTTGTGTAAAAAAAAAAGATTAATAACTTAATTATTTTGTAAATAATTGAGCCAAAACCAAAATGTGTTAGGTTGTGCCCCGAAGCTCCCATAAACCTGACTGCCATGGTTTCCTAAAATCTAAATAAAGGCTGGAATACACTACACAATATATATTTTTTTAAATATCACACTTCTGATATCCTGGATTAAATCATAGTCCGACTGCCAAAAACTTGCTCTGACAAGTTGCTTTGACTCCTCTCTACTCGACAAAAGTATTGTAATGTATTCCAGTCTTAAGACAGCTGAAATACATTACATCTCATTAAACATCATTTTGTGTGATGTAAACACTTTATCCAGAATATGACCTGTTCATACCCGCACGTCTAAACAAAAGAGCCAGTTGTGAAAGTATCAAAGAATCAGATTTTTTAAAATAACATTCAAAATGAACATGCATATTGAAGAAAATGTGAAAGCACTATAAGAGACAATAAGAATTGATAAGTTGAATTGATTTAAAAAAAAGAAAAAAAGAAAAAAAAGTCTCAAAAGTACGCAAGAGAATAGTAATATGCTGATTACTTGTTACTAACCCTAATCTATAGCCCTAATATAATAGCTTGTAATGTAAATCCTAGGCCTTAGAAATCTGAAAATGCATCACAACCATAGGCTTCATATGGTATATATGTTCACAGTGGAACTGTCAACAGTCAGAACTGGAGAGACGAGGAAGAGCAGTAGCGGCTCAACAGCGCTCTCAGTGGACAGAATGAGGTCACACACTCTCCAGAGCAACACATTTCCTAATTAGGACCTCCAAAGCTTCTGTGCTGCTTACAAATGTTGTTTTAGACACATAAACGCCACCCAGTGGATCACAGCAGATGTGTTGAGGCTGAGGCTGTTCTGCTGAAGTGTTTCAGTAACTGATTATATGGTGTGCCAGATCCAAAAGTCTTTGTCCTTATATGGCAGAATTATTTCTAATGACACTAACATTCTGCAAAGGTACTTCTGATGCTTTCAGGTTAAAAACAAAACATATGATATAATGTGCATGCAGTGGATAAATTGTACAGCATATGTGTCAGATGGAAAATTAGAAATGTTTCCAAATGAAAAAACTACACTGTAAAAAAAAAGTTGCTGCCTTAAATTTTAAGTTTAATCAACTTGGATGATTGTCTTGAAGTCATTTCAACTTTATTACATTAAACTGACTTTAAAAAAATGAGTTGAATCTTGTCTAACATAAAAAAGTTGAAAATTGCATAACTTATTTTGGCGAGTTAAAGCAATGCAAAAAAAAGTGATAACTTATTGATTATACATTTTTACAGTGTACTATAATTAAACAATAAATAAACATTTGTAGACACTTAAAGAAAAGTCATTTAATTTAATCATAACCAATATTCAAATATCCTAATGATATAATGCGAATAACAATCCTTTAAGGATAAAATAATCTCCTTCTGGATGAAATAAAATTCTGACCAAAATAGACAGAAAAACTGTTGTTGTTTTTTTTCTCTTCCGTATGCAGGATCTTATCTGTCTCTAAAGGAATTTGTTCCCAATAAAAATTCCATTAGCATTCCTGGCACTCAAAACTCTCCACATGGGACAAGCTGCATTAAACGTCTCATCGTTACCCAAATTGGATAATATTTTTACAGTATAAAAGAACAATTATACATGTGGCTCATGGAAAAAGTTTAATTAAGGACAATGCTTAACTTTAGAATTTTTTGGATATAAGTAACATAAGTCGACCCTTGCACATATGCTCATTTGCATAACAAAACGATTTATAGATTTAGTAGACAATATAAGATACCATGTTTATAACACATAATAACACATCATTCATAAAAAAAAGAAATGTGACGAGAAAAATTCTACATGTGAATTTAGTCTTTCATATGATCACTTACTAAATATTTCTATTAAAGAATCCCTAAAAAAGCGATTAAATGCATTTATCTATCGTAATCCCTAGATCACACTTACCAGTATGCACTGAGGAGAGTGGATGGCAGCTGTCTGCAGTGGTGATGAGAGATGGTCTCCTCCTGGTCTGCAGGATCACTGGGCTTAAAAAGATCCACAAGGGGGAGTGGGGGAAAAAAATCAGGATATGATCCAAATACTTTGAGTTCATATCAACAATGACATCAGACTGGAATTCACTCTTTGTGCTTAACCAACTGTGTATAAAAGCCTACAGAGAAAGTAGACATATTGAAGTGAGTAGTGATAAATAATCATCTGTCCAGAAGAAATATGAACATGTTTGAAGTCTTTCATTTGATATAGCTCAGACTTCTAATGCGTCATTTCAGATGCTTTATGCTAGAACATGTACATGATTGAATGTATCTGAGTGTGGTTTCATTGTTTATTTCTTTACTTTATTAAACAACTTCTTTACTCAAAAAATGTTTGGAGGGTCGAATTCCCCAAAATGTAAGCAACTTACTGAGATATAGCCTTTGTGACAACTGGCCCCCATCTTCCTAGCAATAATTACTAAACAAAATGATTTTGTGGCAGAAGTGAATTCATTGGCTCCGTCACAGATGCCAGGACATAAATAAGCATAAATGTGCCTTCTGCTGCTGCCAGGCCCTTCACAGCGTCTGATCTCCATGTCACCGATGTCTTTGGAGGCTCTCCAGGGACCGATGACAGGCTCGAGGTTGTTTAAAGGTGATGATATTTGTGCACTGTTAATTCCACAACACTGTACATGTCAATAGTGTCATACAATAATGTTGTTCTGTTGTCAAGGTCTCTGAAAGCTATCAAATCATCTTAGTGGCCTGTTTTTTTATTTTATTTAGGCATGTAGTCAACTACATAATTACATTATTTTAAAGGCTGAACTGTCATGAGCGAGACGCTGCAAAAGACGCAAGATGTGAGCGCAACGGTTATACACGTCTGTCTAGCGCGTTTACAATGGAAAACAATGGAAAAGTAACTCTCTGTGTGTGAACAACAAATGTTCAATAGATTTTTGTAGTTGGCGTGAAACAGAAGTTGACAGTCTTTTCTTCCCTATTGTGACGTAGATCCGAGTTAAACGGCTTCTCGAACAAGAAAAAATGTAGGACAGGACTTGATTTTGTCCATTGGGAATTGATTGGATGGTTGTGGTTTTCTATTAATGTGATGTCATGTGAGTGACAGGTTGTCCCGCCCCCACGCTGGTGAACGCATCATCAGAGAAAAGACGTCATTGCAAGAGGAAGGGAAGTTATTTTGATTAAAGATTATGAGGGCACATGAATTTAAAAAAAAGATGTGCACAGTGGTGAACTTTATTTTACAACTAAAATAAAGTGTAGTTTATTGTAAAAATAGAAACTGACTTTAAAAATAAACCCACCTGAGAAACATGAACTAGAGTAAAAAGTGTGATGCCTTGTCCCATAATTAACAGACATGCCTCCATTTAAAAAGTGAAATGTTTAAATTTGGGCTGAGTGTGGATTTTTTTTTCCATCCATTAGCGTTCACTTTACTGTGTCATAATATTTGTATCTGCTTTTAATGTCTGTGGAAATAAAGAACTGATAGTGCTTGTGAAGCAGACGGCCTTTTATCTTTTATTTTGCCTTAAAGGGATACTCCACTTTAAAATGAAAATTCTGTCATCATATACTCACCCTCATGTTGTTTCAAACCTGTATGAATTTCTTTCTTCTGCTGAACAGAAAGGAAGATATTTAGAAGAATGTCAGTAACCAGACAGTTTCTGGTCTCATTGACTTCCATAGTATTTTTTTTTCCTACTATGGAAGTCAATGGGACCAGAAACTGTCTGTTCAGCAGAAGAAAGAAATTCATACAGGTTTGAAACAACATGAGGGTGAGTATATGATGACAGAATTTTCATTTTAAAGTGGAGTATCCCTTTAAAACAGGCCCAATTTTTCAATATCATTTGACCATTATGTTAGTTTCACCTGTACAGGTCTCCTTTACAACAGTGATGGCCAAAATCTGTCACATACAACAGAGGAGAAAAGAGAGTTTTCCAGAGCAGCAGATGATCTCATTGACACTGAAACTCAAAAATACAAGATATAACTTGTCTCATTTACTGAAATAGAAATTAGTTGAATCTACTAAAAAATTGTCTTTAGTTCTTAGACGTTGCATGTCTGGTTCGTTACGATGTGATTGGGTAAAGGTGTTACTGTGTTTTCCCCAATAAACTGACACAAATCACTTTTTCTGCATTGTTGTCAGACTATGATGTAAATGTTGGACTGGATGTGATTCCAGTAAGGATGTGCTCTTGTTAAGAGTTCTGACCATATAAGGAACATGTTACCTGATCCTTCTTCAGACTTGACCTCTCCTCTTCTCTCATCAGAACAAGTGAGAGCTGGCTGTTCTGGGTCTATGGTGATAAAATAGTCAACAGACATTAAATGGTACAGGCTAAAAGACCATTGAGGAAAATGTGAATTCCACCACTAAAAATATAGTCAGTCCCAAAATATATGACAACAATATTGATCCAACAATGCAATTTGTGTCAAAGAAAACGTAAAAGTCCTGACAGAAAGCGATGCATACGGATGTAGTGTAACGACGAATTAAATTTTTTTCCAAAGTGTTGACAACTTAGTGTTAACTAATAATTGTTGCAAACTGGTTCTACCATCAAAATATTAGTGCATTCCTGGAACTGGGCGTTCGTTACACTACATCCTGGCTCTCTGCCAGTACTTTTACGGGCTTTTCCCAGATCACGGAAGCGACCTCGATGTCCGGGTTAGCGGTAGCATAAGCCATCAGGCAAGTGTTATTTAAATAAACTCCTGATGTACTTACAAACTTTCCAATGCCTCGTTTTATGAGTACAGAACCTATTTGTACTACTGTAGAAGTTTTGTACCATTCTGGGCATTATTAGTGGGGTAATTTACTAGATACAACCTTGGATCCATTAGCGTCTGCACTAAGCCATTCAGCTGATATCTCTAAATAAGCTCTAACTTTAATAATGTTCGACCAAGGGAAAAAAAGGCTTCTGGGGGGGGGGGGGGGGGGGGGGGGGTGTTTGGCTCGAGGTCATGGTGCAAAGGACCATAGGTTGATTTTACTCCGAACCATCCCTTTAACAAGCATTTTGTCTCTAAATACACAACCATTCAATTTAAACAAGTCACTAAAGTTTTTTTTTTATTCAAAGAATATTATTTTATCTTAAAAATAATATTTTAAAATGTAAAATATTTCATAATATTACTGTTACTGTTTTTTAATCAAGTAAAACCTGTTTAGGAAAGTATTGTGATGGTGCTTGTTGCTATTTAGTGTTTTAGACGAAAATAAATCAAAAGGGCCTTTTAACTATCTAGAGGCCTTTAGCCTCGTTGTATCAGACATATTTCATTTACACAGCTTCCAAACAGCTGCTTTAGGAATGATGTCAGCACCTTAGAAGAGTTTCAGCAGTGTTTCAGTTTTGAAACGATTCAAAAGTATATATTGTGAATGTCTGAGTTGGTCCGACGTCTAGGAATATAGTGATTGTAAATAAACACAGACATACATTACACATGATCATTTCATTGAAAGCACAGGCTTCTGTTTATTGACCATTGCACGCACATGAACAGATGAGAATATTTACAAAGATGTAAACAGTCAGTACCTGCAACACATTAGAGCAGATCTGCACATAGTGTGACAAACACACAGCTACGTACCAGTACAAACAGCACATTTACCACCATTAAAGCCCACTCAAACTGGCTTCTGCTACTTTGGACTAGCTGGGATGCACAGTTCTGTCCACTCTTACGCTGAAATTCATAGATTCACATACTCATAAGGTCATTTGCTGTCTGAAAGGAACAAGCTTCATTCTCCAGAACTACAAATATAAACATTTAAGAAATCTTGCTGCTGCTGCTGCTTACAGATACTGAACACTTTCTCTTGACACCATTTTTTCCCCAAAAGAAGAATTTACCAGGATGTCTGAATTTCTCATTCAAAGGACAAAAAGCAGTGACATGATCTGTATTGGAGTTCATTTTCTCATTTTATGAAGCTCTGACAAACAAATATGTATCAGTAGGCATTTCTCAGTTATCTCTTAATGCAAATTAAAAATGAAAAGTGCAAATCTGCTAATAATGCTCTATTCAAACACACTGTTCCTGTGTATTATAATACTGTGGCCTCTCATCACATGATCCTGCACAGCAGGAGATATCAGTGTAGTGCCACTATGATGACCAGCCGTCATCCTCTCGTTCCAGAGCGTGTTCAACTTTCCAGCACACAGACATTGTTGGCAGGGTGGTGTGTTATCAACACTTCCTGCTCCACAGTTAATGATGCCACCCTGGCCCTCATCCAAACAACGGCGGTTTCTACACAGTCCACTAACTGCCGGAAAGCAAAAGAGAAACTACAAACACACAAACTGAATTTAACAAAAGATCTGTTCCTTCATTTTCTGATCGTGTTGGGTCATGCCTTCTTGCATCATCTTTAAGTCAATTATAACTCTAAATCATTAGCAGCATCCCAGTTTACATCCTTCTAGAGCACACAATGTATATACTTCACTGATGATGGGAAAGACATCATGAAGTATGTAGTAAAACAGTACAACAGTTTTTGGACATCATGATTTTTTTGTGTTGATACCATAGACCCCCTGTTGAAGTACCCTTTGCTTTTTATCAGTTCTTATCGGCCATATTAAAAAAGAAAAAAGAAGCTCATATCTTTCAGATTCTGCAAGCACGTAAAGTTTTTTGCACTAATTCTAATCCTCAGTCACTCACCTCACACACTATTTGGGATGTAAAATATGAAAATTGGTAAATGTAAAGATCCTACAATAATTGATTTCACTGCGTTCATAACTGCATACAATTCTAACCATGTTTTCAGACGCCCGTCAATTGGTCACGTGGTCAAGCCTGAAACTATTAGACAGAACATGATGCCTCGTACAACGTTTTTATTTTTATTTTTATAGGTGTGAACGTTAAAACTTATTTTATTCATTCAGCCCTTTTAAAACGATTCTAAAATTTGAAGATTTTGTCCTACACTGATCAAGACGGATAAAGAATTTTCAATTTGTAAGAAAACATGAACACACAAAAAGGACTTTGGGAAGATAACGTGGAGCGTTATGCTTCTCCACATAACATGTCATGCAAAAATTAGGAATAAAAAGAAAAAAAAAGGCTAAAGTCCCACTGACATTTTTTTAAAAATCTGATCACCCAATTCTGCCAACTACAAAAAATAAGGGCAATTTTTTTTTTTTTTACTTATAATATGGTTTTGTAATACCAATGCATAACCTCAAATCCATGTCAAAAACATTCTTAGTTAAACATGACATTTGCTCACTTGTTTTTGACAACATGGAAAAAAAGAAGAAAAAATGTCTTAAAGCTATATGCAATTAGTTGTCTTAGAAAAAATGTTACAACAACAACAACAAAAAAGAAAAGAAAAGAAATTGCACTATATGAATGGTCCTCTATCTTCTGACTGGGCAGAACAATAACATGAACAACAAGGTGTAAAAACCTCCATAGATTCACAGTCAAAGGTCACAATATAAGATCCAAGCATGTCTCTACAGCCAATCACAAGTTACTCTGAGTTCTGAGTGAATGGCGTCCGCCTGCACAGCTCATAGAACAAAACGGTATGATAACACAAGGCCTCCCTCTAGTGGACGGCAAAGAGTGTCATTTTGCTCAAAGGGGGAAAACTACATTCGACAGGCACTTGATTGAAACTGCAGAGCAAACGCAGAGCCACCGGTCAGCACGCCTCTGTTAGACTGTCACAACAAGAGAAGGCAGTAAAAAGCTTCAGACCCACAGACTCTTTTCACATCTCCTAAACAAGCGCTCGCACGACAAGAGAGGACACAAATAAACATGCAGGCCAGGTCACGGCAACTTTACTCCTTGCTATACAGACAATAAAAGTATGCTTAGTATGCTTATTCTGTTGTCATGATAAACTTGGAGAAACCAGAGCATGCTTCCGATCCGTGATGTCGGGTGCTAAGCGGTCTCGTTAGCGGCAGAGTCGCCGGAAACAGAAAAAAAAAAGCCCATAATGCTTTGCAGAAGAGAAGTGAATAAATAGTTTACATTTCTGTAATGATGTAAAAGAAAGAGTGATGAATGAGGTAGAGACATCAAACCAGCCACTTCAGAGACAGGAGAGGTGCTGAGAGAGATCGCTCCGGATGAGAGATGATAGAGAGAAGAGAGACTCGTTCGGTCACCGCTTGCCCCGTTCAACTCATCGTTTCATACTTGTGCCGGTGGCGGTGGGAGTCAAGAGGCAGCGGGGGCTCCGAATCATCCATGGGCAGGACCAATCGGGTGCCTCGGATCACCAGCTCATGGTCGCCGAACGCCAGCTCTCGATCCAGAGCCTCGTCAGAGTTCACGGCCACTCCTCCGACGGCCGTACCGCTCGTGTGAGCGCCTGTAGCATCTGTGCTCACGGTGATGTCACCGTACGTCAGCGTGATGTCACCGTCATTCAGGATCAGGTCGGAGTCGTCGTCTTTCAGCTGCTCCTCATTCTTAAAGAAAACACAATGGTGATTTCATTACTTGAGTTTTAGCAGTTTCTGAGAAGTCATTCAGCAAAGAGACTTTCAACACAATTACAAATTTTGGGGTACAAAAGTTTGGGGTCAGAAGTGTTTTTTTTTTGTTTGTTTTTTAGAGGATACATTGAATGGATCAAAAGTTACAGTAAAAACATTTATAAACCAAATATATATATATATATATATATATATATATATATATATAAAATAAATGCTGTTTGAACTTTCTATTCATCAAAGAATCCTGAATTTTTTCAAATCAATTTCTACAAAAAAATATTAAGCAGCACAACTGTTTGATGTTAATCAAACATTGATAATGATTAGAAATGTTTCTTGAGCAGGAAATCAGCATATTAGAATGATTTCTGAAGGAGAATTCAGGTTTAAATAAAGCAATATAAAATCAGCTTTAAATAAAGAAATAAATTAAAATACATGAAAGTAGAAAACGTTTTTTTTTTTATTATAATAATATTTCACAATTCTGTTATTCTGTTTTTTATCAAATAAATGCAGCCTTTGTAAGCATAAGAGACTTCTTTAAAATAGAAAACCTCACTGACCTATAAACATTTGAACTGTGCGGTACATTAAGGTTATTTAATAATCATATACCTTTTTTATTACCTTATAATCTTTTAAATGTAATATAATATCTCAGATAAAAACTATGATTAAAAATGTCTTCATAACTTTCATGTCAGCCAAATAAAACAATTTGAACTAGAAATTAAAACCATCGCGGTCCAATAAAATATAGTTCATAAAGAGTGGACAGTGAATGAGGATCAGTCGCCAGTTACAACTATACAGCAGCTCAGGAAAGTAAAGTTAATTGGTGAGGTCGAATAGTAGACTTATTTTTTATTTAGCTAATATTTTGCATGAAAGTAAAACAAAGGGGATGAATTTGAATGATGAATTCAAAGAGGCTTGTAACTTTCTGTGCTTTAGTGCATCAATTAGCATTATGTTTTTAAACGACAAACAACATTTAAAAATGTAACAATAATAATAATAATAATAATAATAATGATAATTATCCTAATTAACAGCACAACAGCAAATCTCTGTTGATTTTATAAATCCAAATTCATGGTCTGTTCACACCTCACTGGATAATCAGCTCTAGGAGGGGGTAATTTGTGTCAGCTGTTGCAGCCTATTAAATGGCACGTATAGCCTTATTCGGACGGTAATTGTTTCTCATGTGTACGTCTCTAAAAAATAAATTTGCATGGCACCTCAGTGATAAAAGTCATGCATTCAGATGGCGATTTATTGGCGGTGGAGGAAAGAGTTTTGCAATCCCACGAACCCGCTGCTCAGAAAAAGTTGCATCAAATCAACTACATTCTTATTTAAATTTACATTCTATATATGAGAAGTTTCAATCCGGTTTTCGAGCACTCCACAGTACTGAATCAGCACTACTGAAGGTTTTTAATGACATCTATCTGTCAACAGATGCTGGAGATTCTATCATTTTAATGCTCTTAGATCTTAGCTCTGATTTTGATGATACCATGGACCATGATATTCTTTTGTCTAGACTCGAATATGATGTGGGGCTGAAAGGAACAGTATTAAATTGGTTTAGTTCATATTTGACAGATCGAAGATTTTTTTTTTGGCTCCTCTATGTCCTTCGATGGGGGGTCCCTCAGGGCTCAATCCTGGCCCCTATGCTCTTTTCCCTCTATATGCTCCCTTTGGGATCCATATTTAAAAAATATGATGTGTCGTTTCACTGCTATGCAGATGACATTCAGATTTATGTTCCTATTAAACAGGCGGGAAAAAATTCACTCGAGCACCTTTTGGCGTGCCTAGACGAAATAAAGAAGTGGATGTCTGCAAACTTCCTAAAATTAAATGAAAATAAAACGGAACTTATACTCTTTGGTCCTTCTAAAAGTAGTTTAAACCACCTCCCTGAAGCATATACACTTTCTTTGCCAGTAAATACCTGTGTGAAAAATCTTGGTGTTTCATTAGATAGTTTCTTGAAACTGGATAAGCATGTAAATTCTGTTGTCAGATCTTGTTTTTTCCATCTACGTATGCTGACTAAAGTTAAGCCTTTTTTATGTCCCCAAGCTTTTGAATGGGTGATACATGCTTTCCTGTCATCTCGACTGGACTATTGTAATTCTTTATACTATGGAATAAATTCAACTACTCTAACACGTCTTCAAATAGTCCAAAATGCAGCAGCGAGACTTTTAAAAGGCATTCGCAAACGTGAACATATTACCCCGATTTTAGCATCCCTTCACTTATTTTATTTGTCTATAAGTGCCTTAATAACCTAGCTCCCCTCTATCTATCTGAGCTCTTAGAGGAATACAAACCTTCCAGAGATCTTAGGTCAGGTACACAGAAACTTTTATCTATACCACGGTACAGGTTAAAACACAGAGGTCATCGTGCCTTTGCCATTGCTGGCCTGACATTATGGAATAGCTTGCCTAATCATGTTCGTTTTGCATCTGACTTGTCAGTTTTCAAGTCACGCTTGAAAACACAATTTTATTCAATTGCTTTTAATAACTTGTGTGATTTTTATATCGCTTTGTAAAGCACATTGGTCAGCTTGTCTGTATAAATGGTGCTATATAAATACATTTTGACTTGACATGGTCAATCGCATGATTGTCTGCTGTAAATAAATGTCATATACTTGGAATAATACAAATAAATTCATATTTAATTTAATAATAGGAAAATAATGTTCTATTTATTATTTAATTATCATTTTTAAAAATAAGAAGCTAGACGAACGAACGCTATATTTGAAATGGTTCTTATATTCTTGCATTTTACCTCAAAAGGATGTCATGTTAAAAAAATATGTAAATTAGCGGAAACAAGTTAATACAGAGACTTATTTACATGATGTAAAAATAAAGCTGCATGGCTTGTATTTTTAATGTTGTGTGTATAGCCTACATATTTTAAAATTGTTTATATTGCTGCCACAATAATGGCCCATTTCAAATGTTTACGTGCTTTTTTCTCTTTCTCCTTTTTGTTCGCTGAGGTGGAGCGGTGATGAAATATTGTTCTTGTAAATACTTTCCAGCATTTCAGTTATAAAAAAAGTACGCCTTTAAAATGCTTCCAAATTACAGTGTAGCGCAACAGTTATCGTACATAGGCTACGGTGCTCGGTAGTGATCAAAAAGGATCTAAACAGTGAATTCTGAAGTGATCTCTTCTTGTAAACTCAGAGATGTGGATTCGGACGGCAATTAAATCACCGCACGACCTTGGTGTTCGTCAAAAAACAGTAGGTAATTTGGTCTGGGATTTTTATGCAGGTGGTGGGAGATTAACACTGACATTCTGGATTCAGACGGCAATAAAGTAACCCCTGTAAATGTTGAAAATACCTTACGACCCCATGAGAAACAATTACAGTCCGAATAGGGCTTAAGAGTGATTTTGAGGGGTCCGTCGCCATCTGGTAGTACATAAACGACTAGTTTCTGCCAAATCAAGACCTTCTTTCTAGCTAAAAGAAGAGGAAGATCCAGACAGAACTACATATAATTATTAGTCCACAGCATGCGGGTAAAGTACAAACCTCATACGCCTGTTGGCTGGTGAGGCAGCGTGCCAGAGGACCACAGCACGCAGGAAGTGTGGCAGTGAGCGGTGGTCCGCTGTGGGTCAGAATGGGCTTCAGATAACTGCAAGTCAACAGGTTAAGGAAGGCTTTTCGGAACAAAAACACAAACAATCACATATCAGACACTTTTATCCAAAGCAACTCTGTCCAGTAAACAGGACCATGATTGAGCTTCCCAGTTGACCATTAGCAGTGTCAGGCTGTGTTCAGATTAGCAAAATAAAATGCCATTTGTACTATATCTGAAGTTTACATTCATGCATAGAATACCAGATGACATTACATGACGGATGACGAAACTACAAAAACGTTGATCAACTTTTCAAACACAGTGAACGAGAACATGGGACGTATTCTAGCAATGTTTCTAAGATAAAAAAAAAGATGTTTTAACAGTATGCTGGATCAAATGTTAAATTAGAATCAAACATATTCGCTAATCTTTTTAGTTTTGTTTGAAACTCCAGAATAGAACCATCCAAAAATAAGGTTAAAGACCCAGCTTTACGTAGTTGGTAGGATAAGCCAATGAGCATAACCTCAGTCTTGTCACTGTTAAGACTGAAAATTGAGACAGCCATTTTTTGAATCTCAGAAATACATTGAGAAAGAAAGGCCACAGCCACATTATCATCAGGTTTTGAATGCATGTAAATCTGGGTGTCATCTGCATAAAAATGAAAGTTAAGACATCTTAAGAGATGACCAAAGGGGAAAAATGTAAATGCTAAAGAATAAAGGGCCCAAGACTGATCCCTGAGGAACGCAAGATTGCACCAAACAAATGTCAGACCTACATCCACCCATAGTAATAAATTGCTTACAATCTGAGAGATAGGACTTAAACCAGTTTAGTGCAGTATCAGAAACACCGAAGACAGTCTCTAAACGGGTGCAAAAGAAAGATCTACAGTGTCAAAAGCGACACTGAGATCAAGAAGGGTCAAATTTGGAAGACAGTTAAGAGTCTAAAACAATTAACAAGTCATTAGTGACCTTAACTAATATTGTTTCAGTGCTATGGAGTTTACGGAAGCCGGATTAACGGGACTCAAAGAGATCGTTTATACAGCAAGATGAGTGTGTAATTGAGAAGCAACAATTTGCTCAATTTTTTGCAAGGAAAGGAAGATTAGAAACGGGATGGAAATTGTCAAGGTTATCCAAGTCCATGTTAGTTTTTTTGGTACAGGGGTTACAGCAGCAATTTTTAAACGCAGCTGTGCTGAACTCATCACACAACGTAAGCGTCAGATGTATAACTTTACCGGTTACACATTCATGCATGTGCTCAACGTATGAAAAGCTGAAAGAATGAAAAACTGAAATCCAACCTGACCAAAAATCATCAATATGTGCCAAACCTCATATGGAATGGGTTTAGGATTTTTTTTTTTTTTTGCTGTACAGACTATAAACCAACTAAATGGATTTGAAGATCCAGTGTAGAATTTTGAGAGAGATTATATCTTTTATGTTCTTTTTGCAGGTTACTAATAGGGCTGTCAACGAATATTCTAAATTCGAATATATATTCGAATAGTTTTAAAAAACAGAAATTCGAACGTTAAAATTAATATTCGAATGTGAATTTCGAATATGGAAAAACACGCCCGCGGAAGCAGAGGCGCGGCTGTCTGCTCTGCGAGTGGGCGCGCGCGCTGCCTGAGGGACAGGTCACACGAGTCGCACTGTCTAGCACAGCGTCACTGCTGAAAGTTGACAGTGCACTAAAAGACAATGGAATAAATTGCAGTCAGTTTTTCCTTTTTTTAATACAAGCACCAATAATGTAAGTAGCCTTTTTCTTTTTTAATAGCGCTTTATTTTTTATGAACCTCAGGCTCAGGCTCAGGGTAAAAGTTCTTTGTTGTCACATTTCTCGGAATTGTGTGCCTCATTTTATTTAACGTTAAACAGAAATGTTCCATGTTTACCACAGCACAGCTCGCTCGGATCGTTCAATGTCGGTTCTATACTGTAAAACTTTTAATGTTAATAAATTTGTTTCAATCACTGAATGAAGCCTGCTATATTTGGGACAAGAGTCGCGACCTTAAATTGCTTGCACAAAACTCTTGATCAGCACTCAACATGTGCTTATTGTTGTTAATTTAAACCGTTATGCGCAGAGAGAGCGTGAGCGCGAGGGCGCGCGAGAGAGAGAGAAAGAGTGCCTGCGAGTGAGCGAGACTGAGGTCTGGGGTCTTGGCCATTAGTTTATTTACTTGGTTTTGTGTTGGTAATACATTGTCAAATATGTTTAAACTTAAATTAACTACCTATACAAATGTATGTATGTCTCTTTGTATTAATTTGTCCTGTTATTGACGTAATGCGAATACGTCAATAACTGGTTGCGCATTGACCAAATGCGCAACCAGATGTTCGAATAGTTCGAATATTCGTGTGTTTTTTAGAGGGAATATTCGAACGTCATTTTTGAGCAATTTTGACAGCCCTAGTTACTAATAAGAGCTACACAGCAAAGGATACTTGTGATCAAAGTTATACCAGATCCTGAAGGGCCAGGCGCTCTCATGTTTAGTGCTCCTCCTTTCCACTCCATCAGGGCCGATCTGCAGATGGACACAGAGGAAACCCATCATTAAACAGCTCTTCTCTGATATAAAACCCTACGTCTGACTACAGCAGACCAAAAACACTTACAAAGTTCTCCTGATCTGCGTCCACTCCAACACTGTCAAACACAAAACAGTATTACAGCAAGAAGTAATAAAACACTTACAGTTACCCATGCTCATAGTCTACTTGTCTGACAGGAAAAGATCATTCAGACTAAAGAAGAGGTTAGAACTGACCGGATATTCTGGCAGGACAGCATCTGAGTTGTGCCTCCACCGCAGATCCAAACGGTGAAGAAAACCACCAGCAGCGTGGTGGAGAACATCATCTGCCGTGCATATGTGGCCGTATCCCTGATTGACAGGGCAAAAGTCATGGCGCCACGAAGACCTGGTGAGCAGTGGGGCAAGAAAATACCAAGAATTGGTTCACACTGGCCATAAATCTGATTTGTTTTTCAAATCAGATTCAGAGAGCCTTTGAGAGTCAGTGAGAGTCTTTGCTCATGTCCAGATTGAAATATTGCTGCTGTGCTGAATTCATCACACAACGCAAGCGTCAGATGCATTACTTTACCATTTACACATTCATGCATGTGCTGTATATGGAAATTGTTCACTTGTTCGCTCAGTACACAGTAAATGCCACAAGTGAGAGTAAATGGGAAAAGAATGAAAAACTGAAATTCAATCTGTCCATTATGACTGAAATAATTTCCAAAAATCGTCAATACATTTCAAACCTCATATGGAATTGGTTTGGATTTTTTTTTTTTTTTTTTGCTGTTCAGACTATAAACCAACAAAATGGATTTAAAAAAATTATTTTGAAAGACTAAACTATTTAACCTCAATAAGACTTTTGGTTTTGGCATGTTCTTCGTAGTTTAAATCTTGGCTAACCATAGGAATCCGTTGCAGTTCTACGCACAAACCTGCAAACATCATCATGTGCTGGAAGTTGGGGGTGATCTTGTTTTTGCGGCCCAAGTTCAGCAAGAAGGAGAGTGGGTAGATGTTTGCCGCTCTGCCCAGAAACACGGCCAGCTGAGTGGAGTGGTGTCAAGGAGTGGCTGTAAAAAATGGAGCTAATGCTGAACTGACAGCATCTACACCCTATCAAAATCATGACATGTTGCCCTTCCTGAGTCTTTCTGAGGGCTTTGTTAATGAAAAAGTGGTTCTGGGCCATTGATTTCTGGGAAACACAATGAGCTGTAACACTCTGGACATATAACTCAACAGCCAGCCACTTCCTTGATAACATTAAGCAAAGTACCGCCGTCTAACATGAGCAAACACTAGCCTTTTTAATAATAGTGATCCATCAGATTTTCCACATGTTTTGCATTTGCTGAGAGCATTTAACTATTATATCACTTTGTCTGCTCATTTAGTCCTTAGGCACAAAGCTGAAGTCTTAGGATACGAATGCACCCACTATGAAGATTGGATTGAAAATGTGGTTCTGGAAGGTAAACAATGTCAAGCCCATGTAGGAAAATATGAAGTTCTCAGCCAGGAAATTCAGTAGCTCGAATAACTGAAAGAGAGCACAGTGACATGAAATCATAGTGAGATGTTTATATTATATATATTTCATATTTCATATATTAACCTCTGACAAGTTCAACAGACCTGCCTTAGAAAATGTTGAAGTAAAAGCATTACAGGGTAAAAAGAAAAGATTTGTGGCTACAGTTCAGCTACACTGTAAAAACAGCTACATAGTTTTATGTATTTGTTCATTTATTCATTTTCTGCAACTTTGTACTAATGTTTATATTGTAATAACGTTGAGCCCTGTTGTATTATAGTATGTATTATAAGTCTGAATCTCATTATTATCTTATCTATTAATACCATTATTTTGCTTCTGAAAAATCAATGCAGGACAAGCATCTATTTCATGATGGCACTGTACTTTTTAGCTGCTATAATGAAGATGTACAATGTACAACAATAATAACTTGCTGATAAATATTAGCTACTGTATGGTTTAATGTACAATGTCATAATCATGTCACATGATGTAACTGAGTAACCAGTGTCCCAATGTTCACTGGATCAAGGCCCTTGCTAGTGCCTAAATTTGTTTTCAAGGTATAAACTACCTTAAAAAAGTTGGGGGTCAGTCAGATTATTAATTTATACTTTTCAGCAAGTTATTATTAATACTTTTCAGCAAGGACACATTTCAACAAGGACACATTAAATTGACCAAAAATAACAGTAAAGACATTTATAATGTTATTTATAATGTAAAGATTTGTATTTCAAATAAACATAGATCTTCTATTCATCAAATGACCCTGAAAAGATCAATTTAAAAAGAAATGTACAAAAAATATTAAGCAGCGCATTTGTTTTCAATATTGATAATAATAATAATAATAATAATGTTAAACGGTTCTTTAGCATCAAATCAGCATATATATCAGCAGGATCATGTGCCACTGAAGACTGGAGTAATGATGCAGACAATTCAGCTTTGCCATCGCACTAATAAATTACATTTTAAAATAGATTATAATAGAAAACAATTATTTTAAATTGTAATAATATTTCACAATATTACTGTTTTACTGTATTTTGATCAAATGAATGCAGCCTTGGTGGGGATGAGACTTCTTTCTAAAACATTTTTTTTTAAAACATTTGAATGTACTTTTGAGTGTACATCATGCAAACTAGGGAGTGGACTGAGAGAGAGCCTAAAATAAAAGTAACTTTTTAATCTTACTTGTTTCGTCCTGTCCTGAGATTCAGGAGACAGGTTGTTAAAGGTGTAATGGGCCTGTGTCATTCCACAGAACAGAACCGCCACCACACCTGAGGATGAACACAACAGGATGAGCAGGAACAAGCATTCAAATATAGAAGTATGCAATATGTTTCTAGGTAGTTTCTAGAAGATTCTATGGGGATTTCAAGCTCACCTGTAAATCCACAAGCCTCAGCCAGTAGGAATGTGCTCCAGGACATGAGGAAGAACAGTGCCGTCTCCAGCAATGGTAAGTCTCTAAGCTTAGTGAACTTAGTAACGTGGAAGGGAGTCAAGGAGTAACTTCAGGATGAAAAAAACACTAAATACATTATTTTACATTAATAGTGACAATCATGTGGAGAGAAGAAGAATTAGATCAATACAGATGAGATTTGAACCCATTTCTTCTTCATAAGCACCATGGTTCATACCAACACGAAAAAAGTGACGTACAATATTGAACCAGTAAAGGATATCAATGCAGTTACGACTCCAGTTGCCATTCCAAGAGCAAAAGAACCACTGAAGACCCCCAGGAAGATGCCAAAGGACTTGAGCATGGCCATGGCTTCAAACGTGTGACTGTTGTTTCCCTCAGGCTGATATGCTACAATAGACCTGGAAAAATGACACAGACCCATTCAAGTAATTCCAATGTCAAACCTGCAAAAATCTAAAA
This sequence comes from Leuciscus leuciscus, assembly GCF_965113295.1. Lineage (NCBI taxonomy): Eukaryota > Metazoa > Chordata > Actinopteri > Cypriniformes > Leuciscidae > Leuciscus > Leuciscus leuciscus. Next base: position 20,382,805 of record NC_138732.1, read on the forward strand.
GGATAAAGATCCATTCGCTATTGGAAAATCATAACAAATATTAGCGTTATGAGCAGGGCTGGAAAAGTGTCCTAAAGTTTTGGCAAAATCTGAACTTATTAGTATCAGATAAGTGTGCTCATCAGAGATATTCAATTTATATTCTATTTCCCATTCTCTGGACAGTTTTCTTCAAGAGGTCATTTTATACATTTTCAATAATCTATTTTGTTCCCTGAGGACCATAATGTCAATAATGTTTCTGTGTAATTTAGTTTTTTCAATGCATCTCTGTTCCTTAGAATGAGAAATGTGAAATGAGCACTTTTGTTTACTAGTCTTCTGTTGTGCTTAATGTAGTTTTTAACTCAATCACAACCTAAATCATAAAACAATCGCTGCTAAAACACTCCACATAAAAGGTTAAGACCAGACTGAAATGACTGGGAACCTTACTGAGAATAAAGTTAATATATGCATAGCAGCAGGTGATACACACCATCTGGAAGAGTGCTGGTTTTGGTGAACTTTTCCATATTTTTAGCTGTGGAAGAGGGGTTTTGGGGCTTCATTTAAATTACACTCTTTTCTTTGGATTAGGGTAGAAGTTAGAATAGCAGTTACTTTAAGCTATATTAATTCATTGGAGCAAGGAAGTTTTGAATCGAATTGAATAGCTTTTTAGAGAGATGTACTTACATGCTAGATTTTTAGTACAGAGGATAGGTAGGAACAAAAGTAAACTCTCTAGAGCAACACAGGATCACTTCAAACTAAGAAGCAAAGGACTATCATCAAATCAGCAAATACCCACAGCTCTGCCTCATCATCTACACACCATCTATAACCGATGGACTTCATGAGTCCTCTACAGGCGGTTAAAATAGAAGTAAAGAGGAATTCTACTTCCTTGAGGGATGAGTTCACTACAGGTGCTGGTGTGAAGCATGTCTGTGGGTCATTCACTCTGCATGTTCTGGTAAAGACCAGCCAATGCACACACTAAAAATCCACTCGGAAGGCTCAAAGCTCTAAATGTGTGGCACACCCATTGAGGGGCGTTCTCAGTGTCTGGTTCCCGCCCTCTGCATAAGCCACACCTCCAGGGCTGTGACGCCCCGCCCCACTTTGCCTCCCGTAATAAAGCAGCATACTGGAGCAGATGATAGGTCCAGCAGAGGAAAAATCGGGTGTTAAATGAAAAGTGTTAATTATTCATTCTGCACTGAGTTTATAAAAACCCAAAACAGTTATATCTCAAAATCGTTAATAATATTAATGAATGAACCAACAAAAGCAGTTTGTTTACACATAGCAGTGTGTGATCATCGGCAGCGGAGGACTTACGAGGACAGTACGACAGCGACGGCATCGTTCAGGACACTTTCTCCAAACAGCAGAGCGTACAGGTCAGAATCCACGTGCAGCTCATTGAAGATGGCCAGAACCGTCACTACAAAACAAAGCATAAATCAATGCCTTCGCTAAGCCCTGCGTTAACAACATTACTGACCAACCCTGCTTTAGCAACTGTTGCCATCATCAGACATGCTTTTTTCTCTATTTTAATGCAATTTCTAATGGAAGTCCAGAGTCTATTGATAGTAAATTGTTATTATAAAATGTTGTTTTTTAAAGTAAGAGTAACATCCATTCAATTAAGGAGCACATTTTACTGAAGATTGCACTTTTAATAGCATTCTCACATTCATTTCTATGGGATGTTCTGTGCAGCTTGTCTTAGTGAGCAACAGTAACCAAGGGGGGACGAGCTTTGAAAAGGGTACATTTTAAAGATAGATTAAATTGCTCTTATATGTAACTTGATTATAATCATTTCATAACAAGAAATAGCATAGTGCAGGTCAATTCTGCTACAGCAAGGCTTAGTTTCTAGGAGTTACATGACACATCCCTCTTGCAAAAATGTTTTAGATAAAGGGATTTGATGAATACACACCAAAACACTCATGACTGCATTTAGGCACTGTTACAGAGAGTTTTGACTGTAATACCTGGGTCAGTGGCTGAGACAATGGCACCAAAGAAAAGGCAATCAGTGAAGAAGAAGTCACCACCCAGCTGGCCAATTTGCTTCATCAGCGTCACACAGCCATACATTAACAACCTGAAATACAAACCGCACACCTCTGAGAGCTGGTTCTCACCCTCATCATTAAAGCAACCACTCAAAAAAGTACTGAAAAAAGACTGACCCAATGATGAAACAAGACACCACGGTTCCCACAAATGCATAGACAAGAATGGAGCCCAAGTTCCTGAAGAAATGTCTCTGAGAAACAGAGAGAACAAATTAATTGAATAATGGTCTTTGATTTGTCTATGTTGAACACTACATGATCTTGTGCACACAAAATCTGTCTGTATTTATCAATAAAAAAACAGCCCTTACTCGTTTTAAACTGTATCCAGCATGAAAAATGATGGGGGGCAAGAGAATATTAAAGAAGACCTCTGGGTCAAAGGTCACCTGAAATAGAATTAGAAAGATTTCATTCATTTCATTTCATTCATTGATGATAAAATAAGAAAAATATATATATATGTTTTAATATTTTTGAAATAATTATCTTATGCTCACCAAGGCTGCCTTTATTTGATCAAAATACAGTAATATTGTGAAATATTATTTAAAATGTATTTTTTGTAAAGGTAATTTATTCTTGTGATGCAAAGCTGAATTTTCAGCATCATCACACCAGTCTTCAGGGTCACATGATCCTTCAGAAATCCTTCTAATATGATGATTTGATGCACAAGAAACATTTATTATTAATATCAATGTTGAAAACAGTTGTGCTGCTTAATATTTTTGTGGAAACCATTATACATTAATTCTAGGATGACTAGAAAGTTCAAAGGAACATCATTTATTTGAAATAGAAATCTTTTGTAACATTATAAATGTATTTACTACTACTTTTGATAATTGTATTATGCCCTCACTGAATTAAACTATGTATATACTTTAGTGTATATACTTCAAGCATCTTTTCTAAATGTTATATTTTAAAAAAGTTTTAAAAAAAAGTAAAAGAAAAAAAAAGTTAAAAGATTAATGTAGCACTTTATTTTACAGTCCTGTTCTTCGTGTACACATATGCACTTATTATAGTAATTGAAATAACTGGGTAATAACTAGGTACTAACCCTGAACCTGCCCCTAAACCTAACATGTAGTTACCTCATATTTCCCAGTACTTTCCCAGTACACGTAAAAGCACGTACTATAAAATAAAGTGCAACCAAAAACTGAGCTATTTCCTCTTATTAGTGGTTTGACTGGAGCCAAGTGTTCAAAAAATTGAATATAGTGGGACTTTCTATGCAAAACATCAAATGTAATTCTCATACATTTCAACAACTAAATTATGCAACTCTTAAACCTCATGTTTTAACCGATATAGAAGCAGTTTCATGCAGCTGTCACCTGAGGGACATGTTCTAACAGAGAAATATAGTTTTGAGACTGAACCAACCACAGATTACTTCTGTCAGGCACTGAATTAGTATGTGTGAGAAAATTTAATTATTGGTACAAAGTTAAATCAGGAATTTGCCTGAAGCATCTGGAATAACATAAATGAGTTCAGCAAAACAGACTGGATATCCATCTAAAAATACATACGCAAGTATGAGTCATATTCAAATAAATTCCCCCATAGCATTTGTGGTTGAAGTCAAGTGATCTATTAAAATTCATCTGAATATGTGTCAAACGGCTCGTCTATGATTGATGTGATATTTTACCTTGCGGAGCATCTCGTTGTCCTGAATGTCATTGACTTTATTGGCACCGATCTCTCCTTTCAGCGTGTACTCGTAGAACTTACCACTGACATTCATCAGCAGTGTAGCTGGACTGGCATTGACATTACAGCTCAATGTAACATTGTTCATGTTGCTGGGCACATGAATAGCATAACGCAGTACGACACCCACAAGCAACCCTGAAGAGAGACAGAAACATTGCATTTTATTAAAATCATTCTGTTTTTATGTATTCATTTCTAATTCTAAGGCAAAAATTAGGCCGTAAGCGGCCAACCAAGCCTTTCCCCAGCATCACAGGGGCTGAACTGTATGGAAGTGTATCTTCCACCGAATAAAAAATAAAAAAGGTAATTGCGACTTTTTATTCTAGCAAGTCAGAATTGCGAGATGTATTCTGTGGCGGAAACAAGATTCCATAGAATTGACACCCATAATGTCCAAAAATACTGTCTGTGGCCTGTAGGCAACTCACAAGATTTTTTAAAGAACATCTGTTTTGTGTACCAGGGCTATTGTCGTTAACTTAATACTAAAAGTAAAACTATTAAAAACACTGTTTAACTAAAATAAAAATCAAATCAAATAAATATACATAATAAAATAATATTATTCAACATAAAAAACCTTTAAATGAAAATGAGAAACATTGCCTTTGCAGCAAACTGATATAAGTTGAAGTTGAAGCACTAAATTTACACACTGGAAATTAGAAAAAAAATAAAACTTCACAAAAAAATCTAACTTTAAATTGGCTGCATTGGTTTTTAAAGCAGCCAGCATATGAAGGGAACGCAGGGAGGCAGATTAACTCCTGCTGGACAGCTACACCTTACAGGCCCTGTGCTACAACTCCCACACTGCCCTTTGAACAGTCATATTCATACATGGCGTACTTAAATGAAAAGATCCCACTTTATCGCGGGAAGCATGCCGCTGACTTCCCAGTTCATATGTGCGATCAGTCAAATGATCTGCTATCACGACTGTTCTCACCATATATCATAGCCAGTCCAGTCTCGTGCAGAAACCTGAACCGGCGGTGTTTGAACAACCATATGGTCAAGATTGTCAGGGTAAGGAGCAGGATAAAGATCAGCAGGTCGGCACTGTCTTGTCTGTGGCTTTCTTCAGCTTTCTTCTCTGTCACGATGTTCTCCATCGCACTGTCTTCAGCTCTGCTCAGGCACAAGCAGAGGGAGCTCGCCAAAACAAACAGAGGCAGTGTTCTCCAAACACTCATCGCGGCGTTCATTTCACATGTAGAGCCCATGTTGGCATTTCTTTTAGGTGCAAAATATATAGGAAGATGAATGCACTATGCTCAGGATCGCTGAACACAGGTATTAGCAGAGACAATCATAGGCTGCTGTAAATTGTTCCTGATTCCCAGCGACGTCCCGCCCCACTGCACGTGACGTCACATGACAACCCAACAATGTGTTCGAGCAGTTCATATTGGGCAAACGCTGCGCATGAGGGTCGTTTCCTTTTATTCTGCATCGTCATTGTCGAACAATCTATATAAATTAGGGCTGTCAAATCGATTAATCGCATCTAACATAAAAGTTTTTGTTTATTATTATAATAGATGCGATTAATCTAACATGTCTGTGTATGCACATATAATAATGATATGTGCATACAGACACACAAATATATAAACAAAAACGTTTATGCTTAGATGCTGCGATTAATCGATTTGACAGCACTAATAACTATACATATTTCAAATGGTTTAGAATTTTAAATTAGAATATTAAAGCTACATTCATGATGCAATATTCCTGCAATGACAAGTTCAAACCCCCATGTATAAAACCCTCATATCTCGATCTTTAAACATTTTCCTATAGCCTACTGCCAAATTTATATTTGAGGCGCACACCCTCAGAAAACCAGCTACTGTTTTGATCATTATATTCTCTAGTTAAAGGTGGTATCAGTGATTTCAGGCCCAAAAATATTTGTATCACATTCATCTAATCTTTCCTAACGATCCGCTAGCTGCCCGCCCCATAAGCATGCCGTCTAAAAACCGCGTCTCTGTAGGCAGCTAGGCTCTGAGATCTGCACACAAAAACAAATGGTTTGGCCAAACACTCAAAACCAAAACAAATAGTATTCCAACCAATCACCGACAGGGGGAGGGTGTTGTGAGGTTTTGAGCCAGCTTTTTCTTCAGCTCTGACTTCGCATGCAGCCGTGCACGAGCACAAAACCTCACAACACCCTCCCCCTGTCGGTGATTGGTTGGAACACTATTTGTTTTGGTTTTGAGTGTTTGGCTAAACCATTTGTTTTTGTGTGCAGATCTCAGAGCCTAGGCTGCCTACAGAGACACGTTTTTTTGACGGCATGCTTATGGGGCGGGCAGCTAGCGGATCGTTAGGAAAGATTAGATGAATGTGATAAAAATATTTTTGGGCCTGAAATCACTGATACCACCTTTAATTGTGTGTACAGCTTTAGTGGCAGTGAAATAATAAAGTAATAATAACGTGTAATAAAAAAAAAATGCATACATACATAAATAAATCTGTTTACCTAATATGTTTAAAGCAGTAGTTTTATATTCTATTGAGAAACAAATGTTGATTTTTAGGTAGACTACAGGTGATTAGATTACTTTTGAAGACAACAATTGTTTTAATCGTTCATGAAACGAATATGTTTAGGTAAGTATTAGATTCATAAATGTAGGTAAAATAGATCATACATTCTGTACTGTTCAAATGTTAAGATTCTGGGTCAGTGTAAGTTAGAGCTGTGGGGTTTTATTCAGTTATATTTTATTTTTTACTGTAGAGGCTTTTGAGTTACTTTTCAATGTTGAGTTGAGAGTTTGTGTGTTTATATTGTACATAGTTAATTCTGTAATTATTTTTGTTCTGGTCGCCTACATTCGCTACGCTACGTATGTCTCTTTAAATGCACGTTTAGTGGCAGAGGGCAACCGGAAGTGCGGCGGTGATGACGCAGCGCTCATTGAGGAGTGCTTCACGCGCTCAGCACTGGCTCGATCGGTTGTTCTCGAGTTAAAATGGCTTCGTCCTTTTGGAAAGGTGTTGTTGGTGTGGGCCTTTTCGCCTTGGCACACGCAGCTTTTTCAGCGGCACAGCGTAAGTATTGTTCTTCCAGAAACGAATTGGAATTGGACAGACATGTAGTTGTTTAGTAAGCTGTAACGTTAGCTGATAATGGTCCGGCGGTGAGTGCGGCCTCTCTGCAGAGCTCAGTGTGCATGACAGCTTCAGCAGGACTCAGACCCGAGTGAGATTCCTGTAGGGAGCATTTTAGGGAGTTTGGGAACACGTATATTATGTCAAAAAATGCTGTCTTGGTCGGCAGCTCACTAGGCTTTGACACTCAACATTTATAACAGCACAATAGACGGTGCTGTTTTCTACTATAAATTACTTATCGTGCAGTCTGGCTGAGACTTGTGCAAGATCAGTGTTTGTGCGGTGCGTGTTGAGTTTTATCGGGGCGTTTATATAACGCAGTATGATTGGTATTTCAGAAGTAGTCATCTTTACTACGTAAACTTACATTATTCAAACCTTCCCTAAAGGCAATGTGTTGATTAACCTTCACTAAGGAACTAAACGACGATTAAATGAAAAATAACTCGCAACCAGAATTTGTTTCATTTCCAAATAATGCCATTTCACCTGCTATTTCTGCAGTAGTGATGTCAGAATCTCTCGTTTGAGTCGGATCTTTGATTGAACAACAGATTCGTTCACGATTCACATTGAGCGATTCTAGAACATGTTCAACTGAATTGTTCCGACCGCTTTCGACTCACTGAACCGAGAACCGTCTCATTCTAGCATGTCCGACTCGTTAGCCGACAATAGACCATACTGTCTATGCAATAGACGAATAAACTTTTATAAATTAAAAAATAATTAAATAAAAACCTTTATTAAACCTCTTCAAATAACAAACCAATATTATCACTTCTAAACACAAATCCAATCACCATAAATGGAAAGATATTTTAATTAAAAACGCACACACACACATGTATGTATATATATATATATGACACATAAGTAAATAATTAGACACGAAATATTGATCTGGAATATTGATTCCGCAGAGAGCAGTCGCAGCGCTGCAAGTTCAAACTAGACGGACATTTAAGAGATACGCTGTACAGTCATACCACTTATTTCGCCACATAAATAATTATGGAGATGAGATATATTAATTTCCAATTAAACCGTTTTAAAACCGTACCTGTTTGTGTCTGAAACTCCATCCAAAAGTAACTCCATTTAGTAAAATGATTTTGATCAAAGTAATTCCAAACTTCACTGCGCCTAGATGCAGATAATGAACTTGTCAATCGAATTATCTGAAGTTCGGTAAAAAAAAATCTTGCGAATAAAGCTGGTGAAAGTGTGTTTCCATCAAACGGCTTTAAAGCGAATAAAAACCTGTGCGTAATGACGTCACATGCTGTTTTGCGATCAAATTGGTATATCGAATTGATTTGAGACATTTTAAGGTGTTTCCATTCATTTTCGCACTGAATCGCACAACATTCAAGCAAACATTTGCGAACAAAGTTTTGCTAGACAAAATGGATCACGCCATCTACCAACAAATGTTCAATATTGCACAAGTTGTAATAGTGCAGAGTCCTGCACGGGTCCATTTTTGGAGACCCGTACCCGCAAAGTTCAGCACCAGATCTGACCCGTGCCCGCGATAAATCGCACACAAGCTAAAATCATTCCATTTAAAGTGCTTTATTTTTTATCTTGCACCTCTCTCAACATCACAATAGCCTCATGAATGGGCTAATGAGCGCTAAAGTGCGCTTTGTTTTGGGCCATTCAAGTAGCCTAGGCTACCTCCAGTTAACGCGCCGGCGCCTCTCCGTGTCCTGATTATTGCCTGCTATATTTAGCTCTTATTTATTAAATCCAGGAAAATGGTTGATTAAACATTGGTTAAAATTAAGAAGTCTTTCTACAAAAACAAACTTAATAAAGTGGTCAAAATCATGTCTGCCCACTCCATTTGTCTCCCGATATTCGGGATCATCTTATCTTATTCATGCTTTTTTCACTTTTCATATAATCAACATGAAATTTTAAACAAATATATATATATATATATATATTATTTTATTTAAACATGAATATGAAACTAAATAGTTTTTTAATGACTGGGCTACAACACATAGGCTTATTAGCCTGCCCTACAATCATTGAATATTATTTTGCTTGATTGACGGGTTTTTATTTAAAAGAAAGAGCGTAGCCTACACAATACTTAGGCCTACTAAAATATAATGAATATTATTTTATTGCATTTGTATTAGTTGTTTGAAGAGTAAAACAAATAAAAATCGGTCAATCTTAACGCAAGTTTACAACCGGCCAGTCGGTCGGACTAAAAGGGGGAAAAAATTAATTGGGTCGGTCCTAAATTGACAGGATCGGTCGGGTAACGGCAAACAAGAATATTTTTAAGGATGCCCAAAACACATATTTGCGAGTGTGTAATGGCAATTTAGACATACAAATATTGCACATATTTTTAATCCGCTACCCGCCCGCAAGGATTTTTTGCATGTACTATCACTTGCAAAAAAAAAGGTTTGCATTATATGCCAAGCATAGAGAATTGTAAACTTGAGCAAACATGCAAATGTGCCCTTTGTAAAAAAACAAATCCAGTTGTAACTTAAATATAAGAATATAATTTTAATGTGCAAGAATGGTGGTAATGTTATTGTGCTTCTTCCGACTCTGTAACTCTGCAAAATTACTTGTTGTACCCCTTTGTTTAGAGGGAATGTCTCAATACCTCTCATACATCCTAAAAAGATTTTTCTTTTTCTAGACCGATCCTACATGCGACTGACAGAAAAAGAGAACGAAACATTACCTATAGATGTAAGTTGCAATCAAATACCAGACATTGATCATATTGAATCGCATGCATTTGTTTCCCTCAATACAGCTTCTCTTGTGTTGTGTTTTCAGATAGTGTTACAGACTTTGTTGTCGTTTGTGATCACGTGTTATGGCATAGTGCACATCTCAGGCGAGTTCAAAGACATGGATGCTTCTTCAGAGCTCAAAAACAAGTAAGCTCATAGACCATAAAGTAATGCCTGGCTATATCAGAAATAGGCTGTTACTAATGAAACTTGCATCGAGCTCACTTATGTCTCTTTATTGTTTGCTCTAACAGGACATTTGACACGTTGAGAAATCACCCGTCGTTCTACCTGTTCAATCACCGAGGCAGAGTACTCTTCTGCGCTCCAGAGCAGGAGCCCTCCACTCCAAGCCCCCAGGCCTTGCCCTCCAATCCCCTGCGGTTACGCAAGCTGGAAAACTTTCATTGAGACTGGCCTTCTGTGGGCTGCCTTGCCCGGTTTCATTTTGTTTTTCTTTCTTAAATTTATTTTTTAGCTCCTCGGTTGGAAGGGAAAATAAGCTTATTTTCCTGTCTTTATGTATATGTGAATATGCTGTACAAACACGCATCTCTTGTGGTTACTATTTGTCAATGGACTGTGCCAACTCCTTTTCCAGCTGATATGTTTGTAAATACTTGTTATTGCTTGGGAGTCTTAATTAAGTCTGTAGGTTACGGCTGTAGCCCTCCGGTTGGCTTGTCGCGCACAGGGCACGAATCCTACCATGTACAATGTTGGTTTGCCATGTTTTTGGGCTAAACTGAACCCCCAACTGCAACAGGTTCTTCCCTGTACCCTTCTTAATTGAGGTCGATATTGTGGACCATAAATTGTTTTTGTGTTCAGAAGCATTAGCTCTGATTGCTGAAATTCAAATTTGAACTTATTTAAATAATACTGAGAGTGATTGAAACTATTAAAACATGTCTGAGCAGGGCCACAATAGATGTAGAATAATAGCAATTCTAACAATACTGTGAACACTCAGTGGGAATGAATGGTAAACATTTTGGAGGGGGAGGGGGATTGGGGGAGGGCAATGTTTTCTGATTTATTTCATGTTGAGACGCAACTCCTTATTTTTACCTTAATAAATTCTAAAATTTTATTGATGAATTTGTAACTTGGATTAAAACCACTTATTTTTGCCCCTTAATTTTATAAGTCTGGTTTATCCTGAATGTGTATGAAACTAAGAGATAATTCGATTAAGCATGTTCATTTTACGCTATAAAGATTGTTTTGCAATGTCAAGACCTGCTAACCGACCAAAACGTTTTTGTCATGCTATAATGAATTTTATGCTTGGATCTGGAGCATTCAAGGACATATGTGGTTGTGGTAAATCAACCTGGTTATGCATTGTTTTCCATGCAAGTAAAGAATGGGCAGTTGGTCCAGAAACAGTCCAGTTTAAGCCTGTAATTATACTAATCCTTCACTAAGCCCCTTTTTTTTGTTAGAGGAGACCTGCTAAGTACCTGCAATGGCCAACCCACTTATCCCAACACTATTTAGTCTCTTCTGGTATTAATAGCTTATGTGACATTGATTTAAACACTGATAAAGATCATATTACCTTTTGTGAGATAATACTTGTGTTATTAGTACAACTTTAGAGTTTTTCTACTGCTGTAGTTTTACTTTGACATTATAAATCAAATACTTAAGGCCCGTTCACACCAAGGACTATAACGATAAATCTATAGTTCTAAAAATAGTTTTGATTATAAAAAATTAGCGGAGTCCACAACTATAACGGCAGGCACAGAGAAACGATATCGTTTTTCAGAAGGATTTTTTAAACATTTATGTCCACCATTTCTACTGTTATTTGCTTGCTTCTCAGCTTGCTCATTTCCCCATCACAACAGAATGGTGTATTTTGGTATCATAATGGCAAAGTACCGAGTGCTAAGTTTTTATCAGCCTCATAGTGATGCCCCCGTCATAATGTTGTAACATTAAGCCCTGCAATGAATCAGGCATTGCAAAACTACGGTAACTAGCAATAATGATGCAAACAGTGACACCATAATAGACAATCAGGTCTATAAATGAGATGAGAGCTGCAGGTGTTGAAAGAGAAAAAATGACTACTTACAGGGGGTTTCTGCTGGTATGCAAATGTCTTCATTTGGGCCTTATGAGCAAAGTCTTTAATTCATAAAGTCATGGCATTAAATGTTGCACGTACTGCAAAAAAACGACGTTCTTCCTCAGTATTTTGTCTTGTTTTCCTCTACAAATATCGAAACATTGTTAAATAAAAAAACAAAACAAGAAAATTGGAGAATCAAAATAAAGATATATATTCTTGTTTTCTGAGAAATGAAGAAAAATAAAATAACTGGGTTTACAATTAAAACAAAAACAAATATGGGTTTTGAATTAAGCTTAAAATTAAGTCGATTTTTTTCTGAGCCCATTGGCAGATATTTTTTCCTGTTTTAATCATACTTCATTTTGATCAATTTCACAGAAAATAAGACTTTTTATTTAATATCATTTTGCTTCTCAAGTAAATGAATCTTTTTAGATATTTGCACTGGAAAACGACAAAAATCCTTCTAGAGAAATCCTTCTAAGATACTGATTAGCTGCTCAAGAACCATTTATTATTATTATCAAAGTTAAAACAGTTTGAAAACCTCTTAATATTTCTGTGGAAACCATGGTAAAAAAAAAAAAATCTGGATTCTTTTAAGAATAGAAAGTTCAAAAGAACAGCATCTATTAGAAATCATTTGTAACACTAAATATATTTTATTGTAACTTTTGATCAATTTAATACTAAATAAAAGTGTTAATTCTTTCAAAAATAATCTTATTGACCCCAAACTTTTGAACGGTAGTGAATATATAAAATTATACAATAATGCACAAATTTTCCTTTGTAATGTTTGTTTTTATTTTTCATTTTCATTGTTTTTATAAAAAAAATCATAAAACTTTGTCTATATAATATCAGTTTACAAAATGCTTTATACAATTCTTAAAATATTTTTTATGTTCTTGTAGGAATACCATCCAAAAATAATCTTTAGTATTTATGAACATTAAAAAGTAGTACACCTCTGTTTTCAAAAATGAACAGAACCAACAAGAATGTGGTCACTAATGTAACTTGCGTCTGTGAAATGAAACTTAGGAGTCTGCGACTTCTCCCCTGATGAGAAGCGTAGGATGACCAAACATGTCAGGTGACCACATACTGGACACAATCAAAACTCTGCTGTGGACCAGTTCGTTTCACACAATAGTTGGCATTTCCCAAGTGTGGACAAGGTGTTTGTATTTTCATTGGACACTATTGCTTATAGGACACTGAATGATGCTAATCTATGTGACATTACATATCACCACAAATACAACAACAGCCCAGCTACCAAATCTCCAAAGTCTCAAGGACATTCTTCTGAGAAATCCATTTGTTTTCCACAGTTAGGGAGTAAAATTGAGCTTGGCATACTGATGATTGAAGGGTTATTGCTTTTGAGAGGTCTACATTGGTGTAGTTCCTGATCCAGACTGCTTTAAAGATCCAACTGAGTTGCATTTCATGCAAACACAAATCGATCTTAGATTTTCCATACTATTATCTCCTTTGAACAATCCATTGATGCCAAATAACAGTGGACATACATACTATATAGACATACAGTAATCACGTGACTGACGCTGACCTCTGCCTCAGATGACCCTGTAATATCACATAGTGGGTGAGGCTTGGCTTTTCTGGAGTGTGCTTGTTCATTATTCATTACTTTATGGTTAAATTACATCATTTTCAGGTCCGCAAAGCCTAGAAATGGACAGAAAGCCCCTGTCAAATCTGGAACGCCTCTCTCCATTGTGAGCACTCTTTCAGAGTTATGACACAATTCAGTAACTGGAAGCGCCTGGACCAGAGCGTGAGTCAGACAGGCCTCCATCCTCCTTAATGTTCTCTCTCCGTCGCTACGTACTGAGGCTGATGGGTCAGTCTCAAACCCGTGTGCTCAGTCGGCATGCTCTGCCACTTCTCGCGTGTCTCTCAGCGGTGAGATGGGACGTCCCACTATCTGCTGTGGATATTGTTGAGTTGTGCGGGCAGCATCTGTTTGTCTTCAATCTCCTCCAGAGCGGTCTCCAGCTGCTGGATCAGCACACGCTTCTTAAACCTGAAAGAGACAGAGATATTTAGCTGGATTTATTTACATTATATTAATATATATATATATATATATATATATATATAATCCTATTTTCAGTAAAATATCAAAATAATATAAAGAAAAAAAACTTGCATATTAAGACCAGCGTTCAGGGAATATATCCTATAAATTTTTTTTTTTTCATTGATACATTTACTTGTTTGAAGTATGAATATAAGAAAATTTTGTGGGGGTTATGCTTAAAACATTAAATAATATTTTGTTTATATGGAATTTTGCTTCTAACGTAAATTTGTTTTGTTTTAAGAATATTTAAAGATTTGTAAAATGATTTTTGCTGGCTATCAGTGAGCTTCTGCACTAAATTTTGAGAGAATGCTGTGTAATTTTATGCAATGAATTTTGGTACATTAAACAGAGCTCAAAATCTTATACTGTTTGTTATACGCTGATTTCACGCAGCCGTTATTTTGAAATCGAAAGCGAGGCTCCGGTGGGAAGAAAACCGGAAGTGTCGCCTTTAATCACAGGAGAGTCGTGAATGCGATGGCGTATTGTTGTGTTTAATGATGTTGTGTCAATTCTAAAAATGTACATACATTCCTTTCATACTTTAGACTATATACAGTGAAATTCATTTATAAATAAAATAATTTTTTTATATATAATTCAGAATGTAAAAAAAGAAGCAGGAATGAACTATATATATATATCCTATATTGAATAGTAACATCCAATAGTGTAAATCACGGCAGCAGCTTCAGGTTGGTAATCCAAGGCATTGTTGTTTATCTTTACTTCCGGGGTTCTTCCCACCGGAGCCTCACTTTCGATTTCAAAATGGCGGCTGCGTGAAATCAGCGTATAAGACCCATAGCCTTAATCCAAAAAATGTTTGAGATCCAAAATGTATTTTATTTTTTGGGCTTTTGATTTTGATTTGATTGTACATGTCTGTGACTAAAAATTTTAATGAATAATTATAAGAATTATAATTGAAATATAATAATAAAAAGTGAACATGCAAGAGGCAGAGGATCAGTGCTGTTATTGTTAACTAGAACTATTAAAACTATTTTTTGTTAATTGAAATAAAGCTGAAATAAAATAAAATATAAATATTGGATGACATTTTTTTTTATAAATAAGTAAATGTGTAAAATAAAATAAGTTGAAGTGGATTTACTACGATTACTAAAAATAAAACTGAAATAATAGATGAACGCTTATAGTTGCTCATTGGCAAGTGAAACAGCAGAAATCAGCTGTTCTGTACAGAGAATGATGTACTTGCAACCAGACTGAGTAAACGACCTATAAGCCTGTGCCGTCTAGAGTTTCATGACAGAACTTTGTATTAATAAACATGACAGAAGCACATAACAAAATGATTAAGTACAACATACTGACATCCTCTATGGTGTCATAGGTGAGATGACCATGAAAGGCTCTTACCTGGCTGCCTCTTTGATGGCATGATGAATAAAGTACCTCTGCACTGACACTGGCCCCTTCACCTCCTCCAGTAACCTGAATACTGCCTCATAATCTGCACCAAAGAATGAGCAATGGCTTTATTAAATCCTACAATATATACCCTCTTTAATAGTGCAAGTCCACTTGATTAAACCTAGACAATAATTCAAAGCGAATAAAGAAATGAATGGGCGTAAATAATTAATTTGGCATTATAATTAGATACTCACTACGGCCAGGCTTGCGGACCTCTTTGATGACTCGAGTGCGCAGCTCCGCGTTACTCCCCTCCAGGGGAATCATAACGATTGTGCCCTGTTCTGGAGTGTCTTCTCCATTGCCCTCCATTGCCTCCTCCTGGCTTGGAGGACTCAGGTCCTCACAGTTCTGTGTGTGATCAGAGAGTCTCTCGTCCAGACAGTTCTCCAGTCCTATTCTCTCCTCCTCGCCGTCTGGTGCCTCCACCTCTCCTCTGTCCTCCGCAGGTGCAGGTCCTTCTCCTTCTCCCTCTCCATCCACTCCTCCAGGCCACTCGTCTCCAGCATCATTGCCAGGCTCCCGCTCCCCATTGCTTTCTGTGCCCCCTACACTGTTCTCTTCGGCTCCTGTAGGAGAAAACAAATGATGACTTTGCTTTAATTCATGGTTACTTTTTCAGTGGAATAGCAGTATATAGTACATATGCTACCATATGTTTGGGGGCAGTAAACTTCTTTTTTTTTTAAAGAAAAGAATAATTTTACTCAACAAGGATGCATTAAATTGATCTAAATGACAGTAAAGATTTGTATAATGTTACAAAAGATCAGCACAACTTTTCAACATTGATAATAATTAGAAATGTTTCTTGAGCTGTAAATCAACATAGAATGATCCATAGAAGGATCATGTGACACTGAAGACTGGAGTAATGATAATTTGCCATCACATAAATAATTTACATTTTAAAATATATTACAATAGAAAACTGTTATCATGAATGGTAATAATTTTTAAAAATATTACTGTTTTTACTGTACTTTGGCCAAATAAATGCACCCTTGATGAGTATAAGAAATGGCTTTCTAAACATTAAAACATTTTACGTATTTAGCACACACAAAAAAAAATCACTGCACACTAAACAGTCCCACAATGCAATGCACTCTCAACCAGAAGTAATTGCAGCTCTGATCTTTTATGGACTAATTATTTGATCAAACTGATTTTTTTATTTTTTATTATTGGAAATGGAAAATTAAATTTTTGCAAGATAACAACTGGATACTACAAACAGGCAATTTGATGAGGTCACGTGACAAAATGTAGCTTACTACTGTTTGAATATGTGGAATAATGTCTACTAGAGGTGACCGATATACCAGTAGAGATTTTGGACTATTGTCTCTGTAACGGTTAAGCTCATGTGACGTTGCTGTGCAACCGGTCACAAAAGTTTATCGTTTGCATGCGCTTTTAAGTATTGCGGTTTAAAAGCAACCCAGTGTTTACATGTGTGGAGAAGGAGGTTTTTTCAAAATTGTCTGACATCGTTGTTTTAGCTTTTTTTTTGTAAAGGGCGTTTGCACATTCGCTTTGTAAACACTTAGTCGGTACTTCCGCCTACATCACGCGTGACCTTTCCAACATGACTACGCATGGTTGCGCATCGCAGAGCTTGTGCAAGACGAGCATTTGTGGTTAATTTTTTTTTATATTTTTTATTATTTCTTAGAAAATGACAGATCGTTTCACTAGATAACACCCTTATTATAATATTATAGCTGCTCCCTTGCATGGCTGACACCGCAGTCGGTGTATGAATGAGTGAGTGGATGGGTGAATGTGAGGCTATGTAAAGCGCTTTGGTGGCCAAAGGTCTGTGAAAGCGCTATATAAATGCAGTCCATTTACCATTTACCATTCCTCGGCTGAGATCGTGTAGAGCCCTTTGAAGCTGCATTGAAACTGAAATTTGGACCTTTAACCCATTGGTTCCCATTGAAGTCCACTATATGGAGAAAAATCCTGGAATGCTTTCCTCAAAAACCTTAATTTCCTTACGACTGAGGAAAAAAAGGCATGAACATCTTGGATGACATGAGGGTGAGTAAATCATCAGGAAATTTTAATTCTGGAGTGAACTAATCCTTTAATAAGAATAAATGTATATTTAATTTACACAGTAGAGACTATGCATTGCTTTTTTATACATTTGATTACTTCATACATTTTATTTAGTATTTCTAGTGCTTGAAGTTTTCAGGTAGGTCTAATTCACTCAGTAAGCTTGAGAGTTTTTATTTTTTTTGGATAGTATTACATTTTGAACAATATTGAAAATGGTGAAAAGAATCATATCAAATATTTTGATATCATAAAAATCTTATGTAAAGCAAAAATAACTATATCGT
Organism: Leuciscus leuciscus; assembly: GCF_965113295.1. Lineage (NCBI taxonomy): Eukaryota > Metazoa > Chordata > Actinopteri > Cypriniformes > Leuciscidae > Leuciscus > Leuciscus leuciscus. The sequence goes on from NC_138732.1 coordinate 20,400,552, forward strand.
GATATATAGTTATCATGAAATAAAAATTACTTGTATCATGATACAAGATTTTGGTCATATCGCCCACCCCTAATATCTAATAATTCTATTAAAATTAAAATAAAAACAGTATACGGTACACAGTAAGCTAAGATTCAGTCAGCTGTGGCTCAGAGAACTTTACCTTTGTGTAGTGGGATGGGTTTAATGATTCCTTGCTGGCCTTGAGTGCCAGCGGGGCCCTTGCCCAGTACATGATTGGTTATTATTGGAGGGGTTTGGGGCCGGCGCAACAGTGGGGACATACTCCTCCGCCTCTTCAGGGCAGTGCCCGAGTTTAGATCCCCCGTGTTACTTCGCTTCTTATTTTGTGGCCCTGTCACAAACTCATCTGCTTCATCTATCATCATTCCCTGTTGTTGGGAGAGGAAGAAGAGGGGGGAAAAAAACAACTTAGTATGTAAAAATTTCCGTTTTGACCTGTAATTGTTTAGCAATAGGTTTAACGTGCAAGCACCTTCTTGTCCTGTTTGAATGGGTTGCCGAATGTGTGCAGTCGTTTGGGCTGGTCTGGATCAATCTCACGCAGAGGTGATGGCATCATCTTAAGAAACTCCTGATAATTTCCCATCTGCCCAACTGGAATACTGTGCAAGGAGTCTACGGAATCAAGAAAAAAAAAAGTTTAATATGTCAGCATTAGAAATGTAATTCTTGTAGTGAAAAGAAACAGTGTCTCTTGTTGTTATACTAAATGCATATGGTCATTGTTAGGGCCGGCTCACACAGGACACGTTTTTGCGATACGCAGGTCAGTGGAATGGAAAAAAAGTAATATCTTTATTAAGTTGAATTAAACTTGAAGTTGAACTTGAGCGGCACGTTTTTAGAATGCATGTCATGCGTGAGACACTGCAAAAGATGTTAAATGCCAGCATCTGTCAAGCGCTTGTTTACCTAGAAAAACAATGAAAAAAAACAGTGAAGTGGAATGCAAAAACACATTCTGCGTGGACGACAAAAAAACAAACTATGGCTTACTTTCTTTTTCAGAAAGCTGCTTGGTTTGAAAGTGACTTCTGTGTGAGCTGTGCTTCATGCATTGCTACACTACTGACAACAGTCAATGACCTTTTTTGACTGTGAAAATCGAAAGGTTCACTAAACTTAGCAAAATGTATTTTGTCTCTTTGGTACATTTACCATCATCCTGGCCTCTGATCAGCTTCTGCGTTGTCCTCAAAAGGTTAGAACGCATCCGAGTCACTTGATCTAGAAGGTTCCGTCGCGGAATATCATAAGCGTTCCTATAGGCCTGGGGCTTCAAATCCTTGAAGAGAAGGTTAGTAAATGATTATAGAAGTTACATTTTAATCTAACCCAAAGAAAATTGCATATGTTTTCAAGTCACTAAGACTTATATTAACATGCCCAGTCGTAAGAATTCATCAGAATTAACCAGCATCAGGAAGAAAATGCTTCTGTCCATGTTAGCATAACTACATTCTAACCACCAAACGTGAACTGAGACATGGTTAATTTCAAATAGACCCTGTAATGTAATTCAGCCCCAATCAAACTGTCTGTACCTTGTTGAGAAGTGCGATCTGGAATCCAGCAAACTCTTTGAAGTTCATGTCGATGAGTCGGAGGGGTACCTCACCCATGATGCCCTGCAGGAGCTGCTTGAAATCACGGCGGTGAGCCAAAGACAGGGCGCTTGAGTGGTTCTTCACCTTGATGCCCATCTCATGAGAAGGCTTCTTCCCGACAGACACAATCAGACGGTCTGACTCAATCTTTGCCTACAAAATCAAGTACAACTCGATTTAAAAAAGCACTCAGACCTCATTCAAACAAGATTTATTACTAAATTAATATAATACGTTGACATGTAATATAGAATATTTAAAGGAATGATATGAGTTTGGATACTATCGAACATAATTTCAACAAACAACTGTGGGTTTAACTGCCAGGAAACAGAGCAGCTGAATCCCACTCACCTGCTGACTGAGTTTTTTTAGATAGGAAATTACACTGTAGCTCAAGCCACAATCCATGTTGTCAGAGATGAGATTTGGGGCTCCCATCATCCTTAGCGCCTTCTTGAGAGGCTGCACTCAGTAAAAAAAAAAAAAGAGAGGAAGAGTGGAGAAGCAGATACAAAGGAAGTGAAAATGAGGACACACTCAGCATGAATCTGCACTCAGAGCACATATCCTTGACCTCATTACAGCTGTTAACAGACTACAGAACAAATACAACTCATGAAAGAGGTCAGATTACAAGTGGCCCTTAAGAACATCTAACAGCCCATGAATTGTACATTGCATAGATTTATATACACAAAGGATGTGTCTTTTTTTCTAAGCAGGACACTTCTGTGCTCTATTGGGAAGTAGGAAAGAAGAGCATCTTACCAAGAGAAAGTAAGGAGGCATGGACTTCAGGTACATTTCAAAGGCCTGACGCCACTTGAGGTTTGGTTTAAGCTTGTGTACTTTAAACAAATCATCTGTAAGGAGAATAAGAGATGGTAAGTTTGCTGTAGAAAGCCACCACATTACATTCCAGAGCTGAAATGCTTCCTTTATGTAATTCTCAGGAGGAAATGAAAGAGACACAGAAATTTTACACAATTTATGCAGCAACACACACACAAAAAAAAAAACAGAAACATGTGGACACTAGGGGTTGAACGACATTTATGTGATTAAAGTAGAGTCGACTTGTCGCTGATGACGTCATTAATGAACAAATAAGCCTGAACCTCGAGCTGAGACTCGAATGCGGGGTTGCCTTGAGCACAACTATGGAAAATGACACAGCGCTGCCTACAAGACAATTGTTCCTACATAACAGCTTATTTTCCTCAGTTCTTATCAGATATATGAATGCATTAATGAGAGAGCAATTGTGTGTGTGTGAATTAATTCTACCTGGCAGTGTCTCTCTACTAATAGTGGAGCTGTGGTTTTTAGTTACCTAAGTTACAATCAAACAGTTGACTGTAACCATTAACTTCCATAGTAGGAAAAAATACTATGGAAGTCAATGGCTACCGTCGACTGTCTGGTTACCAACATTCTTTAAAATATCTTATTTTGTGTTCAACAGAAGAAAGAAACTCATCCAGGTTTGGAACGACTTGAGGATGAATAAGTGATGACAGAATTTTCATTTTTGGGTGAACTATCCCTTTAAAGTCGACTAGTCTGTGCAACCCCAAGTGGACACTTAAAGGTGTAGAAATGTTAGTGTGTGTGTGTGTGTGTGTGTGTGTGTGTGTGTTTCTGTGTTCTTTTTCTTTCATTCATTCATTTTCATTTGTTTGTTAAATTACATTTTTAAATGTTTCTAATTATAATTTTTTTATTCGTTAAATGATTTTACAATTGAGAATTGTCTTTTCTTTTTATGTCTCTTTATCATGGCTAAACAAAGCACCACTGCTGTGTATGAAATGTGCTATAGAAAAAAAAAAGTGTATGAATAAGGTAATGTATAGAAAGAATAAGGTTGGGAATGTGCAAAAAAAAAAATGTCAATGAGGAAACTCACATACCGAGGAGTGGCAACAGGACGGGATAGTTGTAAGGCATAACGAAGAGGTTGACACAGGTGAGCGCAGTGCTGGCCTTTAGGTAGCCGAACGGGTGTGCTAGATCGCTGTGTTTGCCGCTGCAGTTCACAAACACCTGGGTGACGGGGAGAGGAGTTAGCATTGTATAGTGTCTCCTGAGAGCTCAGCTCTCACATGAAGCTGTTTCTCAGAGACAAAACCCATTTATCAACAGCTCATTAGCTAAAAGGGTTCCTTAGAGCCTAGTGTGCTATAAATGCCTCTAAATATGCTTATGAATGGATGTGCTCTATCTAATTGATCTACCAATTTACCTTGTTTTCTTTATATGCTCTATAATGAGGCAAGTGATAGAGTAACATTGTAACCATGGCAAAAGAACAAACACAAATGGTCAATAATATTGTTTTTTTAGATGGGCTAAATCAATGTATGATGCAAGGAACAACATATCAAAATAATGGACTTACAAAAAACCTTTCCAGGTATTGACTAAGGTATTTATAGAATGTGTATACAACAAAATAAAGCATGGAAAAACACTTCAATTTTACCGCAGTACAGTAACCTCCCTTTGTGTAAGTTCTTTCAAGAAACTAAATGGTCTAGGAGGTAATAGCTCTTGAGAGACCATTTATCATCATTTCATAGAAGACCAAAATGAACCAAAACAAGTGTATGACATTATTCCATCTCCAAAAGTAATCATGCCCTTCTCATGGCCCAGCGTCAGAGTCATATTATTTTTCAGGTTCTTTGGGCCGTAAGAATATTTTGATTAGTCAAATAGAAAATAAGTCACAATTCTTTTTGACGTGATTTTCTGTTAAAAAAGATTACAACCATTCAACTGTTCATAATTTAACAGCAAATACAGTAACAACAAAAATATTTCAGAATTAATTACATACATAAATACAATCTGATTTGTTTGAATAATAAACAAATTAACAAACTAAAATGTTTTTAGATTTTCTGAGAAAAATCAGTTTGTAGTGTTTTTAGTGCAGTTGCTATGGCTTTGAACGGTGGTTGAGAACTGCTGCAGGCCAAAAGAGTCCACCTCTAAATCTCTATGATATTTTAGTCCCTAGATATGACTCGAGTCCCTCATGAATAAAATGCTACATCTGATGTTTGCATTCAGAACTGCCTGTGAATCAGCAACCTCCTTCAAATATGTTCCCAATCTGCATGGCTGAGAACTTTTCTGTGAGCAATTTCAAACTCATAACCATCTATATTAGGGTTTAATTCTACTCTACTGCACTGTATTTGGACTACTCTCATACGGTGGTATTGATAATATTCTTTGCTCCTCTATAATCAAGTTTCTTCTAGTGTAAGTCACTTTTGATGGGAGACAATTAATGTACTGTTCAAAGGTTTGGGGTCTGAAATTATTTTTGAAATCTCTTATGCTGACCAAGACTGCATTTATTTACTATAAAAAATACAGTACAAACAGTAATATTGTGAAATTGTATTACAATTTAAAATAACTGTTTTCTGTTTTAATATATTTAAAAATGTAATTTATTCCTGTGATGCAAAGCTGAATTTTCAGCATCATTACTCCAGTCTTCAGTCTTACATGGTCCTTCAGAAATAATTCTAATATGCTGATTTGATGCACAAGAAACATTTATTATTATTATTATTATCATCAATGTTGAAAACATTTGAAATAGAAATATTTTGTAACATTATAAATACTGTCACATATGATCAATTAATGCATCCTTGCTGAATAAAGGAATTAATATCTTTACAAAAAAATAAATCTTACGGACCTAAAACTTTTGAATCCCGAAAACTCCACAACAATATCTCATTCAAACTGCCGCTAAATGCAGGACTTGACATGTAATTTGTGTTGTGCTTTATACATTCCAGTAAATATGGAAAAGCTAAACACCCACTGTTTCTTTCTGCCCTTTTAACACGATGATATCTATTCACCATGAAACTCAGATCTACCCATACAGCAGTCTGGGGGCTGTGAAAGATTGCATGCAAAAATGTTAAATAGTTGTGTGAAAAGGTGTCCCACCTGCCAGCACATGTGCGGGGATTTCCTCTCCAAGATGTACTGGGTGAGCGGGGACGGCTCCAGCTCATATTTGTCAAAAGGCAGCTTTTCAATAACCATCGGTTCACAGTCGACACATGAAAACCTCACCATAGGATGGGAAGATCGAGGAGGCTAAAGAGAAAAACAACAACTGTTAAACAGAAATCCTCTGTAACACATTCTCCACAATTTCTGTTAGATGGCCAATTCATCCTGTAATTACAGCACCAGTGGGTAATGACCCATGTGTTACAGGCACATGACAATACAAGCTGTTCATTCCCTGAGCAGATACTCTCACAACACCCTGACTGAACACTTAATAAACCAAAGGAAGCATTTTGGAAAAAATTTAATATTAAAAAAGAGCCTTTTAATCATGCTTAATTTGACATCTTTCGAGGCTAACGTGTTAGTAACTGCACCCAAACCCATTGTGCTACTGATTCACAATATTGCAGACATGACAGCGGAGATTTTAGGAAGGAAATGACCTCATGTTAAGCTAGCAGTAAGTGCTAAAGCTCTGTGAGCTACAGCAGTCTTATTCTGCTAGCAATGTCTCTCACAGTGCCCACGGGCTGAGCTGAGCTGTGGCACTTTGGCACGGTACCAGCTGCTGTCTCTACAGTGTACTGTCTAAGAGAGAATAGACAGTGAGGGGGTGGGAAACTTCAGGACAGTGAAGCCTTTCCTCATGTTACCCACTCCTTTCAGCTCTCTTATCTTCATCCACATTCATTAGCACTGTTTGAGCAAGATGAAAGCTAACCTTTAGTTTGCCGAGGTCATTACCTTTGGCTAATAAATTGCTTCATCCACTCGGCTTGGATGAGCCAATGCTTATACACCTATCAAAACTCCTTTTGCAAACCTAGTACGTTTCCATTTTAATAAGCAGAGATAAGCTGACTGAAAAAAGAAATGGCTGACTGTCTGCCAGGTCCCAAAGCTCAGCAGAAAGTCCTTCTGTGCTCACTCATTAAATATTTTAGCCAAATTTATAGTGTTTTCAGCAAGATTGAACACATTTTACTATGTTTTCCCCCAAATCAGTGCAGAAAATGCGAGGAAAGTCAGACTGGGCGAGTGTTATTTATGTACTATTATAGTTTTTATTAATATTTTGAATTAGCTTTTATTTTTAGACTTTAAGTTTCCATTTTTTTATGTGTTTTTTTTTTCAGTTAGTAATTTTACTATGATTCAGCTTAAACTTAGTTCAGTCAGTTGCCTAGGGAACATTTTTAGTTTTAATTTAGTTTAAAGGGGCGATTCTCTGCTTTTAATGAAACATGGCTGTCTATCTAAGTAGTATAAAGGCAGATTTTTTTTTTTTTTTTAAGTGCTACATGACAAGAGAAAATGGAGAAAAAGCGCTGTGGCCAAAAAAATTTCCTTATGCCAAATATAGGGAAAATTCAACACCCATAATGCACTGGGATCAGTCTGACTGTCCATGAGAGGGAATGCAAAGAAGCAGAAGTACGATCTGTAGTTCTCACAACAATTCGGCTGACTTTTGCTGACAAGTGAATGGGGATTTCTGGGTGCAGGTAACATGGAGAAAGTGTACACATTGTTTATTTGTACAATCACATTGTAACAATACAAAGCTGGTTGAAAACCAACAAACATATCTATTAATATTTCATCTAATATATTTAATTATATTTCAGCTTTATTTCAGTTAACAAAAATGTTTTTAATAGGTTTAGTTGACAATAAAAACTAATTCCTTGGCTCTGCACTTATAAACTTTATTTTGCAGGTTATAAAATTTACCAAAGTGGGGGAGTTCTGGTCAGGCCAGAAGGATTCTGGTATTGGCCAGTGACCCACAGGTACGCCTGTCTTGGGGTTGGGCCGGACGTAAATGAGCTTGTGGCAGCTGTGCCAGGGCTGCGGACTGAAGGACGACGAAGGACGAGCTGGATCCACAAGACCATCTGTACAAAGAGAAGACGATTATTGTCTATTAAAGGGATAGTTTACCCAAAAATGAACCAGTAAGACTTTCATTCATCTTCGGAACACAAATGAAGATCTTTTTAATGAAATCTTAGAGCTTTTTGTCCCTCCATTGACAGTCTAAGCAACTACCACTTTGACGCTTCAAGAAGTTCATAGAGATCGTAAAACTAATCCATATGAACTGAGTGGTTTACTCTGAATTTTCTGTAAAGACTCGATCGCTTTATATGATGAACAGATTTAATTTAGGATTTTATTCACATATAAATATTGATCAGTGAACATAAACAGAAGCTCCACCAAACTTGCTGCTTGCAAGAACAAACCTCTTGCGGAAGCTCAAACGTGCTGCGTAACACGAGAATTAACCTCATTTGGTTCTCCTGGAAGCTCAAACGTGCTGCGTAACATGAGAATGAACCTCATTGGTTCTCCTGGAAGCTCAAACGTGCTGCGAAACACACAAGAATGAACCTCATTGGTTCTCCTGAAAGCTCAAACGTGCTGCGTAACATGAGAATGAACCTCATTGGTTCTCCTGGAAGCTCAAACGTGCTGCGTAACACGAGAATGAACCTCATTGGTTCTCCTGGAAGCTCAAACGTGCTGCGTAACACACGAGAATGAACCTCATTGGTTCTCCTGGAAGCTCAAACGTGCTGCGTAACACGAGAATAAACCTCATTGGTTCTCCTGGAAGCTCAAACGTGCTGCGTAACACGAGAATAAACCTCATTGGTTCTCCTGGAAGCTCAAACGTGCTGCGTAACATGAGAATGAACCTCATTGGTTCTCCTGGAAGCTCAAACGTGCTGCGTAACACACGAGAATGAACCTCATTGGTTCTCCTGGAAGCTCAAACGTGCGGCGTAACACACGAGAATGAACCTCATTGGTTCTCCTGGAAGCTCAAACGTGCTGCGTAACACGAGAATAAACCTCATTGGTTCTCCTGGAAGCTCAAACGTGCTGCGTAACATGAGAATGAACCTCATTGGTTCTCCTGGAAGCTCAAACGTGCTGCGTAACACACGAGAATGAACCTCATTGGTTCTCCTGGAAGCTCAAACGTGCTGCGTAACACACGAGAATGAACCTCATTGGTTCTCCTGGAAGCTCAAACGTGCTGCGTAACACGAGAATAAACCTCATTGGTTCTCCTGGAAGCTCAAACGTGCTGCGTAACATGAGAATGAACCTCATTGGTTCTCCTGAAAGCTCAAACGTGCTGCGTAACATGAGAATGAACCTCATTGGTTCTCCTGGAAGCTCAAACGTGCTGCGTAACACACGAGAATTAACCTCATTGGTTCTCCTGGAAGCTCAAACGTGCTGCGTAACACACGAGAATGAACCTCATTGGTTCTCCTGGAAGCTCAAACGTGCTGCGTAACACGAGAATAAACCTCATTGGTTCTCCTGGAAGCTCAAACGTGCTGCGTAACACGAGAAAAAACCTCATTGGTTTTCCTGTAAGTTCTGCGTAACATGAGAATGAACCTCATTGGTTCTTGCGGAAGCTCAAACGTGCTGCGTAACACGAGAATGAACCTCATTGGTTCTCGCACATCAAGCGAACATGCTTGAGCTTCCATTTACTACAACTGATGTGTGAGTTGATGAAGGTTTATCTGTGAATAAATGTCCACATTAAATCTGTTCATCAAATAAAGCGATCGTGTCTCTTCAGAAAATATGGACTAAATCGTGAGGACTAAATTGGACTAAAATATCTTCATTTGTGTTCCAAAGATGAATGAAAGTCTCATGGGTTTGGAACGAAATGAGGGTGAGTAAATGATGACAGAATTAGAAGTTTTTGGTGAACTATTCCTTTAATTATTTTCCCAATAAGCACAAAACTAACATGGAATCACATCATCAGCACTGACCTTCACCTATCAAAGGTGGATCTGGACCACTCTTCTCAAAGTGTATTACAACTCCACTCCAAACCTTTTGGACGAGAGACTCAAGACACTGGTTCAGCATCCTTTGCGTCTTCACACAGTAAGAGCGGCCTTATAGAGAGTGGGTGAGAAAAAGAGAGGAAAAAAGAAATAAACAAGCAAAATCTACTAAATCATCTGATATAACCCTGTGCTTATGGAACTTCCGTGCATAGGTTGAAAAAAAAAAATCACAAGTTGCTACATTTTCTGAAAAGACAGACAATTCGTTTTGAATTAAGCAATCAAAATTGCACTTTATTTCATGTCTTCACTGGAACAAAGGGTGTTCACATGTGAGATGGAGAAGAGATGCTTGTATCTGAGCGCTGCATTGAAGAGAAATCACATAATAACAGACTTGTAAGGGGGCTGACAGATTAATTGCAGAGTTTTACAGGGGCTGAGATGAAAAACAGGGCTGAAGCCCCCTTAAATAGGGTTTCTAAAGGACCATTTAAAGCCCTTTCGTGGAATCCAGGCCTCATAAATCGAACTTAATGGTTGATTAGATACATATTTTAACCTGCATTTTCTCATCAGACCTGGGTTTTAATATACACGTTTAAATTCTAAAACTGTTTGGCACTGAAACGTAAGATTGTTAAGCCGATGAATGTACCTCCAGTGACCTCACACATCTGGGTGATAGCAGACTCATCAGTGGGCACACTGCCTAGCTGCTCGCCGTCGGGCACGGCCATTCCTGGCAGCCGCAGGACCAGGGCGAAGAGTCGCTGGTCCCAGCGGAACGGCTCCTTTGTCAGCTCACTACCCGGCAGTGGGGAATTCAGCGGCAGATGTAGCTAAAGGAGGAAGATAAAACGAGAAGTGAGATGGCATCGGGGTTTATGAGTTTATAACTTAACATTATACATGATATAAATGGACAAGCAAGTCAAAAACTGGTTAATAATATTTGTCTCTCACCTCCTCAGCCACCCCAGAGCTGTGCGTCAGTTTGTTACCATCTGTAATCGTAATAATGACCGATGGCTCCAGAAAGAACGGGTTCCGACCCTAGAAGAGTGGACATCATTTCTTAAAAAATCCAAAACGCAAATAAAAAGAGATTTTTAGGATTCTTATTTCTGTGATCTTCAATAAAATGCTCATAATAAGCAGTGGGGTCCAAAAATCTGATCTTTCCTTCCATCCATTTACCAAACTGCTTGTCTTATATATGGCTGTGGGATCATCAGTAATATTGTGAAATATTATAACAATTTAAAATAACTGTTGTCCATTTTAATTTATTTTTAAAAAGTATCCCTGTTATGGCAAAGCTGAATTTTCAGCATCATTACTCCAGCCTTTAGAGTCACATGATCCTTCAGAAATCATTCTAATGCTGATTTGCTGCTCAATAAACATTTATTATTATTATCAATGTTGAAAACATTGCTTAATATTTTTGTGGAAATAGTGCTACTTTTTTTTTATTCTTTGATGAATAGAAAGTTCATCTTCATTTGTTGATGTTTCATGGTTTCATGAGGTTTCATTTGTTAACATCAGTTAACATGGACTAAGAATGAACAATACTTACAGCATTTGTTAATCCAATCTCAACATTTACTAAAAGAATTTAAGATCAAAAGTTGTATCTGTTAACATTAGTTAATGCACTAACATTAACAACAACATTTTTTATTAATTAACCTGACAAAGGTTAATAAATGCTGTAAAATGTATCGTTCATTGTTAGTTCATGCATTAACTAATGTTAAAAATTAGACCTCATTGTAAAGCGTTACCAAAATTGTTTGTAACATTATAATGTCTTTACTGTAAAATTTCTTTAAAAAAAATGTATCTTAGCCTTGCACAACCTTTTGTGTAACAGTGGTGTAAGTAAAACGATTTACAAAAAAATGGCCGTTCAACAGGAAGTTCATGTCAGAAATGATCTTATTTTAAAATGTTCCAAAATCTTAAAACTTGGATCCTAAAACACAGTTCAATGAAATGAGGTAGTAACATTAAAACTTGACAGATGTTGCTAATACAGTAAACGGTTGGTGAGTGAACACAAGATGCATTCTCCATGTCCACACTGCAGGGGTCAGCACTCAGTTACTCACCCTCACAGTACAGACTCAGCATGTAGATTAGCACACTGCCTGGAGGGTTACCTCTCAAAATGCATGTCTTCTGTTTTAGCTAATCCAGCATGGTCTTAATGTGTGCCTATAAAGTATCTGAATATTCTGAATAACAAATAATCCAATTGCATGTTTGATGTTGTATAAAAAACACACACAAATCAAATTAAATTAAGGTGATACTCCTGTGAGGTGATACAAAATTGTCTCTGTAATCTCTGCATGTAGCTACATCCATTCCTCCTCCAGGGTAAAGAGCCCCCCTGTTACTGCCGATGAAAGCATCTACACTACAAAGCCTCGCTGAATGGATGGTGCTGCTTGAAGCTTTTAAAGCTTTGGACTACAGAACATTTTTCCATATGTTAGCTGGGTCACTCTCATGCCTTCTGGAACACTTTAGATGTGCTGTGAAATGGTTATTTTTGTGTAATGGCTTCTTTCCAGCTACTTTCCAGAGAAGAACATGTTGATAGACACACTAAATGAGCTCTGCAAATTACATAATGTATTTGTTCCCTTCAAAGAAGTAACAAAACATTCAAGGCTGGATGGGACTAAAGGTAAATTTTCTTAAAATACTGATTGATCTGAATATTGTGAGGATGTGTTCTTCTCATTGTTCTATGGTAGTTAGTATTCTTGTTATGTGAGGAGAAAGTTCTTATTATTCTGCATGCAGAATGCCCAGGAGTAATTTGTTCTTCATTGAATAAAGATTGTTTTGGCCTTCTGAATACTGAAGGAAGATCGCATTTTTACCTGACCATAGTTGTCGATGCCAGAGACTAGTCTGTTGAGATTAAGCAGGTCGAAGGCAGCGCGGAGAGCGTGACCCAGTGTAGTCAGTCCAGATGCCTGCAGGTTCTTCAGCTCACTCATGAATGTGGCATGATTCTCTTTCCAACCCGCCTACCATATACAGAGACACACACACACACACACATTATGTGAAAAATAGTTCCATATAACCTCATTCCAACAGTGACATTTATACAATGAACCCCAAAATGTACACTACTGTTCAAAAGTTTGGGGTCAGAAAGATTTTCTAATGTTTTTGAAAGAAGGCTCTTCTGCTCACCAAGGCTGTATTTATTTGATGAATAACACAGTAAAACGGTAATATTGTAAAATATTATTACAATTGAAAATAACTGTTTTCTATTTGAATATATTTTAAAAATGTAATTCATTGATGAATGTTGTTAAAGCTGAATTTTCAGCATCATTACTCAGTGTCACATGATCCTTCAGAAATCATTCTCATGCTCAAGAAACATTTCTTATTATTATCAATGTCGTGCTGCTTAATATTTAAGGATTCTTTGATGAATATAAAGTTCAAAAGAACAGCATTTATTTGAAATAGAAATCTTTTGTAACATTATAAATGTATTTACTGCCACTTCTGATTAATTTAATGCATCCTTGCTGAATAAAAGTATTAACTTCGTTTTTTCTCTCTTTTCTTTTTTATCTTACTAACCCCAAACGTTTGAGCTTTAGTGTATTTGGACACTTAAGTCACACTTAAAAGTAACAAAATATCAAACCAGGTAGAACAAGCACAGACATATCACAAACAGAAGCTTGCAAGGTTTTCAATGATGAGATTGAGAATATAAGAATATAAATATAGATCTACAGTTTTAAATCAAGACCAAACAGTATTTGGACTCTTTTTCAAGTTGTCAAAAGTAATGTGACAAACTAAAAAAAAAAAAAGCTCTAGCATCATTTATTTGCAAATGCCACTTAGTATTGTTTATCTACATTCATATATTTTAAATTCTCCTTAAGTGTCCAAATACCTTTTAGGCCTCTGTATGGATTATTAAAAACATAATCAAATCTTATGCAAACTATTACACACTAAACAGAAGTTTCCATCCTAGTATCTGTCAATCACTGGTAGCTTTTCTCACTCTTTCGCCTATAGCGAAATTAACACCTTACTATTACAGCCATGATCATCCAAGCACAACTAAACGTCAGCTGAGAGAGACACCAAAGAAGGGTGGAAATACAGTCAGACACTCAAGACCCAAAAAGTCCACATGACAAGCTTTGCAGAGTATTTGAATGAGCAAGTATGTTTGTGTCCTCTTGTACTTGTACATGTGTGCATGTAGAAGAGAAGCCACAAAGGTCCGCTACATAAGGCTTGACTTCTTTTAATATCTTTAAAAGACATTATTGTGTCTGTCCCTGACCCACATTACCCCTCCCAGTAGAAGAACAGTCATTACTTTACTGTTCACCCAAAACCAGAACAACAACAACAATATAATGAGTTCAGATGCTGAGAAAAGAACCGAGGTGAATAGTTCACTAAATCTGCTTTTACAAAATGATTCCGGCTGTACATAAATTTACTCAGTGTGAATAAATCAACACATTACATAAACCTGTATACATTGTAAATCCCCACAAGTGAGAGAAGACTTAACAGGTCAGATCCCGAGGTGGTTGAGCTTCAGATGTGTGCGTGTATGTGTGTGTGTGTGTAGATTTATGTTCATTGGGAAGCATTAAAGAACAAAGCAGGCAGAGAGTTGTCAGGGGCTGGACAGTGTATGTCTCTATCCATGTATGGAACAAAAAAAGAAACCGTTCAAGCAGTAGCTCTTCTAACTGGCACTCAATAATTCAAGCAACAGAGTAATTCTATTTTTTTCCCCCATCCGTCTTTCTTTCCTTCTGCATTAACAATTTATTGGCTCTGAAGAAGTGTGACTGCAATCAGACTCTCCTTTAATCACACGCTTACCCAGAAAGGCAGAAGGAGATGGGAGAGAATAAGGAATGTGAACACTGAATAAGCCAGGAAAAAGGATAATACCCTAATTATAGCTTTAACAGAGGAAATGTAAACTCAAACCCTTCTTTAAAGAGTGAAAACCTGACGGTGATCCAACGGAGGAAAGAACAAACAATATAATCCACATATGAGTAAATCTCACGGAAGCATATCCAGACCACATTTCATCCCAAAATAAAAAAAATAATAAAAAAAGCTATTATATTTTATATAAAGAATTACCGGTATGTACCAGATGTTTCATTTTTATATTTGGGATTTTCATTTATTTTCAGTGGTGATACTCTTTGTCATTTTTAGTATTGTAATACAGTATTTTTTATTTAAATAAAAATTAACTGAAGGCATCATATATATCATGTCCATGATGTATAAATACTTTACAATTTAAGTAATATATTATTACAGATCATATTCAACCCAAAACTAATAGGGGGAAAATATAGTCAAATTAGCTATGTTTTATTTAAATAAAATCAGGAATTATTGTAGTTTTTTGTTTTGTTTTGTTTTTACATTGACACCATTTTTGTCAGTTAAGCACATTTTTCCCCAAAATTTCTCATTATTTCAATGTATCAGATGTTTTGCTTTTGATAATTGTGATTCTCAATAGATTTTTATTACTGTTATAATGTACCTACATATGCATAAATGAAGGCAGTACAACAAATACTTTCATAATGTACAAATACTTTTAGGAGGAAAATGTGCTTATTGTCATAAAATATTATGTCACAAAAAAGACACCTCAGTTGTCCCCAATTTGCTTTAGGCAAAAAGATAAATTCTTATTTTGATTTTGAGGTGAAATATGGCCCGGGTATCATATTGAGAAGTTTTGTGCGATTTGCCCATATATGTCCCTCCAGAGCAGAATGGAAAGAGTGATAATATTAGATAAACATTAAGCTGCTGTTCAGTTACAGACAGCATATAAAGCATTTTCTTTTTTCTGCTTTCAGAATTAGCATACCATAAAACAAACCTGGCACTGTCTTTCCTCTCCAAAAGCAGGACAGGTGGCAAGACAAATGAGCAGTTTTACATAAACTGACAGATAAGGACGTATTTATTGTTAGGCTCATGTTCTGAGGAAACCGGCAATAATATAAATACAGCTCTTGTGATCTGAGGAGGAATCATCACAACAGAAAGGGCACGTGACGACCCGGGGTGGATTCACACGGGTTAAGCGACTGCCCTTATGGCCTGAGTATTATTCCAGGATCAGGTTGCCTTGTCCCAGGTTTTAATCTCTTCTACTGCCTAAAGGTTGAACTGATCGAGGATAACCATTGAGCTCGGTTACACACATCCACCCAGTTTTGCAGGAGGGACACGTCTGCGGTCTGAAGGGTGGTGCTTGTCATGTGTGATGATAAAGGCGAGGCAGGAACTCAAATTGTCACTCTAATGGAATGAGAGCTGGTTAACCAGCCAAAGCACTGATCAGAGGGACCATCATGCTCATGACAAGCTCAAATAGATCTCCATTTTGAATTTAAGTGTACAACATCCTAACCTGGGACAATATTTTTATTGGTGATCTTTTATCATCGACATGTAGTGACCCAAAGCAAAGAAATGCTTAATTATAGGTTCAGTTCCAGTATCTGTTGTGAATGAGGTTTAAGGAGGAGGAGCAACATTGTGGATTTCTGAAGAAATATTTAGCCTGCCTATCTGACAAGAAGAAAGGACTACAACCACTCCCACTTCACAAGATTCAGAGCAAGATAAAGCATAAGGCAGTCTACAGAATAAACATGGCAGAATGATAAGGCCACCGGACTCACAGACAATATTTGATGTATGTATTGTGTATGTAAGTGTACAATGACTGTGCAGGTTATTTGGAAATTTAAGACACTTCAAATGTATGAATTTCATTGCATTAAAGATTTTCAAAAATCAAGTGGGATCTGCAAACAAATGATGCTAAAGATTTTCTTTGTACTCATTTTTGCATTTACTTTTAACCAACTGGGTCATTTTAGTGGATGCATTAAGTCAATTCCGCTGAAGTTTACACAGGTGTCCTATCAGAGGAAACATAGGTGTAGCTCATCACATTAACTATGAACATGATCCACAAATGTCCAAATACACTTTGTCTTAAAAGGATAGTTCCCCTAAAAACTAAAATTCCTTCATCAATTACTCACCATCTTGTCGCTCCAAACCCATTAGACTTTTGTTTATCTTCAGAACACAAATGAAGATATTTTTTTAATTCTCTCATCATTTTTGTCCACACAACCAAAACTTTCACAAATTAAAAAGTACAAAAAGACATTGTACTCCATATAAATCAAGCAATTTAACTCAAGATTTAATTTAGGCTTTTAAAAACATATAAACATTGATTGATGTACATATAGAGCCCATCAAATATGGTAAACAGATACTTGCTTGACGATCAAAAGTCAATGAGGTTTGAAAGTGTTGGTTGTGTGGACTTTCAAATGGATGGACAAAAATGGTGAATTAAAAAAAAAAAAAATCTTCATTTTTGTTTAGAAGATGAACAAACATCTTATAGGTTTACTACAGATGAGTAAAAGATGGCAAAATTTTCATTTTTGGGTAAACTAGGGTAAACCAAACTTAAAGGGATAGTTCAACCAAAAATTTAAATATGTCATTAATTAGGCTACTCAAATTTATGAAGCGACGCAACCACTTTATTTAATCTCCAAATAAAATACATTAATCTCCAACATGCATTCACGAGAGCGCCACGACGTATGCGTGTTGTGTTGACGCGAGAGCAGACGTTGTTGTGTGAACGTGCGTTGGAGGTTAATATTTTGTAAATAAAGTGGTAAATCATGTTTTTTAGCGCAAACAAAGACTCAAGTCACTTCATAAAATTGAGTTTTAACCACTGGAGTCACACGGATTACTTTAATAATGTCTTTACTATCTTTCTGGGGCTTGAAATTGGTAGTTGCGTATGCTGTCAATGGAGAGAAAGCGCTCAGATTTTATTAAAAAGATCTTCATTTGTGTTCTGAAGATGAACGAATGTCTTACGGGTTCATTTTTGGGTGAACTATCCCTTTAATATGGCGGTGTTTACATAGTTTGTATTAAGCAAAAATAACATGTTTACCAGGGCCTCGCGAAGTAAACCACAAATGCAGTTGTATGCATTGCATTCTGTACTTTTCATCCATTAACCAAAGACAGAAACAACACAAAGTTTCCAACAAAACAAATTAATTTCATTCTTCAACCTTTTGCTTTAATGATAAGCAATCTAAGGAATAATTGATTAAGAAAATTGCAAAGGGCAAAAACTTTGGTCAACTTCAGAAAATAGGCAAGGCTAAGAATAATGTTCTGCTTGGCCAGGGCTCAGACAACAAGAGAGGCACACAAACAGGAAAAGAGAGCTTTGTGAGGACTGGAGGCTCACTGGAGCTCTTCACTGTTTAGCTGCTGAAAATCTCATGAATAATTGACAGGAAATAAAAAAAGGCACTCTGTCAGACACAGAGGCCAGATTCTTGCTAGGCTGGTATTTGCCCAGTGTATTCTTGTCGAGAACTGGGTAAGCCTGGGCGCTAATTCTGAAGGGGCACTGCTTGGCTGAGAAGTATTTTTTTAAACAGGAGGAACATGCTGGCGACGAATAGTTTAGAGAGGGCTAAGAGCTTATGTAAGAGGGTGGTTATAACATCTCATAACACTTTAGCATCTCAAACAAAGACATACTGTAGTAATATAACAATGCACATTCACATTCTCAACAACAAAGCGGCTAAAACATGCCGTATCATCTACTAAGAATCATTAGTGCATATTACCTGGCTATAAGCAGGAAATGTAGTACTTTAGTTAAAGAGTTAAGTGTCACTTGGAAGACAGCCTCAGATTATCTTGGATAAACTGAAACAGGGTGGGAAGACTGCATGACAAGCAGTGGAGTAAGAAAACCCCCCAAGAGAGTGACTGGCTACTTGCCAGATAGTCCATACTAATGAACTGCTAAAGCGCAAAGCTACTTTCATTGTCAATGTCAAACCACAAACAAAGAAGACAGGAACTCAGACAGCACCATGTCACATGTACATGTCAGAAAGTGCAGACCTCGATTCAAATACAGGCTGGGAGAAAGAGTGGACGATACTTTGAAATTAGGCTGGGCAAAGTGACTATAACCACAATTCCCATATCCAATAAAAGAGAACTGGCACAGCAGTCTATAAACAGATGATGGCTGAATGTGGGGGTGAGAAAGGTCTGAAAAATTATTAAGGAGTTGTTGTTGTTTTTTTGCTTATTGGACTGGTTTTGACGGGTGTGTGGGTTTTGAGCACGCTGGTAAACACTAGGCTATGTCGCATTCTGGGGAATTTTGCAGAACCAAGGAGTTTTTACTTGCTGGTGTTTTTTTGTATTTTGTTGACAAAATATTAATTTGCTATCACAACCGAAGAGTTTTAGCATTTAATGAGACTTGTATTATATAGCCAATACATTTAAATGTCAGATTTTATGAAAATAAGTTATGCGAAATGGTTGAACTCTGAAGTGTATGTTAGAGAATCTTTGTCACAGGTGTGGTGTGATTCTCTAAAGAATACAGAGAATGGCCTCTAATTCACAAAATGCACTGGTTTAAAATCATTTGTTTCTATTAGATACAGAATCCGTGGAAGACTGAATCAATGCAGGACTTATAATGTTCTTAATATTCTGGAAATGTGACAGCAAAGGCGTTAATAATGCATGTTCTCTCTTTGGTTCATAAATCAAAAGTATATAACTAGGTCATTGCAGTAATTATACCGTGAGAACTTTTACATAATAATAGTTGTATTATAAAGTTTTGGTAACACTTTATTTTACAGTGTCACTGTTACATATGTTACATGTAGTTACTGTATTAATAACTATAAATGATGGATAATTACATGCAACTAACCCTAATTCAAAGTAAACCCTAATCCTAGTAACTACATGTACTTACTATAGTGTTAGGAATCCCAAAAGTACATGTAGTTACTTAATAATACTCAGTACTTAAATGCATAATTACAGTGTAACAAAGACATCTTAAAATAAAGTGTAACCAAAGTTTTTTTATATACATAAATAATAATTATCATTTAATAATAATCATAATTTTGAAACCCAAACTGGTCAGTACTGCTGTTTTCCACATGAAAATGCATGGTGTTCACTGGCAGTGGAGTTCAGTTGCACATTTGCTGAGCTCATTATGAAAATGTTAATTATATAAGGATTTGAACCTGGCCCCTTGTGTACTACAAAATCACACCACTAGCCTATCATGACTCACAGTCTTATGAAGGAGTGCCAGAACTGTCACTGTTGCCCTCTCAAAAAATTAGGTGCATGACGCCCCTGAATGTTATACATGCAAGTCTAGTCGTGCCCTTGTGTCTTAGAATGATCAAGTAATTCACTAAGCAAGTACGACTACAAGGTATCCTGCTCATGACGACCATGACATTTAGTTAGTATTCTGAATAAAGAGATTTGTTTGCGTACAATTAACGCAGATGCCTGACCATTCACCACACCAACTTGTAGACCATCCATTACCTTAGCTGTCTGTCCATACCCTTACACGGGGAATCAACTTCCCCTACATATGGAAACTATGCCTCCTAATGCCTAATGCAAAATGCCTCCTAATCTCTGCACTAGGTTGTTTTGCGTCAGTATTAGGGTTATTGTACTAGTAGCAAATGCTTGTATTTCCACAGGAAGCATTTATTTCCTAGTTGTTAGTATTCTAGATTACATGCTTGCACTCTGTTGTGCAAAATGGTCTCTTATGTGATGCAAGTTTAAGTCACTAATGCCTTATCTGAAAATGATGGCTTAAAGTGAGCAATTAGCAATCATGCTTGAATAGGAATATCTTATGTTGAACTTTAAAGTTTCAGTGACCAAATGTAACAGGACAGCATACTTAATCACCTTTCACCTGGCTTTTTGGTGTTTGGGAATTTGAAATATGAATGGGAAGGAAGTGAATGTACTTGCGAATGGAGAGGGAAGGAAGTTTATGCTTGTTATCAAGGGCAACTTACAAGCTTATCTCTCTCGTCAAGAGCAATGTAAAACTGCAAAGCATCTCCTGCCTCATTTGGTTATTGATGGCTGTTGCACAAATCAAATCGTGTTGATTTGTTCAGGCTACAGTGACCAATCAGAATGCAAGAGGAGGGCACGAATGCTTGTCCAATCCGGGCCGAGTTGGCCCGCGCACGCGTCATGCACTACGTCACAGTGGATAATAAATCTCTCCGCCTCCATCTCAGCGCTCGAGAGCATTCCCAACACAAAAGCAAAATGTCCGCCATGTTCAGAGGCTGCGCTGCTCCGGGTCTGCGGATATTTTAACAAAAATTAGCCGTTTTCGTCACCGGGAGGCCGCCCGACCCGATGCTACAAACCAGAGGGACAGTAGAGTCTCACTGTCAGAAAATATCTCCGCTTTAACCACATATAAGCACAATTTAGTAGTATTTATTTACCTTTACGCCGTATGGTGGATCATCGAATGTAACTAGCATGTACCTGTCGCCTCTACTAGCCGGGTCTCGGGCACGCAGCTGTTAAAGAAAACGAAACAATAAACATTCATTCAAACTGATCCTGTCATAGGGATCCTTAACTTTAACAAGGTACAACAGTATGCTGAAAAAGTCGGGGTAAAATTATGCTTTACCTTCATAAAGATCTCAACCGCGCCTTTAGCAATGTCCAGATACGTCGTACCCAAATAAGTGCGCTGATTCATAGAAGCGGACGTGTCTATCAGGAAAAGTAAAATAGGCATTTTAAAATGTATAGATATACGTCTAGATGTTTGCTAAAATATCTATAATCGGCATATGACCTATCTTGCGGCCCTGGGCATGCATATATGTGTGTATATATTTTGTTATAATCAGACCCCCCCAAAAGAGGGTCGTACTGCCACCCTTTGCAGCCGCCTGATTCTCTATCTGTCTTTTCTGAGCAGTGCTGGGCTCGCGCTGTTAGAGAACTTCTCTTCCGAACAGACCGAAACGCCTTCGCCCCGCCGCTGCTACGCCATTGGCTGAGCTGAGACGCGAAGCCACGCCCACCCCTGTATAAATATGCAATGAGGTCGTGGAATGCCTCTTATCCCCTCAGTTCTCCGCGCTCGCTGGAGCGGACGGAGCTCGAGCGGGTGGACAGGGATGTGTCATTTGTGTAATCTGTAATCTAGTTTTTGCCTTTGAAAGGGCATTACTGCTATTCTATTGTGTGTTTATAAGTTTTAAGTGAACATGTTAAATCTGTCAGTGTCATTTTTGTCTCATAAAAAGGGCAACCCCCTCCTCGCCTGATCTCGTCTAGCTGTCTTGGTGGGGGTGGGGGGAGTAGCTTGGGTTCCGTGTGATTTTTATAATAATTGTGCCTCCCCCTGACCATCTAGAAATCCATCCTTGCCCGCTTTCCCCTCCTCTTGTTTATCTCCTTTGAGAGACCACAGGCAAGCGCCATTAATACACCAAACCGCCCTAGACCGTGACAACGAACGGCGGCACAGAAGCGAGAGGAAAAGCAGCGTTGTCAGGCACTGGCTCCTCCTAAATCGCGCTCCTCGGTTTCCGTGGAGCCTCGCTACACATGCCATTTGATTTTGTGAATGTGAGAAAGGGAAGGAGGCTAGGCAATCCTGTTCACCATAATCACAGACACTGAACGTGCGGCGGTAACGTTACCTCATACATTTACAGGCATTTGCGGTGTTCACGAAGATGGTATTACTCTGCACTATAATGTGTTTTAATCTCTGCAGGGAATAATCTGTGAACAAGTGTCGATGATACAGTACCTTATGATCGTTCAGCCGCATTTTTACATAACTACAATTCAGTAGCTTGCTCAGGGTGAGAAACGTGCCATTGGAGAGATCTATCACTAACATAATATCCCCTATTGTAGAGGACATTCCGCTGTATTGTGCACGGTTTCTGTTTGTTATATTCGTATCCTGATTCACAACAAGGACATATTTTTAATGTGAAACTGTCACTGTTGTTCGTTCATTAAATGCAGCCAATGTCCCCAGAGAGGGGCTTTAGAAAGGTCGTCCTATTCTTCTTCCTGTTTTCATTTCTCTGTAGTCTGATATACTGTTAATGCAAAAAAAAAGAAAAGAAAAAAAAAATCTTCAAATGTTCTCAGCGTGCAAGCGGTCACAAATGTTTTGATTATGGGTTATGCCCTATATATATTTTAACAGTCTATGGTTGTCCTTGTGCCCTAAGAAGGCGGTGTTGTCGTCTGAATGAGCATTCATTTTAAAGGGCGTGTGGGTTTCTTTAGAATTTTTTATTTTTTATTTTTTTTTACTTTAATAAACTAAAGAGACTCATAAATGCTGTATGTTGTGTTGCCAAATGCCAAGATCAATACACTCTGTGGGTATTAAAAAATCGCCGAAACTGAAATTGTTAATGGCGGTTTTCAAATTTCATTAGATTTTTTGTGTGTGTAACGAAATGCTTCATTTGAGCTTTGCCAAACCTTAAAGGTACAGTTCACCCCCCAAAAATAATAATTGTCACACAAAATGAGATGCTATTCAGAAGAATGACAGCTTTAGTTGCCATTCAGTTATATTGAAAAACGATGCAATGAAAGGGAAGGGTGACTGGGTCATTCTTCTCAACATCTCTTTTAGTGTTCTGCTGGAGATAGGAAGACACCGAACGAGTAACGTTACGTGAGCTAATGATAGAATTTTTATTTTATGGTGAACTGTCCCTTTAAGACTTTTCGCAACGGGTAAACGGTAACCCAGAGAGTAGTAGCTTTATAAGCATAAAACGACCGACAAACTTCATTTATCTTCCGAATTACTGAGAAAAACTCCACAAATAACAGAGAGTACATTTGTGAAACTCTAAATGACGTCATAGAAGACGTTGGCGGAATTCCTGAAGCCCTCCAGTATCCCAGCATTCAATGCGCCCTTGCAGCGTATTGTTGACAAAGAAAAAGGAAACGGGGTGGGATTTGAAATAAATATCGGTAAACGGGAGTGAGGTAAACATGTTTTTTTTATTATTGTTTTCGGTGTATTTACTCTTTCAATAGCTACATTAAACAACGTAAAATTAAACACTCTGCCATCTCGATGTTGCAATATTGTTATGCTAGCATGATTGTAGGTTAACCATACCAGCAATACGTAAACATCCAATGAACAATACTGAATATTATGTCTTACTTTACGTTAAATTACTTTAGCCAGTAACAACTTGCAAACCGAACCTCTTTTTAAGTGCTTAAACTATGGAAGAATTTAAATGGCAGAGTTTGCTAATCATTTTTAGGCAGATACTCTAAAGTTACACCTTTTTTGCATTTAGTTTAACATTAGACATGCAAATGTATTGTAGTTAAGAAATATTTTACATCACATTTGAGGTCGGAAATCTACGCTTTAATGTACAGGTTTAATAAAATATGAATGTCCTGTTACATATAAATATCTCTGCTAATAGTCAGCAAAACTCAATAGCCTTCAAGAGGACAAAAGGTCTGTCACGTCGTTATCCGATCTCCTGGAGACATTCTGTAAGCAAGACGTAAGTCATTTGATGGGGATTTTAATATTATACTGAAGACATTTAAAGAGGGTTTTTTAAGCATTTAGTAGGGCAGTATTTTTCTTACGTGTCATATGGGTGTATTTATTTCCATATTAGTAAAACCAAAGTCCATAGTCTTTGGTAAAGCCCAGACATTGTATCTGCCAGCTGTCATGCTGTGTCATTGACCTCATTAGTATGATGTTAGTCGGTTAAATTTGACGTTATTTACTTATTGCTATAGATCGTATTGCGAAATCCTTGAGTTTCAGACGAATTCAGTAAACATGGTCACATGACTAGCCACGTGGAGGCGGGACCTTGTTTTTGTACAGATATCTTGGCCATCATCCATTAGTCTTTTATTACATTGACACTATTATCAGATTATATTGACACATGACTTTCAGTTTCGTTTGGCCTTAATTTTATTTAATCAATTCATGTTTGCGTTTACTTCACTTTTCTGAAGCATCCCTTGATTATTCTCATGCCACAAATAAGTCTGAGAGAAAAAGTTGTTACCATTAGACTTATTCATGTAATCTGTAATTTATTTATACCTCCTGTTGCTGTAGTTTTCATCTTATTTTGTTTTTATTATTGCTCAGCACTGTACTAAGGTTTTTTATTGTACAAAAATGTCCTTCAAATCAAATATTGACATTTACTAATATAACTATGAAATACAAAGGCCTAACAATATGATATATTATTAACACGTGACACATTGAATAGGAAAATGTATCATTTTGGTAAATGCATATGAAATTTCTGATCATTAAAATAGCAGCTGATAATCCACTGTAAAAAAAATGTGCGATTTCACCCTGTAGTCTTGGTTTTGTTTATGGTTTTCGGCATGAGTGACAGATGAATCTGTGCCAGAATACCTTTTCATTTTGATAGAATGTGCAGCTTTTGACATCAAGGCTGATATAGGATGTGTTTTCTCCTCTTGAAAGTTGATTTTGTTATCTTAGCTATGCAGTATGCACAATTACGTAGTTAGTTATGGTTAATTATCTAGCCATCCACATCTTTATCAGAACAGACCTGGTTCATTTTTGGGTCACAATCCACCATTCAGTCCTGGTCAAAAGTCTGGGTCAGTTTCAGTTAGAATTTTTTTATTTTTTTAAAGAAGGCTCTTCTGCTCACAAAGGCTGCATGCATTTATTTGATCAAAAATACAGTAAAAACAGTTAGGCTATAGTGTGAAATATTATTACCATTTTATTTACTGTTTTCTATTTTAAAATGTAATTTATTCTTTTGATGACAAAGAATCACTGTTGAAAACAGTTATTTTTGTGGAAACCTTGATGCATTTTTGTCAGGATTCTTTGATGAATAGAAAGTTCAAAAGAACATTAAAGTTTAAAATAAATATTTTTTAACATTATAAATGTCTTTACTGTCACTTTTGATCAATTTAAAGCTTCTTTCACACTGACCCCGACATCGTTTCATTAATCATATCATCAGCACATGGGAAAGTGCTGAGTACTAGTCAGCTAAAACACTATAATTCTTGGTTACCTCCAAAGAAAGACGTGCAGCCATCGTCGCTTTGTATCAAAATGACCTCACATGCAAGGAAATTGCTGCAAAGGATATTGCACCTGAAAGAATAATTTTAACAGTTCATCAAGAACTTCAAGGAGAGAGGCTCAACTGCAGTGAAGAAGGCTTCAAGATGTCCATGAGTGTCCAGGAAGTGCCAGGACCGTCTCCTCCTGAGGAATCGGCTACAGAATCGTGTCACCACCACCAGTGCAGAACTTGCTCAATATTTAGGCTACAGCAAGTGGGTGGAAGTGCACAGTGAGCCCAAGACTTTTGGACAATGGCCTGGTGTCAAGAAGGGCAGAAGGGAAGCCACTTCTCTTCAAGAAAAACATCAAAGACAGGCTGAAATGCTGCCGGATGTGCAAGGATTGAACAGCAGAAGACTGGTGCAAAGTTATTTTGTTTGATGAAGCCCCCTTCTGACTGTTTGGGACATCTGGAAAATCTATTGTTTGGAGATGAAAAGGTGAACGCCTTGAATCAGTTGAAGCATCTTGAGACCATCCATGGGTGGGGTTGCTTTTCATCCAAGGATGGCTCTCTCAATTCTGCCCTAAAACACTGCCATGAATAAAGAATGGTATCAAAACATCCTGCAAGAGCAACTTCTGCCAACGATCCAGGAGCAATTTGGTGATGATCTGTGCATTTTCCAGCATGATGGCGCACCATGTCACAAGGCAAGTGTGATAATAAAGTGGTTTGGAGATTCTTTACATTGAAATTTTGGATCCTTGGCCAGACAACTCCCCGGATCTTAATCCCATAGAGAACCTGTGGTCAGTCCTCAAAAGGCGAGTGGACAAGCAGAAGTCTTGTGATCAACTCCGAGCACTACTAAAGGCCTGTTCACACCAAGGATGATAACTATAACGATAAAGATGTGATCCTAAATATAAAAGAATAGCAGTGTTCACACCACAACTATAACGATAACAGCACAGAGCCAATCAGAATCCATCTTGCTTTAAAGAGCTCAAGCATTTAATGCAGCAGATGACAAAACTGCAGCGTGCTTAGAATAAACAACGATATCGTGCGTTGTTGTAGACCAGGGGTGTCCAATCCTGCTCCTGGAGGTCCACTGCCCTGTAAAGTTCAGCTCCAACCCCAATTTAACCTGAACAAGCTAATCAAGGTCTTTCTAGGCATACTAGAAACTTCCAGGCAAGTTGGAGCTAAACTCTGCAGGACAGTTTGGACGCCCCTGTTGTGGACGCTAATATAGTTACAGTTATAGTTATCATTCTAGGTGTGAACAGGCCTATATTCAAGAATGGATCGCCATCAGTCAGGATTTGACCTAGAATCTGATATCCAGCATGCCAGAGCGCATTGCAGAGGTTATGAAGAGGAAGGGTCAAGGCTGTAAATATTGACACTTTGCATTTTCTGAATGTTTTTGCCAAATAAAAGCCTTTTGAACTTATGAAATGCGTATTGTTTTCCACTATACCCTAGAAACGTGCAAAAAATCTACAAATACTGAAGTAGCAACTTTGCAAAACGTAAAATTTGTCACTGCCAAAACTTTTGGCCACAGCTTAACAGAGTCAGTGATTTAAGCCTTTCAATTCACACTGACTGTGAGTTTTTGTGGGGTTTTTTTTCCATATTCTTTTTTCTTATTATTATGACATGCTTTGTTATTTATATTCAAATGAATTGTAATCCTGCCTTCTACTGCTGTTCATGATGAAATGGCCCAATTTCTATCATTTCAGAGGTGAACGTCATGCTGCCAAAGAGCTGAACTGGCTTCATTTAGAACTGGATCTCTGCACCGTTACAGCCCGGAGAGGGAGTGGGAATACGATAAAGGGAGGAGGAAGTGAGCTCAGCTTGAGCCAATGCAGAAGCAGAGTCGGCAGCCTGACCTAGTGGAGGGAAGCCTTCCAGTGTTTGTGTTCCCCACTGAGCTGGTGTTCTACGCAGATGAGCAGGCTTCACATAAGCAGGTGCTCACCCTCTACAACCCTTATGAGTTTGCTCTTAAATTCAAAGGTGAGTCGTACATTTGCGTCGGTAGTACCCACGAGAACCTTCCTTAGTGTGCTGTGGTGGTTCCTTCCTCACCGCTTGTTGTTTCATCAGTTCTGTGCACAGCTCCAAACAAGTATGCCGTGGTGGATGCCACTGGTGCTGTTAAACCGCAATGTTGCGTGGATATGTAAGTTTCCGAGTCTTACACTAAAGATTTTAACTGATTTCACTGAGCCTTTCACAACCATTCATTTCTTGATTTTCACCAAACAGCGTGATCCGCCATAGGGACGTGCGGGCCTGTCATTACGGTGTGATTGATAAGTTCCGGCTGCAGGTGTCTGAGCAGAGTCAAAGGAAGGCTCTGGGCAGGAAGGAAGTAATGGCCACTCTGCTGCCCTCCGCCGCTCAAGAGCAGCCCCAGGTCCGGCCCCAGGAGGAGGAGTGCAGGATGAAGGAGCAGCTTGCCGACAGAGTGTTCTTTGAGCAGACTGCATTCCAGACAGGTGCATTTTACAGTCGACATGAATTCACGTACTTAACACACATCCCTGGTTCTTACTGTGAATGATTCATAGGCGCTTGTATTTCCGAAGAAAAAGGCAATGTGGAATGCGACCTTCCCCGTCTTTTAAGCTCTCTCAATTATTTAAAAATCATACCCTTCCAGCAACCATTTTTTCCAAATCCAAGCAATTCACTAATGCTGGGGCCACACCAAAAGATATTTAAAATCGTATAAGATTTTCAAAATGTGAGAGACCACAAACACAAAATGTAACAGTTTTGCTCCTATAGTGTGTGGTGTGCTGCGATGTGAAGAAGACAACACACCACACACGTGCACATTTTCAACCAACGACTGTGAAAACGGGAAATCTCGCAAAATCTCTCGAGACTTCAGAATAAACTGTTTAGTACGATAGGCAGGAAGAAATTGCTATGATAGTGTTTGGAATGCTTTTGACTGAACATTGCCACAAATCGACAAGCTGATCCTCCATCTCTGATGTCCATGTCCATTTTACTCTGTGCTGCACCATGACTGCGGTTGTTATGCTTCCTTCTTCTGTCAGCTCGCTTTCTGATTGGGTATCGTTTCATTCCACCTGACAATCAACAGTTCCCCCCACACAACAGGATTTCTGATCGTAAATATTCAACATGTTGAATATTTACAATTCGAGATCGGGGCGGCTCCGAAGTTCTTCCGAGCAGGTTCGGTCACTCTTAACACACCTCACACCACATTTTTTGTTCACACCTCACACCAGTACTTTGTTTAGGCTTGGTTTGTAGGGAATTACAAACCTGCGTACATATATTTAAACGCACATAACTATAGAACCAATTCAGATCACTTGGACATGGCTGTGTATAAGAGGTAAAAACGATATAAATACTGTTCGTTTTCTCACACAAACCGCTCGTTTCGTGTCTTAGGCCATCAATGTGTACTTACGATGGGGAATTGGTTAATTTGGACGACGGGGAATTGTTTAATTTGGACTCTGTGCATGCTCTTTGAGACAGTGACCATCGACCTGCATTATATGGCTGACAGACAAGAACGGTTTGACCCAAAAATATCAAAATTGAAACTACTGCAGAAAAAAAGACACCTACATCTTGGATGCCCTTTTTGAACATACCAAAAATTAATTTCAAAGTGAACTATCCCTTTAATGCGCATGTGAACGCCGTCAGCGTTTCTCACAGGTTCGCGTTTAAAGTCTATGTAGAGAGAATGGTGTCGTCTTAGCGGCCCCTAATTTAATAACAAATGATTGTTGCGACGGAAGCGAATCAATCATAACTAACCTTAGCTGGAAAATAACTTTACTAAAGAACCGCTATAAAGCCAAAACAAATCTCTGTTACCATAAATTATACGTTTATCTCTGTAAAGCTGCTTTGAAACAATCTACATTGTTAAAAGCGCTATATAAATGAAGATGACTTGACTTGACTTGACAAGAAAATCTGTAGAAACATCAAGATAAAAAGAACTTCATTTAGGATTGTCGGAAGGGGAGAAATCGGCCCGAATATCATGTGGTGTGGCCCCAGCATTAGAATGAAATCATGTCCTAGGTTATTTTTTCACAGTTGAGTATCATGTTTCAGTCAAAGGCGCATCACAATATGAAAGTAAAATGGGTTGTTGGAATTCAAATTTTTACTTGCACCGCCAACATTTTCACTGGGCCCACAAAAAAAAAAAGGAAAATGATTATTAACTAATTATATTCCTTCAGAAATGTTTTTTTCTCATAAAATACAAGTTTCAATTTATTTATTTATTTTTTCATATTTTTTGAGCAGTGGGTTTTTATATTTGCTAAACTTTTTTCATTAAATGGTAAGTTTTTACATCTTTTTTCTTTTTTTGGTTTCAAAATAATTTTCTTATAAAATAATTGCAGCTGTAATATAACTCACACTTTTGCTTGAAAACAGTAACACACAATGCAAAACACCGATTGGCCAGCGGGCCTTACTAGTCAGTTTTAATGTAAAGCTCTAGCGGTTAACTACATTTCCCACTGGGTGGCGTCAGAGAGATGTATTATATTTTATTGTTTGATGGTTTTCTTTCATTTTATGACCGTCTGCTTCTTCCTTCTTGTATTGGCACAGAGAGCCGTACAGCATCTGGAGGTCCCAGCCTCCTTACTGTCCTTTTAGGCCTGGTGTGTATGGCAGCCCTTATGCTCCCAACTCTGGGAGAACAGGAATCCACAGTGCCTGTCTACCTCCACTTAAGTGTTAACAAGAAACTCGTAGCTGCTTATGTTTTAGGTGAGTCGTAAAAATGCATCATATTCCCAGTTTGATTGTATTCTGCACATTTTCATGGTACTTTCCTGTGTCGCACAGGTCTTCTTACAATGGTTATTCTGCGCACTTGAAGTGCTCTTGGAAACAATCTTGCCGAAAGGAACTATTAAGATGATGAGGAGAGGAGATATGGACATTAACAGCCAGGAGGGTTGTGAGGATGGAGGGAGTACGTCTGAGAAACTCCCTATAAACAGGAACTAACTTCTTAAATGATCGTTACAAACACAATGAAGACGCAAAGATCCATGGGCAAGGGGAGGGGAGCGTTCTGTGTTTACAGGCCCAACACTGACTGAGCTGGCATTAGGTCCGGCTAACTATTATGTTAAGTGGGAGGGGGTGTAGAGGAACGTGAATACATGAAATTAAATGTGTTGTTATAAGTCATATTCAGTGTCTGTGGATTTCTGTTGTTTATTTCAAGAGTGAAAATGTTATGGTGTTTGTCCACTGCTTACCTTATACCACATAAATAAAGAAAATTGATTTTTAAAGCCATTTACTTGAAAGTTTCATTCAAAAGTATTATTACTAACATCAATTATTCTCTATTTTCGGAATCATAGTTCTTGTAGCTTAAGAAGCAAAATGCAACATTGCAGTGAAAATGTTTGTTTAGAAATAAGCTGATTGATAACATGGGTGAAATAGAGCATTTACTTCTCCGGAAAACTGACTTGTCTTCCAACTAATTTAGTGTAATGTTTGGACTGTAGAGGAAACAGGATTAGATACTCAGTAGGCAGGTAGTAATGCAATGTTTTACTTTGGGCAGTTATTGCAAAACAGTTTGAAGAACAAGATAGAACATGAATTCCTCTTTGGACCATTTTCACATTATCAGTGACTCTTATCAGAAACCATCTTAGAAACCCTTTTACAGCAGTTTTAACTTGTTTCTATAATTTAATCCCACTGTACTATAATGCAAGACATGGCGATGTATACTACCATTCAAAAGTGAATTTTGTTATTTTATTTAGCAAGGAAGCATCAAAAAGAAAACAGAGAAATAAGGACAGACAGACAGATACAGTAAATGTTATATATATATATATAGTAGACAGCCACATGAAAACAACACACAAGATTAGATTATTGTTCACGTAAAGTTATATTACCAGTTGTTTTACAGGTCCGTCTGTGTATGTCTTACAGTGAATATCTGGCCACAGTAGACAGTAAATTGAACAAGATTTTTTTAAACAGTGCAGCTGAATACTGAATTTCAAGCTGAATAATACAAAATCGAGGTGACAGCAGGCGAACAAATATGAGAGAACGGTGAAGTTCAGATGTGGCTCTAAAATACTCACGGTTTTAAGCAGTGGTTGAGAATTGATTTTCATTGATATAGCCATAAGAGCCTCCGCAACTTGAAGCTGCTTTAGACGAGTTTTCTCAAGATTGTCAATCTGAGTCTGCAGAGTCTCTGGAAGTCATAGTCATTACACACACATTAACAAACAACAGTGTATCAGCAATATAAAATACAATGCATCTGCTACATAAAATAGCTCAAATAATAATAAAACTGTAACTTAGACTAATATACAGCAAAAAAAGTTATTTTGTCTAAACATGAATTCACTACATATCCAACATGTTAGTATTAACGCAAGTTAATTTAATCTATATTCTCTGAAAACCATGTAGGATATTAGTTATCTTTCAAAAAAAATCTTCTTAGCTATATATATATATATAATAAAACTGATTAAAAATATATATTTTTGCAGTGTACAAAATGCAATGCTATCAGAGCAGTGAACACTGGATAGTAGAGATGTGACAGAAGTATAAGCCCCATTTGAATATGAATAATCAAAAGTTTTTATTACATATCTGTTCAACATGTTACCAAACTTAAAAGGCACTTTTATTAAATATTATATGCATACCCAACCAATAAAAGCCGTCACATAAGTGGATTTTGTAACTGCTTTTCTCAGAACTAACTTACCTTTTCTGTGCCATTTTTGCGATTATTTTTAGTTAACTGGTTACAATTCTTAGTGGATTTATGAAGTCGGTTTGCTTCAAGTTCACCGTTAGAAAGTGTAAAAATACCTTCAGTCTTAACTTGAAATACATATAGTTTTAGAATGAAAAACCTAAAAAATACCCAGTTTCTATTTCAAATAAATGTTCTTCTGAACTATTTTATTCACCAAAAAAAAAAAAAATAGTTTTCACAAAAATGCAGCACAATTATTTTTAGCACTAAATCAGCATGATTTCTGAAGGATCATGTGACACTGAAGACTGGAGGATTGATGCCGAATATTCAGCTTTGATACAGGAATAATCTATTACAATAGAAAATAGTTATTTAAATTGTAATACTTCGCAATTACTGTTCTTACTGTATTTGATCAAATAAAAGCAGAACACTTTCAGAAACATTAGGGATAGTTGAAAATTATAAAGTTACTTGTGGAAATGCATCAGCACAGTCTGAGAAAAAGGGTCCATTGTCATGGTCAAGCAGAACATTTCATTAGGGATGAAAATTAAGGGTACCGAAGAATAAAGAACCATACCAGTTAACACCTCTGTTGTGACAATTGTGTTTTTAAAGACAAGAACCACACAGACAAAACACTGAACAAGTTTGATATCACGAGACAAGGCAATAAAACAGCTGGACAAATAATTTATTTCTGGGATCTGAAAGTCTCTGATATGATGGGAACAAGAATTGTTTAGGAAGAGTAGAGAACTACACTCACAACAGCTCTCAGGTCCTCCTCAGAGTTCACATGCACAGGCTTTAAAAGTACTGTACAAGTCGACAGGACAGAGTAAAATCATTAAATAAAGAATTCGACACGTCCACAGGACAAAAACAAACCAAAGCAAACTAGAAATACATTTCACCCATTACTACAGGACAGAATCTGGATCTACATGACCCACTTTTTGTTTGCAAAGACATTCAGAAAAAGATTTAAACTGCAGTTTCACCTTTTCTTATGTGAAAAAAACAAAACCCTTTCAATCCACTTGAATGAAAAATATTTTACAATCACTTTCTTGCACACAAAAATTAAATTTATGATACATTATCTCATGCTTGAGGAAATAAAGCATTCTTTCAATGAAATTTAGAAAAAAAACATTTACAAAAAGAAAATACTATTTCCTAAAGTAACTAAAACCCCAAATGAATAACTTCTACAGTTGTACAATTTCTCTTATATACAAATTTAATGGCACACCATTTCAGTATCAGTAGATTACATTAAAAAAAATTAATTCCACAAATGACTCTCGATGGGGAGGATTTCATCTTTGTGCACTTCTGCTTAACTATTAAACTGCCGAATGGGTCACTGTTAATAGCCTCTGAAAATGCTGGGAAAAAAACAAAAAATTATTCTCCTCCAAATGCTTCCATTTGCTTGATTACAAGTCACTCAACCCAGCCTGGATGTTTTCCTCCATTCTCTGAAAGCTGCGAAAATTAAGTTGCACGCACATATTTAGGTTGAGAAACAGGCATTTTAGTTTCTCTAGTGTTCAAATCAAGGATTTAGTGGTTACTAACAGATGCAATATTAAATCCCTTCTGCATTAGTTGTGTACAGCAACCATAAACCATTTTAACAGAGAACGAAGTGCCAAGCTCTTTGAAAAATACATTTCCTCCACCTATTTGAAAAATTAAATATGCAGATTCAGAACAAAGCCCAAAATGATATTCCGCCCCTTTAAAGTGCAGTTGCACCGCTATTAAAACTCCAGAAGAGGCGGCTGTCAGTTTGCCGGTCAAGCATTTTGCCTCTGCACATTTTGCCACAAATCTTATGTACATACTTACATACAAATAAAACAAGAGCCAAAAAATAAATTAAATTCTCACACACAATACCTGCTGGCAAGCTAAGATTGTAAATCAAAGAACGCGCCTGTAGTTCTTTTTACAGCGGTTTTCTTTTCAAAAGCCTTATCAAAAAGATAATTGCCAAATTGAGGGACCAAAAAAAGAAAGAATCCAAGATCCTCCTCCGTGACGTTGTTCGCTTTGATGCAGATCTATACACCACGTCTCACATCCATTTATAGCAGCTGATGCAAAAAGCATCCACAGTCTCTCCATGCCCTTAGGGTCTGTCCCATACCGAATACACTCCTGGGCCAGTTTCCTTTAAATGTAACAGGACAGTTCAGGAAAAGAACAGAAGCCATGTTGGGAAGGCATTGAAAAATAAAGAATGAGTGGAAGAAAAGCAGCCCCAATCCTTCTCTGATGTCGGTGACTCTCGGCGGATCACTTGGGGGAAAGGTCCTGAAGGGGTGTGCGGGGAGAGTTACTGGAGGAGGGCGACACTCCTTCCATCTTCGCGGGCGAATCCGAGGAGGAGCCCACGCTACTGAGACTCCCATCCAGAAGATCAGGAGACAGACTGGTGGAGAAACACAGATATGGAGCGTGTTACAGACGGCCCATTATTCCGAGCTGGAATCCATTCACAACATTTACAATCAAGCGGCACAAAAACAAATACTTTTACTATTAATTGTATACCAGACACTTCTGTGCAAAGTTTCCCATTTAAGCCACAATAATATTTGTGAATAGACTGAGCAGAAAACGAAGACTAACCGTAACGTCTGAAATTACTCCTGTGAGAATGTTAAAGAACATTGATTTTAGCACTGATGGGGTTAACAGTAATTGACAGTAATTTCAATATATAATTTAAATGGAGAATTAGCAATAGAAACAATACCATGCAGCCGTAATACTATTTTACAATATTTTAAAGGGTTAGTTTCAGAATGAAAATTCTGTCAGTAATTACTCGCCCTCATGTTGTTCCAACCCAGTAAGACTTTCGTTCATCTTCGGAACACAAATTAAGATATTTGATGAAATCCATAGGCTTCTATGGGATCGAAACTTGCCAGCCCTGAAAAGTTAGTAAAGACATCGTTATAATAGTCCAAGTGACTACAGTGGCTCAACCACAAGTTTATCAAGTGACGAGAATACTTTGTGCGCAAAACCCCCCCAAAATAATGACTATTCAACTTAATTTTCTTCTGTGTGGGCCTGAGTGAATTCACGTAGTGTAACAGCGCAGCGCTTCTGTGTTGTACGTCACCACTTAGGCTCACGCATAACACACACATGACCGGCGTCGGCCAATAGTGAGCCTACGTGGTGACGTACAACACAGAAGCGCTGCTACACTACGTGAATTCACTCAGGCCCACACAGAAGAAAATTAGTTGAATAAAGTTGTTATTTTTGCGCACAAAAAAGTATTCTCGTCGCTTGATAAACTTGTGGTTGAGCCACTGTAGTCACTTGGACTATTTTAACAATGTCTTTACTAACTTTTCTGGGCCGGCAAGTTTCGATCCCATAGAAGCCTATGGAGCAGTGAGCCAGCTCTCACATTTAATCAAATACCTTAATTTGTATTCCGAAGATGAACGAAAGAACGAAAGATGAAAAATTCACAATTTTTGGGTGAATTAACCCTTTAAGTAAATTCAAGTGTTAAAGAAATGAAACTAATGAAAGCTGAGTATTCTCTTTAGCTTGTCATTTAGTTAACATAGTAAACGCTAGTCTTGTCACAACACTGGAAGTTCTAACTGATACAAAACCTCAAAATAAGAATCTTCAATACCACTGGGAAAATGTGCAAATGTGAACTGGTATAGTTAGTAGCCAAAATAATGAGGAACAAAGAAACATTACAAGCAATAAACAAAGAATGCTTTCAGTATTTAAGAAAATGTTCCATTCAAGAGCCGTGACTGATTTTTTAAATTTTTTTTTAGCTTTACTGTTTTGATTATTACTGATGACACAGACAGCGGGAGATCTAATAAGCTGCATTCACACGAATGCACAGATGTCTTTTGAAATACAAGATGTCTTTGTCCCGTCTAATCCCTTAAGAGATAACTGACTGTTTACATTAATTTCAAGTCATAAAAGCATGAGATGAAAGTACATTTAACTACTTGGAGTCGCACAGCCGCATGCACGAGCACTTTTCACGAAGTACACGTGAGCCTTTGAAATTGAAAGCAGCCTTTTGTCAATGAGTTTCATATTTTTAATATATAACCCCACTGCATTCCAAACGACAAATTATGCTTTCATAGAGCATTTGTAACGAGAGGACCGGTGGGCGAGACATCTGCAGTTAAAAACGAAGCTCAGAATAGATTATAAAATTCTCAGAATCGATCAAGAATCATTGGAGAGAGAATCGCGATGCAAACTTTCTCCCAACCCTAACTAGTACCAGTTGCTTTTACAAATGCAAGTTAAACACACATGCAGGATGGAGTTAAAAGCATTTACTGTGAACCAAGCCACTATGAGACACTGAAAACACTGGATCATGAGTGTGCTGCGCTCTGAAATACGCAGCGCAACGGACAATATACTTCAGTGAATTGACACCGCAGTGTACATTTCAATTGAAGGAGAGAAGAAAGAGCTAGAAAGCGAAGATGGTATTGTTGCATCCATACTTCTTAACTAGTAATGAATCCAAATATACTACTAGGGCTGTGCGATATAGCAAATATAGTAAAAATATATATAATGTTTCATATCGTTCGGAATAACCTTTTTAATAACCTTTAAGACAAGTAGAAAAGCTTGAATTTAAACCACAGTTTTTTTTTTATTTATCCACATTAAGGCAAACAACAAATTATATAAATTTTAGCAGTCAAAAATAAAATGTACACAAATATCTTTGTCTTATTTTAAGATATAGTAAGTGTTAAAGAAACACTTGAACTTAAAATGTTACAATGTGTGCAATGCAAAAGTGTAAACGTAGAATCAAGGCAAACTTTGAGGTAGCTCAACATCTGTAATAAGTAGGGGTGTAACGGTTCACAAAATTCACGGTTCGGGGCGATACAACACAGTGGTGTGACTGTAGAATGCCCCAAACAATCAGAAACATAACACCAGACATTTGCAGTATTTTTCCTTTAACTGAAAATAACGGCGCGACGCATTATAGGCTACTCCCGCGCTTCAGTCTGTAGCAGAAAAGCATAGGCTGACAAACACACGAAAACGGGCAGAAATGTTTGCGTGCTATCAAGGTGTAATTTACAAGTTGTATTTTCGTGAATATGTATCTTAAAGGTCCCGTATTATGCCCCTTTTCACAAGATGTAAAATAAGTCTCTGATGTCCCCAGAGTGTGTATGTTTTAGTATGTGCCCTTTAACCCTCAAACCGTAATCTGGACAAATGTGGGCAAAATCATTTGTATTAATTTTTTAAAAATACTTTCCTTAATCTGAGCGGTACAAGACTTGCCAACTTTTCCTAAGTTTGCCACCTGAACACACAAAAAAAAATTTGACTCGATTCAAGAATGTTAAGTGGGTGAAAAAAAAAAACTCCTTAATCTCGCTTTTGTGGACAAAAATGGGCACCCATAGGAATGAATGGGAAAAACTGTAATTCAGAGCGTTTTTTTTTTTTTTTGTCAAAAAAAAATCAATAGATCCAACACAATGCATATCATACATACACACAAATGAAGGGGTGATCCTGTACAACAATCTCATTGTGGCAAACACTCACACTCACACACACACACACACACAAAAACACACACAAACACACAGACACACACACAAAGAAAGCATTCAATGAGCCAATAACAGAGCCGTTTTTTTTTTTTTTTTTTATAAAAAGTCACTCACACATATAAAAACAAAGAATTGAATGAGCCAATGACTGAATTTGTATTTTATTTTCTAAAATCACCTGTGCACACGCACACACATGCGCACAAGTGCATGAACACATTATAACTATGATTATTGTTTGTTCTTACCTGTTTATTCTTACTTAACACTTACTTTTTTGAGTTATTGTTGTTAATTCTTACCTGTTTGGTACCAATTCGTTTTTTGAGTTATTGAAATTTGATGTTTTTGTGTAAAATAAATGATAAATGATCAACTACTTTGTATTTTCCTTATAGCATCATATTTGATGGGTCATATTTGTCTAAGCATATTTTGGTATCTTTGTACAGTCTCACCTAACAAAGATATATATTATATATATTATTACAATTTTAACTTGTGATAAAGTCAAAAACTTGGTGGTTAAATTCATAATAACAGTGTTTTATAGAGTTATAGAGCCTACATGCAGCCCTTTAGTAGAGCCATCTAGTGGCTATTGATATTATTTATTTTTAATTTATTTTTTGTTAATTTTATACCAACATAAGACACCAGATGTCACCAAAGTAATTTATTCTTTTCAGTTTTGTACCAATACATTTTTTTTATATTTTTAAATTTGATGTTTTTTGTTTAAAATAAACAATAAATGATCTACTACTTATTTGTCATATTTGGTCATATTTGTCTAAGCATATTTTGCATTTTTGTATTGTCTCACCTAACACAGATATATATATATTTTTTAAATTACAGTTTTAACTTGTGATAAAGTCAAAAACTTACATTTATTATAACAGTTTTATAGAGTTCAGCCTATATGCAGCCATTGAGTACTAAAGCCATATTTACTATTGAAATAATTGATATTATTGCTTTTTTTGTAAATTTTATACCAACATAAGACACCAGATGTCACCAAAGTCACCACATTTTTTAAGTTTTAGCTATCTGAATTGAATGAAATGATGTTTTTGACTGAAGTTAAAGAAATATTAAATATAACATAAAAATAAGCATATTTTAAATAGAAAATATGGTATTATTAATTTAAATAAATTCAAAAATACCCCAAAAATAAAAAAAAACACCATAAATGGATAGTTTTTATTTTATCGAAGATAGTGATATAACATTTATTTTAAAAAAATTGTTGGATCACACCTGAGACCTCCGTGCCCACATTTGTCCACAATTACGGAATTAAGGGCTGTAATGTGAATACGGTTTGAGGGTTAAATGCAAATAAGCTGCTGCTGGACGACCCAGGGGGCGGAGCTTCATGAGCTCGCGCTCAGTCTCTCAGGACAATTTCATCTCACGGAATGATGATAATATCAGAAACTCTCAGTAACGGTGTTCATTTCGAGTCGGACAATAATGCCTACAGAGTCAGAGTGCTGTATAGAGATGGAACAGGTATAGATTAGTAGTTTAATTACGGTTATTAAAACGTATTTGTCAATCTGCTTGTATGTATCCATTATTTATTAATGGCCTACAAGTCTGCTGTTTCGGATCAGGTCCGAATGATGATCAAACATATACTGATGAGTTTAATAAAGTTTATTGTACATCACACAAAAGATGAAGCATCAGTTTTACTTCAGAAAATCACCATAAGAGCTGAGTAAACAAAGTAAGTTATAAGAAGTGCGCAAGTACATAAACGAATTTCGGTAGAGTTGAGGGAGCATTCCTGTGGGCGGAGGTTAGTCAAAAAACTGTTCTAGTGATGTCATTAAAGGAAGTAGAGGGATGTAGTCCAAACGAGCCGTTCGATGTAGGCGACTTCTGTTAAATAAAATATCTCACTTGGCATTGAACTTTGAGCTTTATAATTTTACAGATATTATTTATGCTCTAACAGCAACATTACACACTAACTAAAGTTTGAAACATGGGATCACGAAGAACGGGACCTTTAATATTTACTTGTAAATATTGATACACAACTCTGACTTTATTTTTGATTACTACCAAATTGAAAGGAGCAAGAAAACCTCGCTCATTTAAGAACGTGCATTTATTGCATGGAGAGAGCAAGAACAATGCAAGCGTTTAAAATGCATTTAGTTAAGTTGAAACCTTGCCCTCTTTGGCTTGTTGTTAATGCTGTTAAACAATGTACGAGGCAAACTGTCTGCTTAAATAACAGCGCAATAAGAATGCCCTGTTCAGCCATTAACATAGGACACGTTTTTGTGATTAAACCACGAGTCGCACTTAAGTGCAGGTCTAGAGACGCCGTTTTTAAAAGTTATTTTAACTTGAGTGCCGCGTTTTAGAAAGCAATAGCCTACTCTGCAAAAGGTTCGAGATGAGCGCAACAGTCAATCACTAACCTAACCGTACGTCTAGGTTGACGTTTAAATTCAAAACGATGGAAAAGTAGTGCAATGGAATGAAAAACACATTCTGTGTGGCATTTAAATTACAATTAAATGTAGAAACATTGCTATAGTAACATTAGGCTTCAATCGTTTCCCAATTATCACTGGACGGAAGAAGTGAAAATGTTAGCATTTCATTTAAAGTGAAAATAAGGTAAAATTATCGATCTTTTTATTATCTTATCTATCCATCTATTGTAATAGTGTACTGAGTGCACAGTTACAGTGTTTACTTTTTATTCACATATTCATATATTTTTTAAACAATTACTTTATTTGTGAAAAATACTGTAATAGGATTGCAGATTCAAGATGTCATCTAAAGTATAAGCATGTTTATTTTAAAGATTTGTTTTCCAATTTTACACACACGACCACCCCACTCTAAGATATCGTCAATCCAAAAAAACAATATCGGTCGACCACTAGTTACTGTCAGTCGATACAAATCGAGCATAAATATGGTAGTCAATCCAGAAACTTTGCAATGTGTTAGCAGCATACATTTCTTAAAATAAAGTATACAGAGCGAAGATTACTGCATTTTAACC
This sequence comes from Leuciscus leuciscus, assembly GCF_965113295.1. NCBI lineage: Eukaryota > Metazoa > Chordata > Actinopteri > Cypriniformes > Leuciscidae > Leuciscus > Leuciscus leuciscus. The sequence goes on from NC_138732.1 coordinate 20,441,704, forward strand.
ACTGAAGCTGTCAATGATGTGCAATGAATCTCATATTGACAGTGTTTATACTTTGTTGGTTAAAATAAAGGATTCAAGCATGCAGAACTTGCACTGGACAAACTTTGCAGTTTTGAGAGGATTCTGATAAACATCTGACTGGCCACTGCGTTCACACTCAACATGTCTGTAATTGACTGCAAAGCTCAATGCTGCAAAAACACGTAAATAGAAACCTTTGACACTCTTCAGATCGCTTGCACAAATACTCACGGGAGAGTTTAAGCAGCGAGCTATTAGCTGGTACCGATACCGCAGAACAGCGTCATATTACATGATCACATAAATCTTTGGCAGGACAAAGGATTCATTTTGGCGGCCGCTTAAATACTTTCAATACAGGAAAAACCCTGGTTCACAACCTAACATCCAAATACACAATCGTTATATAAAGATACTCAATTAAAATAAAATCCAACTGAGCGAACTCACCAAGTGTTAAGTTCAGGCAAGTGGGACACCTCTGTGGACAGCATGTTGGTGGTTCCCTGAAAGAGTCTCTTGGGTTGGCTTTCTGTCTCCATTTCACCTGAGCATACAGAGAAAGTGAGGTTTATAGGTTTCCCACCAAGTTTAATGACATAAAAGCAAATGTGTTGTGAACGCTCCCTTACCTTTGCGTTTGAGGTTGCCCATAATGCTGGGCCTGATGCAGTTGATCGGGCTCTGACTCCTCCTGCCGGGCAAACTTTTTGATGAGTGATATCAGCTACTCGGCTTTAATTATTCTATAATATTATGCCTAACATCAGCGGGTTGACTGAAGCAGAACGCACCTGAAGCGGCGTGTTGGGCTGGGAACAGGGCTGGGCGTCAGACCGTTACTGCTCACCAGAATTTGAAGAGATGGAGAGAAACACTGCTGCTCAGAGAGAGAGAGAGAGAGAGGTAAGAAACGCTGCTGCTCAGAGAGAGAGAGGTAAATTAAAGCATAATGCCTTGAATTAAAACACTAGCATCTTTTAGAAGAAAATAAATGATACCTTCTTTCCAATCCCTCTGGTGGGTGAAGGAGCAGGAGACACAGGCACAAAATCAATCCTCTTTGGAGATGACGATGAAGATTTCTCAAGATCATTATCGCTCTTTTGAATCAAAACAATATAAATCACTTAGTACACTTACACAACATGACAGTATTACTGCAAATTAACCACTTCGTTACTAATGCAGTGTTGGAGTTTTATACTACCAATCCAGTCTGATCTTGAGAGACCGGTGGCCCTGTTGACTCCATGAGCTTTTCTCTAGCATGCTTCCATTTTCCCTTCCACAGTCCCATCAACAAGGGAAAGAGGAAGTGTAGCAACATTGCTACTGCATGCATATTATCTGTATAACGCGGTCTCAATTTTTCAGCAAAATTGTTATAACTGTGCGTAGATTCACGTTTAACCTAAATTATGTACTTTGCTTTTTTACTTTGTATTGTTATACACACACTGACTGCTTAATGACTGCTGAAAATTCAGTTTTGCTATCACAGGAATTAATTACATTTGAAAAAATGTAAATAAGAGTTAAAAATATTACTTTTTTAATTAAATGCAGCCTTGGTGCAGAGACTTTTTTTTTTTAAGTTAAAGAAAAAATTTTTACCCAGCCCAAACTTTGGAAGGGTAGTGTATTTTTTTAATAAAAAAAATAAAACTTACCAGACTAAGACTCTCCTCCCAAGATTGGCTCATCTGCATGGCTGCCTGCACCTCTCTAGATAAATCGACATTATAAAGGAAAATAAATACAGAGGAAGGAATGAGGAGAGACGTCACTAAACACTGACGATTTTCCCTCCAACCAATGAGCAGAGCGAGCAGTTTAATAAAACTCTTATTTGATTGTACACAGGATCATGAATGTTATGAACACTACAGAAATAGACAAAACCTGCAGTCAACAACTGATAAACCAATGCCTTGGGGGTTCAGCAGATGTGAGCTCTTACCGTTCATGGGCAGTTTCACGGTTCATCACATCAACACCCTCTTCCTACAAACAAGAAAGCATATAAGAAACCTCATATGAGGAAATATCACCAACTGTGACTATCTACAATATCACTGACACTTTACTAAATCTCACTTCTACTAAATATCACTGTTACTTTCTACACATCTATAAAGCTATGTTGGAGTGCAGTACTACCAACCAGTCTAATTCAGAAAGACTGGTGGTTTGCAAAAACTCAAATCTAATTTTAGCATGTGCTTTAAGACACACACTCCCATATGCACACATAAAAGTGGTGGGTCTGACATGCTATTAAGATCATAGACTATGAAATATGTTCAAGTCATATTTCATGGAATGTTGACGCAAACTTTGTACCTGTTTGATTCTCTGTAGTCTTGTGCTAGGAACACGTACTGGCGAAGATGGAACCTAAAAAGCATAAAACATCCAATACGCAAATTGCATTAAACAAAACATTAATTCACATTCACAGCATTCTGAACCTTGCTACGTACCACATTAGGTCGAACAACAGTTGTACTGTTTCTTCTGCTGCGGAGAACCTCTCTCTGGAACACCTGTGAAGCATCACTGGAGAAAGAGAGAGAACTTTAAACTTTTCATGTACTAAAAAAAAAGTTACATTTAAGTCACAATGAAATTGAAGTAATGAAAGAGCTTTTCTTCCATATTGTAATGTACTTCAGGGTAATATCAAGAAAATGTAGGGCAGAGACTTGGTTCTATGCATCAGTTGTTGACTGGATTGAGATGCGAGCACTGCACTCAAATAGATGCAGATGAATGCGGGGGGCGGAGTTTTAGACGCACTAAATGATTGGAGGAGTCCTACATAGGTCACCAGAAAAAAATTCTGTTGTTTCTCTGGAAGGTCTAATTATGACACTGGAAATGTTTTAACCTTGTAATGTTTGATCAAAGTCAGCATGAAAAGGAAATTGCATCCTTTCTTCCCCATTAAGACACATCCGAGTGAAACAAGTTTCTCAAACAAGAAAATAAAAGTAGGGTGGGACATTTTGTCCATTGGGAATTGATTGGATCGTTGTGGTTTGTTATTGCGGTGATGTCATGCGAGCGACAGGTTGTCCTCGTGCCAGTAAAAACGTCATTGGAGAAGACGCTGCAAGAGGAAGAAGTTATTTCGGATTAGGATGACGAGGGCACATTAATAATTATTAAAAATAATAGTAAATCTGCAATATTCTATAAATTAAAAACAAAATTGGTCCATTTTGATTTCATGTCACGCACAGATGAATTGCTAAGATCTAAAATAAGCATTTATATAGACTGTAAATGTATTTCATGCCAACTTTAACACTAATCGCAATACTAATGTGTGAGTTTTATACCACCAACACAGTCTTCTCTTTAGAGACTGGCAGCCCTGATGACTCAAAGCATGTTCATCTAGCATGGATGCATGTCTTTACTCTATACCAGTGAGAGAGCACACACAACAGCCATGCATGGCATCTCTCAAAAGCATTATGCATTTCAATCTGGAAATTATACGGTGCCGACATTTCTTAAAAATGGGGTATATTTACTCCATTAAAAAAGGGTAAGCAACTCTTTGTGAGAATAACTTTTACTTTGTGTATATGTATAATTATGTTTATATGTGAAGCCAAATGAGAATTTTCACACTGGTGGACAAAGTTCTAACTAACCTAACTGTGTGGGAACTTACCCATAATGCCCCAAAATCATGTGCATCTTTGTTCACAAACCCATCTTAAGCTGGAAGTAGTGGTTTCCAGCAACCAGGTTTCAAAAACCAGCTTGACCACTTTAAACTGGCATGGCCAGTTTGGACTAATTAAAAACCAGTCTGCGACTAGCTTAAGCTGGATCTTTCAGCATGGTCAAGTAGGCAGGTCAACCCTCACCAGGTTGAGAGAAACTTCCGAAATGTTCATAAGGTCCAGATGAATATAACATACCAACATAAGACAGTAACTGCTATAAACACAACGAGAAATGCAATCAATCCTCACCTTAGGCCGTTTATCATGGGTTCGCTGTTAGATCGTCTCAAGTGGCCATCACTCTGAACAAGTGACGATGAGATGTCCAGGTCCAGCTCCATCTTCTCTTGCGACATGGTTCCTTGATTGTTCATCGTTATTGTCCTTGTACGTATGCCACAAAAAAGCACATAGGTTGCAAAGCTACATCGTTGAAACGGACAAAGCAGATCAAGGCCTCAGCTTACTATGTGCATTTTATAGCCAATTTAGAAAGATTGGGGTTTGTGTCGTTGTTAGGGTCAATGTAGATCTCGATCAATGTCTAAGGAAATGATCCGTGGGTTTCTGCAAACCAACATTCTGCTTGTTCGACGTGCACCGAGTATCTTCCAAGAAAACTCTCCACGTTCTGGTGCAAACTTGTAGATCCAGCGGCTGGTTAGCTGCGAGCTAATGTGAAAGGGGTTTGGCCCATGCACACTATTCCTGTGCTGTTAGCTTAGCTTGATGGCGGACAAGAACCAATCTAAACAGCTCCAGTCAAGTTTTGGAGTGCATGTGGAAAGGATGATGAGAAAGCAACATTTAAAGCAGGAAAGCATGAAGGTTAAGTCATTAAACAGTGAGCGCAATAATACCAAAAGTTGAATGCACAACAGTGTTCAGCTGGCCATCATCACGTTGCTAACTAGCTTGCTGTCCGTGATGGGTTGCTGGGCAAACGCATGTAAATCACTAGACAAGCGCGCGGCTCCTCTCTGACAACTTCTGTTTGACAATTTGGCGTGTCAGCATCTAGTTGAATAAGTTTGTAACTTAGTTGCGTCAATCATAGGTTAGCATGCTGTTTATCTATTTTCTGGACGCTGCAGTGTACCCACAGCTCAGATAAGAGTCCCGCCCCTTCTGTTCCTACCGGACTGACCGACGGCATCGTGAACCAATCCGAAACTTGATGGCTACCGGCGTGCCTTTTTGAATGGCAACCGTTCAGGTAAACAGCCAATGAAATCACATTTCCTGGAGACGTTTCCCTGCGCACGCCGTTGAACGCATGCGCAGTCTCTTTGTTGCTTTAAAAAATACTCTTTTTTAAATTAAGAGAGATACTTTAGATTTTGTGAAATACTTATATATCACAGTTTAACATTAGGAATATGTTACATATTGGATATTTGAAATGTACAATTCTATAGTAAATATGCTATTAACTGCAGTGTATAAAGTTTACTAAGTTACTTTCAGCTTGTCAGCCAAATTATGTTTACTATAGGCTATAGCTAGAATGCTTCAAAATAGCCTTTGGCTTTCTAAAATAATAAATTGCAGTGACTTGACGCCTCAACCATACTTGCCTCAGTATGATTTACACCAGTGCATCACTGTTGGCCTTGGTGTATTGTTTGTGTACCCCTACTACCAAAATAGCCATTACTACCAACATCGTTTCTCCTTTGTAGTGGATTTCTCCGAGATTTTATGCTTCTGAGAAAAATAGTTACTTATACTTTCTTGAATGTCATCAAAATACAGAAAATAAACAAGAGAATACACTTTTACCCCTGGTTTCACAGACAAGGTTTAAGCTAATCCCAGACTAAAATGCATGTTTGAGCTGTTTTGTCTGAAAGCAACTTGCACTGACATATCTTAAGATTTGTCAGTGCCATTGTTTTGTCTCAAGGTGCTCACCAGAATAATTTTTTCTAATGCACATTAATAAAAGCTACTTAAATGCCCTAATTTAACAATGGCCTGATCATGACTTAATCTAAACCCTGTCTGTGAAGCCAGGCCTTAATCTTACCCACAAATATAGTACAGATGAAATAACATGGAGTTGTCAAGAAAAAAATCCTAAAAAATAATTTCCTTTAATTTAAGATAAAGGTAAAGACAAAGGACATTAAGTTTTACCAAGGTTTTACTTTATTCTTTTCTACGTGACTTAGACTTTGACTTCTGTCAAAACATGTCCTACACATTACACTTCACCGTGTGACGACACACTCTCTCCACCCTAAATCCAATTTGGCATAAAATAGCTTTACACAGAACACACCAGGAATGAGCAACACCAGAGTCACATGTTTCTTTACAGCTCACTGCAAGGCCTTTGTCTGGCAGCAGACAATGTTTCTTTTCTCTTCTTTTAATAAGAGACACAAGATTTTCAGCCAGGCGACTGCAAGGTCATTACGCAGGTCAGGTGATGGTAACTTCAGCTGACTTTTGTAGAAATAAATCACCTCTGTTAAAATAATAAAACGATTAGGAAGAGAGTTATTTGTTTTAAGGTTTAGAATAATCAAGAGCTTACAGAACAAATAAGCAGGAAGGAGACAATAATGGTTGATTAAGCCAGTACAAAACGTTTAATGGAAACAATTACGAGGTTGAATTATAAGATTATATGGGTTTTATTAGAATATACTCCATTAAAACCAGAAACTTTGTTTGTTGAGAGAACAAGTTGGCTGCTCCAAAAGGCATGACAACATCCTGAGGGGATATAGTGTGCTGCCTAAGTAGTAAACGTGCCACGACACTGCAGTTGCACTCCTCCTCCGTTACTCTACGGGGGATGTTGTACAGCTCACGCTCCCACAAAGCTTTGCAGGAGACCGTACAATGAAATTTGGTGCGTTTTTTTTACATTTCGGCGCCATTTTCGATTGGACCCGAGGTAAGTTTGGATTTTTGGGGGAATTATTTTTCAGGATTTTTTCCTCCTCGTTCTCACGCTGTCAAGTTGTGTGCTGTTCATTAATTTCTGAGGCGTCTGACCTTCCTAAAGAGACGGGGGTGTTTAACGCGCCTGTTGGCGTTGAGTCGCCTTCACTACTTTTGAGCCTTTGTTTGAAAACGCTGCTGTAGTTGTGCGCGCGCGGAGAAAAGCTTCCCACTTTAATGTCACTTTGTTTAGTACACGATCATAATCTGAAAGTTGTTTCATTTTGACGCGTGTCAATGAAAAGTTCGACTTTTTATCGGTCGTTTGTATTTAACTCGAATTTCTCAATATAGCTTTATAACCAACATCCTCTTTTATTATTAGTACGAAGTTGCCTATTTAGGGAACCTGTGCGAATCGGAAGATGAGGAAACACCCCACGGTGTGTTGATATACATTTTCGAAGGTGGCTGGCAACTAAACGAAATATATTTTGTACTTTTTAATTGTTTGATTCCGCTCACTTCAACATGGGGCTATTTCTGTTGTTTTACACAATTGTAAAAGTGCTGAGTAGGCAGTAGTGAACTACACCCTGTATGTGGCATCCAGCTGAATGTGCGTGTCTGGAGCTTTTCTTACAACCCCAGCATGGCCTGTAGCTACAAAATATTAAATACATTTTTTAATATATAGAATAATATGTTCATGTTATATTATTATTTTTACTTGCCTTAAATATGCTGATGATTCAGTTTAAGCATGTAAATGTATTCAGCTTGTTTTTTTAATGTAGGCAACAATTGATTTAAAAGTTTTCTATAAATCCTTTTTCCTTTCTTTTTAATGTACATGTACATAATGTATATTTTATTTTAAGAACAAGGCAGGCCCCTGCACACCAGACCGTGACATGCAGTATTGAGGATATGTCTGGTCATGTCTGCCTGGCAAGGGCTCTTATTTTTGTACTTTATTAGTTGCTAATCAACAACTATGTATACTAACAGCAGCTCTTAAAATGATAATTTCCTATCATTTAAATACAGATTATCCATATTAATACGCAACTGAAAGAAACTCTAAAATACTTTATTATCTGGTATGCATTTGCAGGTTGTATTTTCAAATGTATCGTGGTGTATCTCTCTTTTTTTGTAATTACCAAACGCAAAAATACTATTTTGAATTTATTTTCAAAGAACATTGTATATAAACTTGAGGCCTATTTTACCACCCTTTTTCCTCTCTCAGAACCACCAGGTGGCGCTCCCTCTTAATGACATTTGGAACCATCGATAACACCAATATTTCCATAGTTATAATATTCCATAATTATACAGACATATGTATGATAACTGATAGGTGAACATTTAATTCTAAAAATATATCTTAATATTAGTGTTTCATGAAATGCAAGAATTGGAAGTTGCTTTTAGAAATAACATGGTCATCACTGGTTAATTACCGGAATAGCAAGTTGAACCCACACTGAGAGGAAGAGAATGAACATGTCAAATGCTCTGACTGTCACAACACTAGCGGTACGTTATGTTTTTTTTTGGTGATCATCAAGAGCTGCTAGAGGACTGTTTCTCTGTGTTCCACCCTCCACCCAGCGCAAGAGACCAGCAGAATGTACTATAGCAGCACATAAATACTGGAGGTGAATGTGGTGTTATCCAGTATTACTGTTCTGCTTTAGTAAGACCTGTCAGCACTTACAGACTCCAAAGAGCCACAGCAGATCCTTGCCCGAGAGCTCAACATACCCATGCATTTATGTGATGGAAAAACACTGCATGTCTGTACTGTAGATGATCAATGCTGTTAAATAAAATAAATACATTTCCTTATGTGTACCTGGTTATTCACTTGTTATTTCAGAAAATATTTTAAGAGCAAGATTTATGTAGTCTCGATTTTGTGATCTGCTGTAATATCTGCTTTTGTTTCTTAATCTAGTTTTCTTATAAACCTTGCATCGTATACTATGAATACTGTTGGCTCTATGACGAATTGCTTATGTTCCTCTGTGGAAAGTTGCTTTGGATAAAAGCATCTGGTAAAGGCATAAATGTAAATGTTAAAATGGAGTTTTGACCAGAACAAAAGGGAAAGTAGGGAATAGGCCTGTACTGGTATTAACTATTAACACGACGAAACACCATTTTAATATTATTTTATGACATTCATTAAATGCAGAACAATTTTATGCTACTAGTTATTCCTAAAACGACAGTGTGCTACATTATAATGTGACCTGTTCAACAATGTTGGCGAGATAAGGAAAGTCAGGAGAATATTCAACTCTTTGAATCATTTATTCAAAAAGTTTAAGATTGACAGGTGGCTGAACAACTTTTCATCAGTTTCATTTCATTTTTATACTGTATTCATATGGTAGCATAACTGGCCGTACAAATTTACCATCTAAGGCACCATAAGATTTTTTTCCACATTTCATTTTAATCCCATTATTATAATTAGGAAGCAAGACTAAAGCAAGTAGACGAATAAATATCTTGATAATATCTTGCAAAATTAAACAATTACAAATAAAAACAAGGAGGTGATATTTGGCTTTAAAATGTCAATAGATTTAAAATGTAATTGAAAAATCAGGTTGCCCTGATTCTAAAGTACATTCACATGTAAAAGCATTCATTTTATGCATTCTCAATACTCACTGATTTTTTATCATTACAGTTTTACACAGCAAATAGTCTTTGGGAAACATGAATGTTCTCCTTTTGCCATCTGAGCAAATCAAATGCATGTTCATTATTGAATAGCAAATCAATATTCTGTTTAATCTATCTAGTCTTTAAACATAAACATCTACCTATAATAACTTGTACAAGTCATTAAAATAAATTAAAGGGAATTATTACACAAATGGTTGTTTAAAACTCCCATTGTAACTAAGAGCAGCAGTCTAAAGGACCTCTATTCTCAGAGACTGAACTGCAAGTGTTTGTGGTTGATAATGTGTGTGGGGCTGCCTGTGGAAGTATAAGCTAAAGTAAATGTAAGGTGCATTGACAGCACACACCTCACCAGAGACCCTGAGTGCAGGACCTGCTAACCTGCGGTGAGCTGCGCTACTAAAAAAATACAAAATGGATATAAAATGAAAACCATATTTAAAAAAATAACCGAATGATACAAAGCTAAAGGGGGAAGTTCAGGGCTTCTCATGCTTTGTACTTCTCCTTTCCTGTTTCACTGATGACACAGATGTGCTGCAAGTCAAAATGAGAGAAGTAGTTAGCCGGAATTGCAGCACAAATCAAACAGATGTGTGTTATAATGGGCAACTATTTGCAATTTAAATGATAAAGATATTCTAAATTATTGCTAAACCGACTAAAAATGGTGTAGAAACAATTTTCAATTCGAAATTGCTAGTAAATTTCACAAATAATTACAAAGAAACGGCAAGCAACGCATTGAATTGAGCATGCAATTTTAATGTAGAAAGACTAAAATAGTATTTTCTTGTAAAACATATTTTTTAGGATACTTACATTTAAATCCCTAAAGTACTCATTGTAGTCAAGTGCATATCCAACCACAAATTTGTCAGGGACCTCAAAACCTACAACTAGAGGATAAAGGGGGGGGGGGGAAAGAAACTGGAGGTTAATGAAAAAGTTTGTTGATTTGGCAACTTGTACTTCAATGCAGAAAAGTGTGCAACCTTGTGGTCAACAGACAGCATTGCACTTAAGGGATAATTCACCCAAAAATAAAACATTCTGTCATCATTCACTCACCCTCAAGTTGTTCCAAACCTGTATGAGTTTCTTTCCTATGCAAGTAGGAAATAGTTGTATCTTCCTGAGTAACCAAACAGTTGATGGGCCCATTGACTTCCATAGTATATATATATATTTTTATTTTTTCATACTATGGGAGTCAATGGGGCCTTGAGCCTGTTTGGTGGCCCACATTCTTCAAAATATCTTATTTTGTGTTCAACAGAGGAAAGAAACTCATACAGGTTTGGAACGACTTGAGGGTGAGTAAATGACAGACATTTTTGGGTGAACTATCCCTTTAAAAGGATCAATAGGAGGAATTTCAGTGGTCAAAATAATTGAGTTTTAGTCTTTTGAGGCTGTTTGTACAACCCTAAGAAATAAACACCATGTATTCACATATAAACATGACTTGTGAGAAGTGAAATGAATCCAAACTATATCAAAGCCATTTAGAATTGCATGCCAAAAAAAGTCTGGAAAGCTTTTTCAGTAATCCACTTACAGTCTGGTCTGTAGCCAACACTCCTTGGTGTTCTCTTCACCAGCAAACTGCAAAGAAAACGAATGATGGAAATATGTTTAGTATATGAGATCGTAAAGCTTATAAACTCAAAAGTAGGTAGTAGTATCTGGCATTTGTTGGACTTGTGATCAATAATAGACAAGGGAGTTACTACACAGAGCTCAGCAATATTTACCTACAGCTAACAAAGACTGATTCAATAGATCTTATTCAGAGCAGCGCCATGACAGGTATGAAAGCGAGGCTGTGAAGGATAGACTTAACCGTGTTTTCAATGGCATCCGCAGTAAAAAGCTGTGTGAAGCTCCTGGGCCACTTATAATTTTCTTTTTGCAGTGTTTCATCAGAAAAACAATCCAAAAACACATAAAATAATAGTACAACCCACTGAAGAGATGTATGACTATCCCTCACAGCCTCGCTTTCATTCCCATTAAAAATCAAAGATGGCACTGCTGTGAATAAGATCCATACCTAAAAGACAAACAATCGGAGACTCATTACATTTTTATTCATTATATTCATTTGTACCTGGCCACTTTGACCATTTTTGGATTAAACTGCTTGAGAAGTTCGAGCAGGGTCTTCATCGTCTTCCCAGTATCAATGATGTCCTGATGAACGGAGTAAAGATTACACAAACACTTTTAACATTTGCTAGATAATACAAGCTATTTAAATATATATGTTTAAAAAAAAAAAAATTCACAAATACCTCGACAATCAAGACGTTCTTTTGGTGTCAAAAAGGATGTCAAGAGAAAAGGAGAAAGAGTTTTAATTTTGATGTTTAAGACTGCAAAAACAATATTTCATCACCCACTGACTGTGACTCATGCATTTTTTGTTTATTGATCATACACCATTGGGTGTACTCAAATTTTAGTTTTTACGAACTGAGGTCAACATGTTTTCCTGGTATAGAGAAACGTCACCAGAAAGTCACAGGATAAGATTTTAGACATTATCATAACGATTATCTTGAAATAGTGAGGATTATTTTTATTCACAGGAAGATGCTTGCCTTTCCTGTGAGCGTGGACAGATCATCGCCGCCAATCACTTTGATGTCACCTGTAGATTGGTCGTTCTGTAATATTTGAAAAAGGGGAAAGCAGAGTTCAGTCAAGACATGTTGTTTAAGTAACATCAACACTCAACTTTGAAACAAGTGTGTATTCTGCAAAGGGTCAAATTTCATTCATGTTGTCAATAAACAAAAGAGAGTAAGTAACAGACAGGCCTGGTTGAATCTACATTCAATAAGAAGGATGAATGATTATTAGCCGTACTTGGTAACTCTTGAGGCGGATGAAGTCCACTGTCATCGGAATGGAACGATCGCTGTTGCGATTGAGGGCTTTGATGTAATCTAGAAGGTCAGCAAAAAACTTGTAGCCCCCTTTGAGCACACACAGAGCAACGATATGGTGGCCACCCATGTCCTTCAAGATATCCCTGGCCAGACGTTCAGTTCTGTAGGAGTCCAGAGTGACTAGTCAGCTCCACAAACATGCAATGTCAACAGTCTTCAGGTTGCATATTATTTGTAATTTTCAGGTTCATTAGGCAAGACTTCTTAGCGAAGAAGTAACTTTGTTTGATGTGCCTCGTACCTGTCCATGATGAGTCCATGTGGAATATACACTCGCTCCAGGTCAGAAGCATAATGTTTTGGTATGCAGAAGAGGTCCAGGTCATATCCTTGCTCTTCATCACTGATCTAAAATACACAAATGACACCATTCCATCATATCATATACCTGATAGGGCAAAGAACAGTGAGCAGTCTGTTTGATAGATAACCTTTTTATCTACAGCAGGATAAGCCTTAAATAGGTTAGTAGGTGAAAGGTGATCTTCAACATTATAACCCATTGCCTAACTCTCCTGCTCTCAAGACATCTGGCGATAACATGATGGCATTTGTCTGTAACATTTGAGATTATGTTCTCACCAGAGTGACTTTAAAAAAGCGCATATATTATCTGAGTTTAAGCAGATACCCAAGTGACGGTCTTAGACTAAACTTAATAGTTAATACACTTATTTTCATGTTCACTAACATACAAAAGCACATGTAAGTTTAACTCTAGTGTGTTGTTCAATTATATATATTAACTTAAGAAATATGTTCCCAAGTTCCCTTCAGTTAAAACAGCTCAAACATGCATTTTAGTCTGATACTAGACTAAGCCTTGTCTGTGAAACCGGGGGCAGATTTTACTCATTATGTCAGAACTAGTATACACAGAATCCCATTTCATACCGACAGACAAGCTAAGATCATACGTCAAATCTCCTATCCACTGCTTTTTGTGCATATGTTTATGTAAAAAACGACAGCCTAAAATAATGCATTCATAAACACAATGAAGTCCCCTTCAGATTATACTATAATCATACTACATAGTATCTTTAAAATCTGTGATTCTGACTAATTTTTTACTCCAAGGCCCCCCTTCACCCAAGACAATATCGGAAGGCCCTCCTGGTCTATGCTATGTATCTCTGGTACTTCTGTTGTAATAAAAATAAACAAACTAACTCAAAAAAAAACATAATGTCTGTTTAATTTTGGTACATGTTTATTTTTTAGCATTTTAATTAAGACTTTGTTAATATAACTAAAATTAAATTATTTTAAGACTTGCTGACTTGGCCCCCTGGTTGAGAATAACTGTTCTGAATGAAGAATGTAAATATAGTATTTAGAATCCAATTACTGAAAAAGTATAACCTGCCCTGCCGGTGGACCTGAGAAGAACCTTGACTGGAAATCTTTCAAAACAGCAGATGTATAATGTGTAAAACAACCTTTTTTTTTTTTTTTTAAAGGACATATCTAACTTTTCCTCACTGTGGAGGCAAAGTAGAAGCAGATCAATTCCAGGGAAGCAGAAGTAGATTAGCCTGTTCTTTGTTTGTTTTTCTAATAAGTGTTATCACACTGTCCTTGAAGAAGATTCAGACAAACAATGTGCATCTGTCAGCAAAGGCTCCTCTGGGAGCTTCCCTGTCTCTGCTTACTGCTGGTGCCAGTACCTTGAGATTTAAACCCCAAAGCACAATCCACATCAGTAGACATGGCTATGATAAGACATGGATTTTAAAGCCTAGTATGCAATGGTTGCAAGCCAAAGTTTAGTTTCTCATGCTGCTGCTGCAGGAGCGCACATTATGCAAGTCGGTGTGCTGTCAGATGTAGTGAGCCATATTTCACACCAGTAAAATTCCTGCTTTAGACTCACATGCATGTCACATGTCTTTCCTCAGCTCTATCAGAATATTGAGCCAATTTTCTCAATTAAGAAATGCTGCCTGGGGCAAATAAATTGGCAAACATTATTTCAGCCCTTCAGGTGACAGAATTCCCTGAGTATATTTATCTAACTTTTTGGGTACTGACTATCAAACAAATCATAAATATGGTCCACATGACTTGTGCACTATAGTACATGCCTTCTGATGTCATACAACGGTGATTCTATGAGGAACAGAGCGAAATTTAAATCATTATTTGCCAGACTGGTCTGGTTCTTATGTTCAACTCATTGGCAGTTGTTAACAGCTAACCTTCGGGTGCAACTTTTCAGCAAATAATGACATCGACTTCGGTATGTTCCTCATACAAATGCTTCAGAAGACCTGTAATACAGAACAAGTCTTTTAAACTTTTTGGTGACGTTGCATACTTTTTTAGGCTTGACACCTTCACTCGCCATTCATTGTCATTGCATGGAAATGACAGACCAGGACAGTCTTAAATTGTCCTTGTGTTCTGCACAGGAATGGAAAGGTGTACGGGATTAAAACGAAAAAGTGTGAGGTCAAAACTGACCTTGATTACAAACAAAATCTGTGAACTGTCCCTTTAAGAATCTACCACACCTTTTGATTAATTAATAAAACCCAATCACAAAGCACAGGATGGGTCTGTCTAAAATTATATCCTCAAGATAATATCTTAATTTAGGGCAGAGGAAGAGGATGATTAATTCCCCCGAGTCATTCCTATTAGCACACTACGGCACAAATCAGCACACTGCACACGAAAGACCAAAGGGCCATACACAGGGGTTTATAATTACAGAGGTCGCTACATTGAGTTTGCTAAGGGGTTTCATGGGCAATTAGTAACAGTCTTTGTAACAGGACCAATTAGTAACACTTTACAATAAGGTCTCACTAGTTAATGTTAGAACATTTTCAATCAACCAAGAACATTTTCAAATCAATATCAGGGGCATGGTTTAGCCCAGAAGTAAAAATGAAGTGTAAAATTTTTTTAAAAATAAATAGTCTATTAGGCCTAAGTCTGTAAGTAGCCTATTATTTAAGTATTTGGTGTAAAAAATCTGAATGGCTGTTTGAAATATTTAAATGTTCAGGAAAAGAAAGTAGCACAGCTGCTTGGTTTACGGACTACGGAGTTACAGGGGTAACGGCTGAATATCTGCTGTTCGTTTTCATTCAGTCTCCTTGACTTCGTCAAGAATCACATACCCTCTTGAGTAGGTACTTATTTTATAATTATCTCTCAAACATTTTGACATTGATGATTTGACCGCTCCCAGCAAACACAGAACGTTGGCACAACGTACCCAACATTCTAACAACGTTTTATCAACATGGCCAAAAGGTTGCTATAAATACGTTGTGTGGTGAAGGTTGTTACAGCGTTGTCACAATGTTGACATTAAACCACCGTTCAGGGCCATTGCTTAAAGGGATAGTTCACTTTGAAATAAAATGTTGGTATGTTTTATCTTACCTCAAGGGCATCCAAGATGTAGGTGTCTTTTTTTCCGCAGTAGTTTCAATTTTGATATTTTTAGGTCAAACCGTTCTTGTCTGTCAGTCATATAATGCAGGTCGATGGTCACCACCTCAAAGAGCATGCACAGAGTCCAAATTAAAACAATTCCCCGTCGTCCAAATTAAACAATTCCCCATCGTAAGTACACATGGCCTAACTAAGACACGAAACGAGCGGTTTGTGTGAGAAAACGAACAGTATTTATATCGTTTTTACCTCTTGTACACAGCCACGTCCAAGTGATCTGAGCGCGCGGGCGGGTATAGATATATACAATAGAAGTCGCCTTGGCTACTGCAGTTCATTGGAACGAAACCGTAGCCAAGGCGACATCTATGTCTATGTATATATACATCTATGTATATATCTATACCCGCCCGCGCTCTCAGATCACTTGGACGTGGCTGTGTACAAGAGGTAAAAACGATATAAATACTGTTCGTTTTCTCACACAAACCGCTCGTTTCGTGTCTTAGGCCATCAATGTGTACTTACGATGGGGAATTGTTTAATTTGGACGACGGGGAATTGTTTTAATTTGGACTCTGTGCATGCTCTTTGAGACAGTGACCATCGACCTGCATTATATGACTGACAGACAAGAACGGTTTGACCTAAAAATATCAAAATTGAAACTACTGTGGAAAAAAAGACACCTACATCTTGGATGCCCTTGAGGTAAGCTAAAACATACCAAAATTTTATTTCAAAGTGAACTATCCCTTTAAGGTTGTGCTAATGGTGTCTTGACAACCACTGGACTATTATGTACTCGTCACTGCCCTGAAGCGCGAAAATTCTGTAATTCCTTCTGTAATTTTTACTCTTCAAAGTGTACACTTGCAGGTGTTGATTAATTTACTGATAGCCCCATTAAATAATAAGGATAAACAATATAAAAAAAGAAAAGAAAAAAAATCTCTAATATATATGACTAATTAAAAATTAACCTCAAAACATAAAATGCTATATGGGGATATCTATAGGCCTCTCTAGCATAAAAAAAAAAAAAAAAAGTGTCAGAAAGTCGTCTCTCAGTTGCTGAATGTCGCACAACAACGTAAGCCCTGTTGCGTCTCAAGTCTAGGTTGTTACAATGTTGCGAGCACGTAGACAGCGACGTTGCCATCGCAGAAATGCAACGTGCCACAGACGTTGCCACAACGTAAATGTGTTTGCTGGGCTGTCAGCTCAGATGTGAAGGTCTGTTTTCTTGGCATAGTGTAATATACGCACAGCCTTTATTTCACAACCTTTCTTATAACTGTTACACATCGGAAAAATACTGAGGTCCGGACCTTAGTGGTTGGTATGCGTTACATTTATAAATTTATTATAAATCCAAACTAAAACTAATTGCGCGCTTTTCGACCTGAACGCGCTACACATAACTTACATTAACAGATTTCATCCAATGATCAAGGCATTTGATAAACACTGAAATAAAAATACAACCGAGTACACGCAGCGTTTTTATCGAGTGAAATCCCTGCTCGTTTAACTGGTCATACGTGCAGAAATGACTGCATGCATCCTGTTTGGCTGCATCACATGTGCCATGCGTGAGACGCGTGCTTTCCTCCCAGGCCCCGTTAGACCTCACGGAAATATTTATAAATCACTAACGTTTAATAACGTTACTTTTGTGTATGCAATCAGGATAAATTCTAGGGATAAAATGGATATAGGAAGAAAATATAGTTTTATCGCCAAAACAGTTATGAATTATTTACTTGTGTACAGTGACTAATCAAGTGTTGCGCTGCGGTGTAAATGATTGAAGACACTTGTGTACAGTAACACTTACCACGATACAGGAGCTGGCAGACGCCATGTCCGTCCCGACTGAGTAGTAGCAAACGTCCTCGATTCCGATTAGAAATGCAGGGAGTAATTGTTGTCCTTCCTATTTTCAATTTCGCCTTTAAAGGACTGAACGAACACAAATTTCTATCTTCCTCACACTGTGGGTGTGTTAACATTAGAGGGGGAATAGAGCCTGTCGACCAATCAGCGTTCAGCAGTGAAAACGCGTACAGAACACCTTAAAGTGACAGACCCACCAGATAATGTGTGTCAAAATGAATAACGTTACCTGGATAATAAATTAATAAAATAAACATTGACATAGTTGTAAACTTCCCACCCTGCAAAAACTCATTTCCGGGCGATGGCATTTCGCCCGGAAATTAGTTCATTTAACTGGTCGAATAACCGGTATTTTAACTGGTCGAATATTAATAAAATAAACATTAACGTAGTAATCATCCCACCCTGCAAAAACTCATTTCCGGGGGAAATGCCTTCGCCCGGAAATGAGTTTTTGCAGGGTGGGATGTTTTACAACTATGTTAATGTTTATTTTATTAATTTATTATCCAGGTATTACATTCATTTACATAGGCCACCTAACACGTGATCGTTCATTTAATATTATCAGTGCGCCAAAAGTGTAGTTAAGTGTGACGAAAAAAAGAGGCAAGTATAATTAGTAGTAAACAGTAAGTACAGTAAATTTAAGTATATTTCATGCAACTAACCATAATCCAAACCGTAATCCTAACCCTATAGTAAGTACATGTTCATTAACATTACTCGGTACTTAAATGTAATAACACTGTAGCAGGGATTTCTCAAAATAAAGTAAACAAAAAATCTATTAATAACTGTTCAATGGACTGTGTGTTCTTTCTGAGCAGTAACAGTGGAAATGCTCAAGAGTTTAATAATGTAGTAAAGACTTGAAACTATGCATCACAGAAGACTCTCCTCACACATACACATTGTGTTTTCATGTGTTATGGGGACTTTCCATAGACAATGTTTTTTTTTTATACTGTAAAAACTGTATTCCATCCCCTAAACCTACCCATCACAGAACACTTTATGCATTTTTACATTTTCAAAAAACATCACTTTGTATGATTTATAAGCTCTTTTCCTCAAGGGGACCAAAGAAAAAAAAATTCCCCACAGGGACAAGGATTTTGGATATTGCTATCTTGGTGGACATTTAGTCTCCATAATGTAGCGTTTACCAGGCCACACACAGACTGGAGTAATAAGTGTGACTACTGCATCCTGAAAAGAAATCCAACTCATTAAAGCACCTAAAACTAATCATTATAATATATTCTATAATATATTTAGTATTAAATAAAAGTATAAACATTTCATTTTCAGGATTCATATTTCAACCTCCAAACAATATCTTCAAGTGTGCTTGAAAGCATCTGCCTTTCAGAAGGACTCTTATTTTGAATTGTTGCCACCAAATGGACAACAGAAAACACAAAGCATTCAGTGCCTAATTATTTAGAGATGCATGTGGAATATGTGCATATACAGAAAAAAAGAAAGACCACCATGTGAGACGGAGTAAAGAAAAGTGCATGCTAGCCAATGTTCTTTAATCCTGACCTATACTATAAAGAAAACCACAGATATCCAATATTACTCATGAGTATAATACAGTAATAAAATATAATACATGTTGCAAGAGAGAAAAAAGAGGTAAAGACAGTTTCATGAAGGAGAATTACTTTGAAAGGCTTATTAAACGTCATGGTTTGGAGGAGATGCACTATAAACAGTCGACGGGGGCAGTCGTTTTCAGAGTGGGTCCAAAGAGGAAACTGGAGGTGCAAGCACAAACAGATGACACTGTTCCAGCCATCCAATCATATGGTTTTAAGCATTAATATACCATGTTTAAATAAAACCTATCCAGCTAAGTTATGGTTTACACTGCAGTAACATATCGATATCATTTGATATTGAACTTACATTCTCAATGTCCATGAAATACTGTCAAAGAGACGAAAACTATTGTGAGCTGGCCCCTAGTTTCTAATTGAGCATTATACAAAAATATTTCTTTTATCCCCCATCGTATCATGTCTTCCATCTTCATTCACCTCCTGAAAAAAGACAGTACTTCAATCTTTGTCATGTCCACCGATCACATATAATTATGTCCACCGATAATTATCAAACACAAATTCTGTCATGACAGACTGAACAAATCACACTGTATCAAGAACATCGAAGAGTCTCACCTAGTTGCCATTAACCTGCGATGGAGGATCTGCTCTGTTGTCAATAGCAGCTTTCTCTCTACTGCGACTCTCCCTTTCTTCATCTTCCTCATCCCTTTCCTCATTTCCACTGTGATTCTTACAATAAAGCCTGGTGAAAACAACATAAAAGTTCTTGTTATACTGCAATACAACAGCACACGTCATCACTGTAGGGCTGGGTGGTATCGATATATTTTTAATAAATGATATAGACTGAGGCAATTCAGTTTATATCGACATACAGTAGTTTGATATTAGGAGCGTATTGAAAAAATAGCAGACAACAGAATGAGCTGCTGTGGGGAAAGTGCATAATCCAATTTGTCCTAAACATGAGACATGCTTTATATCAAGGGCCGTGTTAACAATAGTTAACACGTGTAGTTTAAATCGGCTTGATGCTCTGACAGACACCTGTGCTGTTTATTGCGTTTGAGATGTGGTGTTTTCCTCAGTGCATAACTTACATTTCACAGGTATATTCTCCATCTGTAAATGTTAGAACGACAAGCACATTTTCCTATTTTGCTGTCAGAAGGGGACTGTGTTATGCAAGCAAGTCTCTGCTAAACTTCACAGACTTCAGTGAAATCACGCCGCCACCGCACGAATGCGCCAAACAGATGGAGCGCAAGAATTCTGAATAGTAAAATATTTGTTGTTGGACATTAAATGTGCCATATGTAGAATTATAAACCTACAAGTGTATTTTTATGATAGCAGGACTGCAACTGTAAAGTGACTACTTTCATGGGGTAATCAAATGAAGGCTAATATAATTACTAAGCTCAGTTGAATGTGTGTTTCTCTTACCAGTTAACATTTAGATTGTGCTTTTGATTTGATTTGATTTTTTAATTTAGTGATTTTAACTTCTGCTTTAAAAAGCATTTTTTTGTTTTAATATTTTAATGTTGTTACAATGTAAGAATGTATTGTGATTTAAACCCTTTTTGGCACATAATATATATAGTATAGCCTACATGGTTACATTTCACTAGATTTGTTTTCATAGCCTTCAATATGAATATTGTTTGTAGGACAACATTGGGTAGGATAATAATAATAATAATAATAATAATAATAATAATAATAATAATTCATTACATTTATATAGCGCTTTTCTCGGCACTCAAAGCGCTTTACATAGAAGGGGGAATCTCCTCAACCACCACCAATGTGCAGCATCCACTTGGATAAATCATATCTCTGTATACTTTCACATCCTTTAAAAGTTTCACAATTATAAAGGATGTGAAACAGCATTTCTTAAAATATTTTTATTTATTTTTTTAAACCCAAAAAGAAAAGAAAAAGTAGAAGATATAGTATATTGTGAATTGCCATTCAAATAAATAAATAAAATACAGAGATATGATTTATTTTTGTCCATATCACCCAGCCCTTGTTCACTGTCCTGATGGTTTCAGTGTGTATACAGAATGTAAGAACCATTTGGAACAAGAGTCAAATCTTATTCTGGCCAAAATTATATTACCAGGCTATTTATATTTGTATAATAAGGAAAACAAGCAGTCAATAGTTAGAACATACTTGTAAATGCCTCTAGCCATATTCTCTATGTATTTGGCCTTGTCTTCCAGGCCACAGTGATAATGGTAGGTTTTCACGCAGGCTTTTATCTCACATCCAATGGTGGCTCCAAGCTGGGCACAAAGTGTGCATTTCTGAAATGACCAAAAATACATTAGCTGACTTTGAATTAATATAATAACCAAATCATACCAAAAAAAAGAAAAAAAAGATTTTCTACTGACATGGTGTAAACCTATATTTAGTTCACATTCTTATCAGTCAGCAATATAGTTTAGTAATTCTACATTGAATTAAATTTAGAAAATTTCACCATTCTTTTTCCTCTTTTGATTTCCTGGATAACCGTTTTAATGTCAAAGTTCCCAAATTCAGCACGCGAGGTGGTAGTTAGCTGGACGGTACCCGAAGAAAAAAGCTGTGACAAAAACAGAGAAAATAAAAGACGTTTTAACGGAACAGGCTGAATCAAACTTTTCCAAACCTAAAATAAATCTAAAAATAACATGGAGTAAAATGCTTTTTCAGTACTAAATATCTTGAGTATTTTGTTTAAAAATACAAAGATACATTTTTTATTAAAAAAAAGAAAAAGAAAAGGGTGTTGTTTAAAGGTTCCTAATTTTGTTTTTGAGCTTTCCTACAACAGGCTACAAAGCTAAAAATAAAATAAAAAACACTTACATTTTCTAATAATATACATTGCACATCCCCTCAATTGAGTCTGAAAATGGTTTGTTCGACCGGGATGCAATAGTTTACTTATTTGATCATTTACTCATTTATTTAATTATTTACTTTGTTTTATTATTGCGGAAAAATGGTCATCTTTCTATCATATTGAAGAAATAAAGTCACGTCGCATTGAAATATTTCACCCATAAGGCGAGCCTGTGGATATAACGCATGCAATTTGCATACATTGCACGAGAGTTATGCCGGTGAAGGAGTCTAACCAGTCAATTTTTCCCTAAAAGTTAAAGTGAAAGAGAAACGGAGCTTTCGGAATCTGATGCTGGACATCGCATTTATTCTCTCAGACGCGACGAGAGCTGAATCTACCTCAGTGCTGATGACAGTACATCAATTATCTTAATTCAGTGGCTGAATATTCTTGTTTTAAGTTTAAGATTTTCATCGATGACTGATTATTGTTCTGTGTTCGGACATAAAGACTGTTATTAGGCCTATATAAGTTTAGTAATAATAATGTTATTAATAATAATTTGTATTGTTATTTGTGGCATTCAAATATTTGGTTACACTATTTTAAGGTGCCGTTGTTACACTGTAATTATACATTTAAGTACTGAGTAATATTAAGTAACTACATGTACTTAGTAAAGGGTTAGGATTAGGGTTTGATTTGGTTTAGGGTTAGTTTCATGCAATTATGCATAATTTATAGTTATTACTATAGTAACTACATGTAACATGTGTAACAATGACACTGTAAAATAAAGTGTTACCAAATATTTTGTTAATGCGCTATGGAAACAAAACAAAATGCTGATGAACAACGATGCCGTTTTTGCTTTGGCTCAAACAACAACTGTATACAAATGATGCGTCTCTTTTATAACAAGCACTCTTGACAATTTGTGAACTTTCATTGAGGAGTCCTTAATCATCATATGCGCGTGTCGGTTTCGCAGTATGGTTATGTGCTGATGTCGTTATGAAATTAGGGAATGAATTGTACGTCCTAATATTAATTTGATAATTCTAGACTGATAATAATAACAACAACTATATTACTACTACTACTATTAATAATATTAATTGAATACATTAATGGGAAAACCAGCCAATTATCACCTTGATATAGTCAAAGGCATTGGCAATATCTCTGACTATCGTCAATACACGATACTATCGACTATCGGCACAACCCTAGCAATAACTTTATTTGCTGTGCACTTTGATCTTTAAATCTTTGCAGATCTTTTACATTCACAAACATCTATATTACTCACTGCATGAAAGGTAATATTCGAAAAAGCATAATAGGAGCAATTTAAATATGATCCATTGTTTTTCAGGATTGAAGAAGCCTCACCATGCATTTGTAGTGGGCAGCCACCTTCTTGGCATTGTCCGAGTGAAGCACACCCCGCGTTTCATTCTCTTCTTCACCGGCATGACAGAAGCCACAGCGAAGGCCTGAATCACTGGGGCTGCCTCTCAGAGGGGACCGGTCTCGCTGTGCCACACACAAGCACATGACAAATTAACACATGCCAACCATTGATGTTCTGAAGCTTGTATCAAGTCAAAATAAATTGGGTTATTAAGAAGAAAAAAAGTAGATAAAGTGGCTTACATGTGAGGAGCTCTCTGTATCATCATTGCCTTGTGACGAGGTGGATCGAGTGTCATCTGACTGTCCGCGCGACACACCTCTGATTCTGCTTTTCTCGAAACGCCCTCTTCCCCTGCTCCTCGGTGGAGATGAATCCGAGTCATTGGCTGGAACTTCCTGTTCATCTGGAATAAGAGCAAATCGATGATAAACGCAATAGTCCACAAGCAGGTTAGTGCCCAACATTAAAGGACGTAGAGACAACTAGTTACCATCACTGCCATCTTGAGAGGCATCTCTGTGTTTGCGACAGTAAACACTAATTTTCGGGAAAAAAGAAAAGAAAAAAAGTCTCACATAGTTATAAAACATATGGAGTTCTGCGATAAGCAGCATTGTCAATATGCTTACAGGTAGATGCCTTGAGAGGGATTCTCCTTGGTCTGTGCCTTGTCCCATAGAGCGCAATAATAGTGATACGTCCGCCTACATGTCTTTACATCACAGCCGATGGTCGCCCCGGGCCGATGACAGGAAGTGCACATCTGAACAGGAAATCAGCAGGTGAGATAGAAAAGCTGTATGTTTGCTCTCTATTTTCAGCCTAAAGGAACAACTGAATTTTATGAGAGCTTACTAGTTTATTTCCTCTTTTTATCTCCTTCTTCACATCTTCAACAGAAAAGCCTCCAATGTTTTCACTCTCCGAGTGAGATGTGACCAATGCCGATGAGAAAAGCTGAGTAAAACAATCACAAGTCAAATGTTAGACATGCAATGTGTCAAAATATATACTTTTTATATTTATTTGTATATATAACAGATGTTATAGTCACAACACAAGATCAGTTTTGTGAAACTAGGCAAATAAATGTAGCTGTTTTCATCCCTTTTTACAAATATAGAAGAAAGCTAAGCTAGTGGACAGCTAACATACCATGCACTTGTGATGAGCTGCCACCCTGTGGTTCTCTGACACCAGTAACTGTCCACACTCTTTATCTCGGTTGGTTCTACAGAAGGCACATTTTCGAAGACGTGCGGAAGCTCCTTTTCTCTGTCCTGACATGACCAGTTTTCACACACTCCACCTCTCCTCTGTTTTGAAGACAGAAACAAAACAAAAAAAAACATCGCAATTGCCCTGCAGTGTACAGGTAGGAAGAGCAAAGATCATTTTTGTGGTTCAGATCTGAAGAAATAACTTTCTACGCTTTGTGTAAGTATATAGAGCAACAGATGGTTAAATGCATGTTTGGTTGTTTGCTTTTTTGGTTATTTTTGAAACTCCTACATCTGTTATTGAATCACTCTCTATATGAGAGAAAAATATAGTTTAGACAGATGGTTGTAGTTAGTTTGCTTATGCAACTCAGTTATTAAACTAATTTGTTTGCTTTGAAATTTCCCCAAAAAGGAAATACATGACCCGCATGACTTAAACTTCATCCAAATGTCTAGTATGAACATGTTTGATGGATAATATAAAAAGGTATATTGCAAATATTCTCACGAATAATCATTTAAATATTACATCTACATAAAAAAAACACTTATAGAAGAAATAAACAGAATCAGTTTTCCAAAATCTTTTCAATTTAGAACTTTAAATAGAAAATATAAAAGAAAAGAAAAAATTACACACAAAACATATTTTTTAGTGCTGTACTAATTAGATGTTTAAGACAATTTAACACATTTAGCAAAATGTATATAATTGTTTCATTCTGCGTTCTACAGAAATTACTACTAAAAATCGAATATCAAAGCTCATATTAATACATTTTCATATTATTGGAAATATAAAACAAAATGATGTCTATATAATGCTACGGTTAAAATTGTGTTAAATAAATGTATGTTTATATACATGAAGACATAGTTGCCTTTATATTTTAGGAGGGGGTCCCCTCGCAATGGGGATAATTGTATTTGGGGGTCCAAAAAGTTTGAAACCCCCTTATTTAAGTACTTAAAACCCGATGAACTGAGATCTTACTATAAGCATGGTGTAGTAGACTGTATGGTTTAAGTACATATGTCAACAAGTTTATCCCTTGTGGAAAACAAATCTCTCGATGAAGGAAAAACGGACAAACCGTGCGAGCATACGACACACAAAACCTGTTAATACAACCTTGTGGTGACTACACCATTTTATTGGCATTACAATAATGTAGGAAAAGTACATGGGTGGCGTATTCGAAACACTGCATTGCCAATAGGCAGCTCTGACCGAGTTCACAAAACAGCCCCAGCGCGAGACGACTAACTCATCAGTTTCACCCAAAACTGAAAAATATCGAGATTTCGCTGGTACGATTATCTAGCCATCATTCGTATCGTGTTTTGAGATGGATGGCGTGTTGTTCAGAGTCGCGATGGCTTTACCCGCCTTCGCACAACAGAGAAGCTCATCCGCTGCCATGATAGCCGAGAAGCTGCTCTCGCGCTGCAACATAAACAGCAGCAACGCAACACCGCGCGACACTCTGTATCCACAGAACAGCTGATACAACCTGCCCAAAGTCTCAACGAACCCCTCTAAAACACACTAGGAAAAACACGGCATCCCTCACACCGTTTTCACAAATAAGGGAGGAGGAGGATATACAGGCCCACGACAAAGCTCTTGTTTCGCTTTTAACAAAACTCTTTTACTTTCCAGTGAATATGAACTAATATAAGACTAAGTCAAATCTGGGGTCCACTTCAAATTATACAAAGATGTGTATATCTGTATAAGTGTAGCCCATAAAGGCCCACATCATACGGTGGCTAAAACAATACTGATGAGGAAAAACTGTGAGCAAATATTTGAATCTGAACTTCTGGGGTGAATGTAAGCCATAATTTGGTTTTTATAATACATTGTTCGCTGCGGGATCAATTTGCCCGCTTCACATGGGGAGACCCGCCATACGAAAGGTATTTACATATCGCAGCAAAAAGACGAAGCTAGTTCCGACAATTGTTCCACTCACCCCGTTGCTTTCCTGACTGTAAACTGTACATTGCAGTGTCTTAGTGACATATCGTGAGCTCTTACCGCTGCTGTGTTGAATGGGGACAGATTTATAGTGGCTGCGAGCGCGTGTTCTCGCTCTTCCTCTCGCTGAGCTTTGAGTGCTTCTGCTTGCAAGTTCTGCCTCTCACCATTGCGAGGCGTTCAAGTGACGTCGCGCACTGCAAAAAGCATGTTTGTCCGACATTGAAGGCATACGCGCACGCCCCTTACGTAGCCTACTGTGGTCACCGTCAAGATAGCTTGAGGAATAGGCCTAGACGAGCAAATATACAGATGAATTGCGTAATGGACTGACAAAATGCGGATGGTGTGTGGATAACATTTTTATAAAATTTAAGTATTTACACATACATATTAAGCATGACATATTAACCCAATATTAACCCAAATATGATCATCCCTGTGCAAATTTATAATGCGTCCGTCTTTTATGAACACCCAATTTACACACAGAAAATAATATTATTAATCTAAAATTAGTTTCAGTTAGCCTACATTATTATATTCTACTCACTGTAGTAATGTATTGTTATATGTATTATTTTTGTTTTTGTTTATTTACTTAATTTGAAACAAATTTTATATTAATAATTTATTTTAATCTAGTTTAGGCCTGGTTTCACAGACAGGGCTTAGATTAAGACAGGATCAGGCCTTAGTTTAATTAGGACATTTAAGTATAGCTTTTATAAACTTTTATGTGCATCTTGAGACAAAACAATGGCACTGACAATTTTAGAGATATTTAAGTTGGACTCCCCGGACTCCACTTTGAAAATCCCTGGATTGGGACACATTTTTCCATTGAGATAACTGGGAAAAAGTGTCCCAATCAACCTGAATTCAATCAACTACATTTCTAGTATTAAAAAAAATGTGCTCAGTCACATATCCCTCTTTTTGAGGCCCATGCGCACCACAGATACCTTTATCCTTTTGGTAAATATTTTTTCTTCACACACTCCACATTCCCTTGCATAATTCTATTAGTATTTTTTTGTATATATTTGGTAGATCTTGTCTATTGTGTACATACATTATTTATTTGTCTAGTTTTATGTGTGTGTATATATAACTCCATTTCCAGAAAAGTTGGAATATTTTGTAATGTGTAATAAAATCAAGAATCTGTAAGTCCCTTCAAAATGTTTTTAACTGAAAAAAGTACAAAGAAAAGATTTCCAATGTTTTCACTGACCAAATTCTGAAAACCAATTCTGATTTTGGTGGCTGCAACACACTCCAAAAAAGTTGGGACAGAGGCAAAAAAAAAAAAAAAGTGAAAAGATTATAGAATATCCATGTTAAATCATTTTGAAACAGTCCACAATAAGCAGGTGAATTGGTAATAGGTGAGGGTATTGTGATTTGGTAAAGGAGCATTTCAGTCTTTGCAAGCAAAGATGTGTCCTGGCTCACCATTTTGTGCCAAATTTCATGAAAGAGTTGTCAGTCAAACCATTCAAAAATCACATTTCTCCATGCAAGATTGCAAAGAATTTAGGTCTTTCACAGTCTACCTTACATAACATTGTGAAAAGAATCAGGGAATCCAGAGAAATCTCAGTTTGTGCAGGTCAAGGCAGGAGACCTCTCTTGAATGTGCGTGACCTTTGAGCCCTCAGATGGGTTTGCATAAGAAACCATCATGCTACTGTGTTAAATACAGCCACATGGGATCAGGAGTACTTTGGAAAACCATTGTCACTTAACACAGTCTGGAATGCAACTCAAATCTCGGTTAAGCAAGGAGAAATCTATACATCAATTCTATGCAGAGATGCAGGCGAGCTCCCTCCCAACACTGGCCTGGTTCTAGTAAATGCACGCTTTCGAAACACGCTTCGTGAAGCTTCGAAACCCTTGCGAATCAACCCATGGGAACCCTTGTTTCTTGTTTCGAAACAAATTATTATGGGGGGATGTCATGAACCCATGGACCAGTGTCTTTATAGGAGTTTTACCTGATCTTGGATCAATTTTATACATTTGTAAACATTTAATGACACATTTGTATACGAAAAAGGAAGATTTGTATTTTAAAGTCTCTTATTGGTCTGATTAACCTGAATAATAAGTTATTCATGAAACGAACCAAACAAGCCCTACAAATTAATAAAATATCACATATCATAAACACACTTCATTTAATAGTATTAGTTTTTAGTTTTTTTATGCATTTAATTGATTACACCTTCAATAAAACATTTGCAACTGATTTGTAAAAGGCGTTTTTATGAGTTTTCGCTGCATTTGCACTGTTCTGACCAGCAGGGGTCACCAGCGTGTTGCGTTTCGAGACAATGATTCATCATGTTCATCACTCGGTTCACTTGATTCGAAGTTTCGAAAATACTCGTTTCTCCCATCACAACCTGGGCTGCATTGCTCAAAAAGCATCGTGAGCTAAGTTGATAGAGACCATTGGTGGCAGTAGTTCTACGGTCTTACTGCTTTCGAGAAACGCAGCCCTGGTCCATAATCCAGTTCTGCTTTCAGAGGTTTTGTTGCCTCACTCAGTTCATCTCCATTCAGTTCGATTTCTGGTCAGGGTGTGCGCCTCCGTCTCGAGTTCTGATTGGTCAGAGTTGGCGTCAATTAAAAAGGGGGCGTTCGAAAACTCTCTTCAACTTCCCTGATAAAGTAAAGCGGCAGAAGTGTACGAGCAACAAACCACTCCTAAATTATTCGCAGTTACTAACTCAATAATTATCTCCTTTTGGGGAGATAAATATTTAGTTCGTTATAGTTTGAACTGGATTTACAGCTCGATCTAACGACTCTTCTCGTCTCGTTGTTTGGATTTTAAAGTGGACGTTTTGAGTGGTGAACGCGGTGAGTGTCTCTGCCTTCCTTCCACCTCCTGCTAACACACATCCACTTAGCCTGACATGTTGTTTTCTCTCTCTTTCTCTCTACATCGCACTTTAAGTACCCATTTTGTAACTCATTTTTATGTTGATTTGTTGTTTTCAAATATTCAAAATTAGTTTCTCGATAATTTTTTTCTGTTCACGATAAAGGATCAGCTTATAATGTTCGCGACTTGACCAACTGTCAAAAATGTCATTGGAAAGTTGAAAGGTTCAGCTCTAACTGCGTCTAACAGGAAATTTAGAGGAACCGTGTGACTAAAACCCACCCTGACAGATTACATCAATAGAAAAGGTTACTAAATAAGTTATCTAAGTGGTTAGTTTCCTGGTTTGGGTTATTCTTCGTGCTCATTTGGCCATGCTTGAAAGAAGTCGGTTAGCAGCGAGCTACATGGCTAAGTTACATGTCCAGCCTGCTGAAAGATTGAAAAGAAGTGGATTTTATTCCCCCCCCGTGTTACAGATGTTTGTTTTTATGGGTAACGTTACATGATAAGGCTGTATAGGGTGGCACACTACTCAGTAAAGTGACTGAGTAATATTGAGTTCCTGAGAAGTGTTGATCGATAAGTGCTGGGTGGCGGTTAGCTTAGCTCATCGGGGTATTAGCTGTTTTTCAAGTTGAACAAATTGCCCTAGTTGCTCATAGAAGTGACTCGTTTAGTAAATGTTTTCCTCTTTTGTGTCATGCTTTCACATTGTGATGAAATCTTTACTTGTACTTGTTAGTGTTAAGCAAGTTTAGAAGGCGTTTCATAACATGTTTGGTTTATTACTTGCGCAACAATAAGAAAAATACTAATAAATAAACAGTCATAAGGCTTATAGTCTGTAAATAATATTAGTGTAATGCAAATTAATCCACAATACATGTTGTTTTTAGTATGTCAGAGCACTCTTGACAGAGACTGTCCTCTTAACGTGTTTTTATTGTTGTACAGTTGTTGTGTTAGCAGTAATAACAGTACAGGCAGTTTCCTTTGTGTGTTTCAACTGAAGTGTATAAACGAAATGGTTAAAATTATGATTTTGGCTGCTTTGAAAATGCCTGTCTTTTCAGGGTTGTCCTTTTGACCATTATAATGACTCATATTTTTAGTTTATTCTTTACTCATTGTTAATTCTGTTCACTTTTTTTTGTTTCGTTTAATTTAAAGGTGAAACTTTTCCGTTTGTCCTTTGAAGTCCAACACGCATCCCAGCTAAAACCATGCCATTCCCCTTCGGGAAGTCTCAGAAGAGCCCTGCAGAGATCGTGAAGAGTCTGAAGGAGAATGTGGCATACTTGGAGAAGCTGGAATCATCTGAAAGCAAGAAATGTGAAAAGGTCAATCCCTTTTTTGTTTTGTTAAGATGCAAATGTTTCAGCAAACCTTGGTCTGTGACTGAGTCTGAAAAACTCACTGTTTTTCCTGTAGGTTGCTGAGGAAGTATCAAAAAATCTTGCATCGTTGAAAGAGGTGCTGTCTGGCACCGGAGACAAGGAGCCTCAGACTGAGGCAGTGGCCCAACTAGCTCAAGAGCTCTACAACACCAACCTCCTCATTTCACTCATAGCAAATCTACAGAGGATTGATTTTGAGGTGCATATCATTCCATTTGAAATGTTTGGATTACAACTACTTCCGTCCTGCTGGAAGATATATTGCTCTGTGCACTAACCACACATTTGCTGTTTGCTCTCTTTGATTTATAATACGTTGTTCACCAAAGGGAAAGAAGGATGTGGTGCATCTGTTTAGCAACATTGTACGTCGGCAGATTGGCGCTCGCACCCCGACTGTGGAGTACATCTCTTCCCACTCTCAGATCCTCTTTATGCTGCTGAAAGGGTGAGTTTCCAGACCCCAGGGCAGAGTCATGGATCAACACTTTCGGAAGCCATTGATTAGCCTGGCTTTTCCAATTGATGTTATGGGAGTCTGTGGTTGTATGGTTATTTTAGGACCATAATTTTCCCATATCCTGTCCACGTGGCTGAGCTGCCAATGAGGGTTTAGCTTTCACAGTACAAACATATCTAGTTATTGACACTGTAGTGACTTTTTTGGGGGGGGGGGGTTATTTTGGGTAATGTTTTATACAGCAGCGGACAAAATGTTTTTTTTGTTTTTAATGACCCTACAATCCATCAATTTATATATATATATAAAAAAATAAAAAAATAAAAACTGAGAGAACAACAAACAACTCAGTGTTCAAAATGAATGGGCAAAAAAAGCAAGCTACAGGTTTTATTTTACAATGCAAAAACAAAATGCTTAGAGAAACAAAGTTCATAGGAAAAAAAGCTTACAATGACTAAAACATAATCGGTTATTATATTATTATTTCTTTAGTTCTCTCTTGTTTTTGCATGTGCTTATTTCTTTGTATGACAGTCTGGACAAAAATTGTCTGCACAACTATGCAATATGCTTACAAAATCTTTAACAAATTGTTTATAATATTTGAATAAATGGTGTAAATTTTCCTAGACCAGACATCCCTTTTGTCCACTAATGTAAATGCATACAAACAAGTGTGGGTCTTGCATGTAAGAAAAGTAACAATTTAAAAAAAATCTGACTTTTGAAAGCAGCTATGAAACCCCAGAAGTGGCCCTTAACTGTGGCATGATGCTGAGGGAATGTCTGCGTCATGAACCTCTGGCCCGAATCCTTCTGTTCTCGGAGGATTTCTTCTGCTTCTTTCGCTATGTGGAGCTGTCTACCTTCGACATTGCCTCTGATGCTTTTGCCTCTTTTAAGGTATGACATGTACACAAAGCATCATCCATTTTGTGGGTTTTTCTCTTGTAAACTTTGTCTTTGTCTTAGGAACATGAAAAATGCTACAGTACACTAAAAAAAATTGCAGAAAAGTGATAATTTATCGCTTAACCATCATTTAGTGATGTCATAAAAATGATTCAAAAAAAGTTTTACCAATTAAAATAAATAAAACCATAAAAAAATGCACATCACACCTGAAAGTTACTGGTAGGTTTGTAAACATTATCTATTATGAAGTGAAAAAAATTGAAAAATCTTGCACACTGACATTTCTTGCAATAACAAACTATGATAACACTTTATTTTACAGTGTCTTTGTTCCATGTTACATGTACTTACCATAGTAATAACAGTAAATTTTGCATAATTACATTCAAATAGCCCTCAACCAAATCCTAATCCTACCCTAACCCTATAGTAAGTACATGTAGTTACTTAATATTACACAGTACTTAAAAATATAATTACACTAACAATGACACCTTAAAGTGTAACCCAAACTATTTCTCGCAATTTTTTTTGACAGAAGCCACTGTAGTATTTAGTCTTTTTTCCCATTTAACTTAGAGGGTTAGATGACTGAACCTAAAGTAAAAGTTCTGTCATCATTTTCTCACCCATGTCATTCTTAACACATTCCCATTTTTGTCAATCCATTGAGCATCTATGTGATCAATATGTTCATGCTTCAAAAAGTACATAAAGTGATGGTTAAAGTAATCCATAATAATCAAGCTGTTTAATCAAAGTCTTCTGAAGAGATGCAATCGCTTTATATGATTAACAGATTTACTTTATGCTTTTATTCATATATAAACATTGATCAACAATAAAGCACATAAAATATGTTAAACAGAAGCTTAAAGATGCATGCCTGAATTTGTATGACAGAATGTTCTTTTTTTTTTACCTTGCCTTTACCTTGTATGACATAAGTGTATTTACCTTAAGACTTTGTTTTTAGGATCTCCTGACAAGACACAAGATCATGTGTGCAGATTTCTTGGAGACAAATTATGACAGAGTGAGTGATTCTTGTTACTCGATATTTCATGTGCCAGTGCTTTTGTATATAAGTGATTTTAGCTGCTCTACTACATGGAGAAATATTATGATAAATCATTTGTTTTCAGGTGTTCACGGAGTATGAAAAGCTGCTGCATTCTGAGAACTATGTCACCAAGCGCCAGTCTCTGAAGGTGAGAGTAAACCACTATTTTCACAGAGTTGCTTTCAATTATTTAAGGCTGTAATGGTATTCCAACCCTTGAGGCAGAGAATTAAAATTCTGTCATTTACTCACCCTCAAGTTGTTTCAAACCTGTAAGAATTTATTTCTGCTGAACACAAAATACATTTTGAAGAATGTTGGTAACCAGACAGTTGATGTACCCCATTGACAGTATATATTTTTTTCTACTATGGAAGTCAATTAGACAGGGTCAATTTTCACAAAATCAGAACCCCGAAGGCATTTTGTGATTATTTATATTGTACAACATTTCTAGGGGTATTAAGAGGTGCTGAATCCAAATCTGCTGTATATGAAGCTAAAAAATGTCCCAAAATGCCTCAAAATTGAGAAATTCTAAATGGCCGCCACCACCAGGCTTAAATCTATTTTTCAGTATATCTTTTTGAGTAAACAAGGTTCAAACATGAAATAAATGTGCTTTTGTAAGTTTTCCTACTTGGGCAATTCAATGCCATATTCAGATTTGAGATGTAATGTGAAGAAACTGCTTAGATATTGCAAAAATAGTTGTTTTTAACTATGAACTATTATTAACTAATTAATAATTAAGTTATTATTATTAATATTATCAGGCTACTTTTACTTACCAGTAGTTTGTATTTTGTTTTGAGGTCAAATGTGCTGTAATGCACTCCCCCACCTTTGCCCTCCCCAATATCACCCCACCCCTCCCCCGAGCTTAGCCTTTCTCACACTTCTCAGAACGGCTGATCGGAAACATAAGACAGCTAACAGGTAAAGTCATGTCCAGTGTATATTTTCATAATGTGACATGGTTTCATAAACATCCCAAGGGGATCAATAACGTTTCTATCTATATATCTATCTATCTATCTATCTATGTAGTTTAAATAATTGCAGTATATATTTTAGCATTTTTGATCACTAAAAGAAGCCTATTAGTGCGATTAGCTAGATGACATCAAAGTCAGTAAACTTAACACACTTGCTTTTACACTGACTGATTGGAGGAAAAACTTTAAATTTATTTCATTTAAAGGTGCTCTAAGTGATGTTTGGGTGACGTCACTTCTTGTTGACGCTTAAAGTATAGGCCTTAATCGCAAACACCGGAAGTAGCTAACCGCGGCCATATTGTTGACATGACATCTGTCCTGCCCATAGCCGCACGCAGATTTGAGTTGAGGGGAGCAGTAGCCTAATGGCTTCATCTCTTCGGTATCAAGAGAAGATAAGCTTGATTGGTGTGGACCCATATCAAATAGACCCACTAGTCTTAAGTAAAGAAAGATCCGTCCTTATTGCCAGCCGTAACTTATGCTGCCAACTCTCACGCATTCACCGTGAGACACACGCAATTGACACTTTTCACACGCTCTCACGCCCCACATAGATTTTCTCACGCACAGAAAAATCGCGAAGCAAAGAGGACACGGAGACTTATGATAATAAAAAAAATCTCAGCTCTCAGATTCTGTCACTTTTATTACGAAATTCAAACAATAAACACAGTTTTGGCGCTTGTAAATGTGACGCGACAGATCCCTAGCGGCCCGTGAACCGATCATCTCTAGCTAGTAAATAAACACGAATGAACACTGAAAGATTCAGTACAACTTACCGAAATGTATATTCCTCATTCATAATATCGACCAATCAATCAAACAAAGGGGTCAATAAAACAGTTGGAGAACAATTATGTCACATAACATTTACCTCAGGAAAGCCATTTGATGACCATAATATAGGCTATAGCACGTTAGTTGGCTAGAAAAAAAAGAGCTATAGAGAGAATTTAGCTAAGTATGTGTACTATATTACATATTTATTATATTTTTACTTATATCATTAAATAAAGTTGTTATTATAAAACGCATTATATCTCTCTCTGTATGTTTACAGCATTAGGTGAGTTGTTTTTTTCTTGAGAAAAATGAACGCCTATCTTATGTAGCCTACCTAATATTTATCCAAATGAGTCAATATTAAATCAAATCACAATAATTGAATTGAATTGAATTGAAATAATAAAAAAAAGCGTAACGTTAGCTTACCAGAAATTGTACCATGTAAACATTGCAACATGTTGTCACTAAACCTAAAAAAATTCTGTTTAGTTACTAAAATGTTTTGACAATCACAATACACTTATTGTCATGCAATATTTTTTTTTTACATCCCCCCCAATCCCCCCTAACATGTGGTAAAATGATGGGAACAGACTTTGCTGTGGGGAGTTAGCTGAAAGTTTAGCCTATATTTATCCAAGCTAGCCACAAGTCTCTCCTGCGCTGGCTCAACTCCTCTGTTTCCTTCCCTTCACGTTTTCTGACAGTCAGTATCGCATAAAAACTAACTCCGGGGTTCTTATTGCTGTTGTTAGAACAGCCGTGTATTACATAACACACCATCGCGCTGTTTAAAAAAAAAAAATACAGCGATAATGCCATGGATAATACCGACGCTACCTCGCTTGTCAATTGACAGATTGACAGTTGCCGTGGTTTCTATGTCAACAACATGGCCGCCGCGAACATTGATGACGTAGATCGAATAAGAACTATTGTCAAACAAAACGGAGACTAGCTAGACCCTCCCTCCTCCTCATCCGCACACTAACTCCCCAAACCCCACCCCAAATCCTTCTTGTCGGTTATTGGCTGGAACAGTTTGTTATTTTTCATGGTGCGGGTGAGCCCAGTTTGTTTTTGTTGCCGTTTGTGGAGAAATTAAATTTCTTGTATGAGATGTAGTTTATTTTTCTGATCTTGTTGGCAAAAGATACACTGCTTCCAATCTATTGGAGGTATTTTGCTCCTTAGAGTAACATTTTGCAGAGTTGGGGTGGATGCAGATGAACTTCGTTTGGTATCTATTGGTAACTTGGGCCACGGAGGTATTGTAGGTGGGCCGTGGGAAGCCTTTCAATAGAAAAAAAATAAATAAATCATGAAGGATTACTAAAAGGGATTGAATGGTTCAAGTAGAACAATACCCAACGAGATTTACATTTAAATAAATTAAAGGTGCTCTAAGCGATGTCACACGTTTTTTAGGCCAAAACATTTTTTGTCACATACAGCAAACATCTCCTCACTATCCGTAGCTACCTGTCCCCTGAACACACTGTAAAAAAACGTGGTCTCTGCAGACACCACAGGCTCCACAAACAGCAACAAAAACAAACTGGGCTAACCCGCACCATGAAAAATAACAAACTGTTCCAGCCAATAACCGACAAGAAGGATTTGGGGTGGGGTTTGGGGAGTTAGTGTGCGGATGAGGAGGAGGGAGGGTCTAGCTAGCCTCCGTTTTGTTTCACAATACTTTAAGCGTCAACAAGAAGTGACGTCACCCAAACATCACTTAGAGCACCTTTAAATGAAATAAATTTAAAGTTTTTCCTCCAATCAGTCAGTGTAAAAGCAAGTGTGTTAAGTTTACTGACTTTGATGTCATCTAGCTAATCGCACTAATAGGCTTCTTTTAGTGATCAAAAATGCTAAAATATATACTGCAATTATTTAAACTACATAGATAGATAGATAGATAGATATATAGATAGAAACGTTATTGATCCCCTTGGGATGTTTATGAAAACATGTCACATTATGAAAACATGTCACATTATGAAAATATACACTGGAAATGACTTTACCTGCTGTCTTATGTTTCCGATCAGCCGTTCTGAGAAGTGTGAGAAAGGCTAAGCTCGGGGGAGGGGTGGGGTGATATTGGGGAGGGCAAAGGTGGGGGAGTGCATTACAGCACATTTGACACATTTGACCTCAAAACAAAATACAAACTAAGTAAAAGTAGCCTGATAATATTAATAATAATAACTTAATTATTAATTAGTTAATAATAGTTCATAGTTAAAAACAACTATTTTTGCAATATCTAAGCAGTTTCTTCACATTACATCTCAAATCTGAATATGGCATTGAATTGCCCATGTAGGAAAACTTACAAAAGCACATTTATTTCATGTTTGAACCTTGTTTACTCAAAAAGATATACTGAAAAATAGATTTAAGCCTGGTGGTGGCGGCCATTTTGAATTTCTCAATTTTGAGGCATTTTGGGACATTTTTGAGCTTCATATACAGCAGATTTGGATTCAGCACCTCTTAATACCCCTAGAAATGTTGTACAATATAAATAATCACAAAATGCCTCCAGCACTTTAAATAAGCACATTTTCAGAAATTCTGCCTAGTCTAAATGGGGTACATCAACTGTCTGGTTACCAACATTCTTCAAAATATATTTTGTATTCAGCAGAAGAAATAAATTCTTACAGGTTTGAAACAACTCGAGGGTGAGTAAATGATGACAATTTTCATTTTGATGAGAACTTTTCCTTTAAGTTGCTTGGATGAAAGAATGTTAGTTGAAGCCCTTGGCTTACATTGAAATTTCATTCATGACAAACCTTATTTGGTTTCACAAAAGCAGCAATATGTTTGGTGGTTTTGTTTTATTCTTACCACATATTCGTACCATTTGTTGTTGCGCTTAAGTGTGTTATTACTGACTGACTAATGATATCCAGCTTTTGGGAGAACTACTACTGGACAGACACAACTTCACAGTCATGACCAAATACATCAGTCGAGCTGAGAACCTAAAGCTGATGATGAACATGTTGAGAGACAACAGCCGCAACATTCAATTTGAAGCCTTCCATGTCTTTAAGGTATGTGTTTAAATGCACAGCATTTCATGCAACTTTAATATATTTGAGTTTGGCACTTTGCTTGTCTGCTTTTCCCTCCGTCTACTCCAATTACTTTCCGCACTCAACAGCTGACCGGTCTCCTGTCCCAGTTCTGCCCCTCCCTTTTTGAATGTAAACAGGTCAGGGTCAGTTACTAGGGACCGCATGAATGGAGATTCAGTGACTTTTACGGGTTTCTTGTGTCCTCTCAGGTGTTTGTGGCCAACCCCAATAAGACACAGCCTGTGCTGGACATCCTCATCAAGAATCAGTCCAAGTTGGTGGACTTCCTGAGCCACTTTCAAACGGACCGTTCAGAAGACGAGCAGTTCTGCGATGAGAAGAACTATCTCATTAAGCAGATCCGGGACATCAAACGGCCTGCACCTGCAGAGGAGTCCTAATGGAAAACGTGGAGTGTAGAAACGGGGCGCTCGCCTAGTGATGTGGTTTGATTATGTGTGTGAGAATTGGATGGGAGGGACAGCTAAATAAGTCAAAGAAAGAAATCACTTGGACTAAATATATGTACATCTAACTTCTGAAACAGGTGGAGAAATGCTGGCAGAATGTGCAAACACATGTCTGTCCCTTTAGTTGGGGCGAGCAGGGTTTCTGCTGCGGGAGGAGCAAGTAGAACCCAAGCACTCCATTTAAACCTATATATATATTTTAGCACTGCCCTTAGAAAAAAGGAAGTACAATTGATTTACCTTCAGGCGGTAAATCTTAGATTAAAAAATGTATCCAAATTCTTGTGAATGAGAAGTATATCTAAAGCCTGCTCATGGCTTTTTAACATTTTTAAAAGTTAGAACAAGTATATTGGTACAATGAATGGCTCTGCATATTTGCACTAAATCTGGTAGCTTTGCTCCAGGTTGGCCATTAGTGCCAGTTCATACTCTTAGCACAAGACAACCAAATATTGTAAAACGTTAGGTCATAAATATAGGACATTATGAGGCCTTATTTAAGTTCACAAACACATTCTCGCATTTAAACTAGTCAAGGGACGTTAAAGCATTTAAAAAGCCAGAAAATGTCATGTGGTCAAGCGAAACCTTTATCTTTGAAAAAACAGCTGTGGAGTTTGGTGGTCATGTTGGATGCTGCACTCAATTTCCATTTTAACTGGGTGCCTTATTTAAATAGCTTGGTCATTCTGGGTCTTCTATTACATTTATATTTATCTATAACATTGGATTTGTAGTATTATTCTGCTTTTGCTTGGGTTAACACATTAGGAGGACTAGTTTTATTTAAACTGCTTTAAAATTATAAAAAAAAACATACTCCTTAATATAAGTTTTCTCAGTCTAGATAAAAAATGCAATGAATTCAGGGTTCATAGACTTCAGTGAAGGTGAAATACATGGTACACAATTACAGTGCAAGACATAACTTCCACACACACTGTAACATTGAAAGGATGTGAAATGCTAGAGCTGGGGCATGTCATGTCATTCCTCATACTGCATTTTGATGGACAGCTTAGACAAGCCAATTAAAAGCCTTTAAAAGATGGATTCAATAGGAAAGACCATTTAACACAGTTCTTCGTGTCCTGCACTGTCAAACTTGAATGAGCCAAAGCTGTGGTAACACGGTATATCTTACGATGCCTGACTAGACTTAGAATTGGGTTCTCCATTGGATCGCACCTTTCAGTATCTCTTGGAAGTTTTAGATGAAATGCAGAACAGGATTCTACTGAAAGGTTCCACCATTAGTCTTTATACCTTAAGTTGAATATATTTTATGTACTCTATTTGCACAAGTTCCTTTTCTCATATACCTCAGATTTTAAATTCCTAAGTGCTGTTTTTCCCCCCGCTTTGCTTCAATAGAATTTTTCTGGTATCAGGTTTATTTCATTAAGCATTTGGTGTCATGAACTAGCATTGGTTAATCTTTGTTAATGTAAAAAAAGAATAATATAATTATTTCAATACAGTTGCATAAATTAACATTAGTTTACACATAAATAATGAACAATGGCATATTTATTAATAATTAACATTAACCTAGATGAATAAAAAACTGTTCATGATGCCTAATGCACTAAGTAACAAATCACAATTTATTGTCAAGTGTTTCTGTTGTTATTATGGATGTGGGGCAGTAGCTTGAATTATGCAAGCTAAAATAAGACTTTACAACACCAAAGTTGTGGTCTTTGTAATGCTGAAAAGGACCTACAAGGGAAACAGTTTAATTTTTGCAGTTTGCTAATGGGTACAGAGACTGTCCCGAGTGTGAGGAGAGCACTCGCCGTGCTTGTGTAAATGAGCCACACTCTAAAAGGTTTTTAATGGATCAATCCGAATGTCAATGTGTTCTTGTGCTTTGACATCGTTTCAGTCAGCTCTTCAGCAGACACAAATGATTTGAAAAGCATAACTTGTGCATGTAGATTTGTGCTTTATTGTAAGTATTTAGGGGGGTAAAGGGGAAAAACCTTCTGAGCTGCCTTTCTTGCTCTTATACACTGCACCATGTGTAAAATCACTTGTCATTTGATACCAAAAAGTACAAAAATGGGTGTTTGGCCAAATGTGATTATTCCGCTGACAGGGTTTTAAAGGAGGTTTTTGTCTTTTAAGCTCATTTAAGCTTTGAGCCTTCAGATTCTCCATGCAGTGATACTGATCTCTGACAAAGAGTTTAAAAGTAGTATGTGAAATATTTGATATATATATATATATATATATATTTATATATATTTATATATATATATATATATATATATATATATATATATATATATATATATATATATAATATATATATATATGCCTTTTATTATTTGCAGTTTGACTGATAAATGTTTGCTATGCTTTTCACTCATTTTTCACACATTTTGAGTTTTGTTTCCACTGTGGGAGAGGATTATATATGTACATAAAGTTTTATTTAAAAAAAAAAAAGCAAATGTGGAGGCATATTGAAAATAAAAGAAACCGTGGCACTTATTGTGTGGTAACATTCGTTTTTTTTTTTTTTTATCTATCCATTTTAAGGATTAAGGAGGCTACATTTTAAATATTGCTGCAACTAATTATTGGCTGCTGAAGTGTCTGCGTAGGAGGTCGAGGGCCGCGCGGCTCCGTGCGTGACTCTCTCTCTCAGCATGCAGGTCAGCGCGGGTCTGCTCCACCTCCCTCTGAAGCCTCAGGAGCACAGCCTCATTTTCTATCTGAGCTGCTTTTTCCAGCCTGTCTCCATCAGACTTCCATCGCGCTTGCACTCTTTCCAGTTCCCACACGAGATTGGAGCGCTCCTGTGTGATCTGCTGCATGTCCTCTTTCGCTTTTCTCAGGGTTGTCCTCCACATGTCTGCCTCTACTTCCTTTTCCCTGACCTGTATAGTCAGCTTATGTAACTGAGCATTAATTTTTTGGCTCTCAGACTTCAGATCATTAATCACGAGGGCCTGACGTGTAGCCATTTTTTTGGAAAGGCTTAACTGCTCCTCAAGCTTCTCCACCAGGCCTTGCAGCTTCATCCTTTGCTCATGTTCTGCCTTAAGCTGGTCCTCTGTACAACTGAGCTGTTGCCTTAGTGTCCATCTGTCCTTCTCCACTTCTGCAAACCCAGCCCGTAGTTTGCTGATGTCCCTCTCGTTCCAAATGCACATCTGTCCCGCAGTCTCACTCTGGTCAGTATTTTCAGAGTTTGCTCCATTTACAGGCTGCTCATGCCTGATAATTCTCTTCGCCAGGGTCTCCTTCTTTAGCATTCGCTCAGCATGCTGAACCTCTTTCAGAGCTCTCAGGTAGATCTGCCTTCTGTGGCTCATCTTGGGTTCATCAATGTCTGTAGAGGGGGTGGATGGTGATTTTGTTGAGCTGTTGCATCGTTCATTCGTGTTGGTCTGGTTAACAAGCAAGTTTTGGAAAGAGAAACTAGGAGGGAACAGTTTCTCCACCCAGTGATGGCCATCTCTGGAGCTGGACTCATGTTCAGGGTTTTGATCAGTGATTTCCATGGTCCTCGTTTAGTTTGAACTATATTACAGTGATCAAAAAAAAAAAAAAAAAAAACTACTCAAGGAACACAGCGTACTATAAGGGCATTCAGCGTACTATAAGGGCATTCATCGCCCTCTCCTTTCATCAGTTATTAATAAAATGGCTGGATGCTTGGTCGTTCAAAACCAAATCTCTCGTCAACCCCGTTATAGCGGGTTTTTAATTATTATTATTTTTTCTATCTGGCATTGATGAAACGTACAAAGCTGTAGGTATTTTCTCTCAACCACAAGTCGGTTTTAAAGAAATATTAGCGGTTCATGCTTACAACAACATCAGCGTCGTTGGTCTACTACGGTCTCTGTCCAGTCAGTGAGCAACTTCCTGTTTACAGTGCAAGAGATAAACGAACACTTAGCGCCCTCTGCTGGTTGAGTTTAAATTCTTCATGTCACATGCCATTATCCCAACAAGTACATTGTTCATTTGCGTTAACCTCAGTTGTATGAACTCACAGTTTTGTTGATTTGCTTTGTAATTTATTTGAAAATTGCTTTGTATATAAATTACAGAGAAACATAAGAGTGCTTAATTTGAGATGTTCTGTGTAGGCTACTATTTATTCCTCCTATTTTAATTTAAGGAAGCAGGTCTTTGTTTCATGTCAAAGTGTCTGAGATTATATTGTGAAACTCCTGTGAAATCAAATCTGAGCGTTATATTTATGTTAATATAAAAGTATAGAGTTTTGTAATTATCTATATCAGTTTTGTTTTAAATGTGTAATTACAGATATTCATTCAGCAAGGATTCTAATGTGTCTGTGTAAAAAGTCACTTATGTTTTTAGGATATATATTTGCAGAAGTTTAATGCCAACAATAATCGATCAAAACTGTGCATTATGAAGTCTAACACCTGCTCAAAATGATTAAGCTCACATTGTAAAAAAAAAAAGAAAAGTTGCTGCCTTAAATAAAGTACAATCTACTTGGATGTTTAAGTAATTTTACTATAAATTAGAAAACAAATGGAAAACTGTTATAAGTTGAAAAACGTGTTGTGGTGAGTTAAAGCAATGTAAAAACGTATGTTGTCATAACTTATTGATCATAATTTTTTACAGTGCAGAGTGATTTTGTAGATGTTTGAAAGGTTTTGATTGTCTGGGATTTGGAACTGATTTTTATCTAATTGTGGAAGTTGGAATTAATTTTAGACATGCATTTTAGAGATTAGTTTAAATTCATTCACTGCACCAATTCAGAAGATGATCTTCATCCATAGAGGAACTTATCCTAATTTTCCTTTAAGTATAAAACTGTATCAGAGTAT
Organism: Leuciscus leuciscus; assembly: GCF_965113295.1. Lineage (NCBI taxonomy): Eukaryota > Metazoa > Chordata > Actinopteri > Cypriniformes > Leuciscidae > Leuciscus > Leuciscus leuciscus. The sequence continues at coordinate 20,485,333 of NC_138732.1, forward strand.
AATTACATTTAGTTTAAAGCATTCATAACAAAGAACTATCTGTTGTTTACAATTCACAAACAAGTAACATTGTATTCTTGAAACACTTCAGTCAATGTTTCTAGTTTAATTTGTTTTTCAGCAACTAGCATAAGTAAATGCACCCCATCCTTTTTTTCACGCTGATCATTTTCTTTGTTCCTTGAAGAAAGGAAAAAAAGTAGGTTAAAGTTCAAAAGGACGCTCAAGAGACGACTTCCTCCTATTTAAAGAAGATACTGGTAACTTGCAGATCTTAAAATCAGTTTAGAAAATTGTTAGTTTCTAAAAAGTCTTTGGGGAAAAAAAGAGTTTGACAATTGGTCTGCATGAACTTTTTAATTAGCAGACTCAACAATAAACCCAAAATGAACTCGTGGATAAAATGATGCGGGAATGCTGAGGGAAATGCTCTTTGAAGCCAAATACAATGGTGCACACACAACCCAGTGTGGAGTATTGGGGGTTGAGTGAACTGGGGTCAAAGGTCACCAAAGCCTTTTGTCTCTCACTGACCATAGGATTCATTTCCATAAGACCAAACCGAGTGTCTCACATTCTAACTATCTTTATGAAACATTTTGATGATGTGAAATGTCTTGAGGATTGCATTTCCAGAATTCCCACTGGTTTTGATGAGCAGAACTCCTGTTAATTAAAGCTAAAAAAGGTTTTGTGTGGACTTTCCTTCACCACCCCCAATGAGAAGAAGGGGATGCTCTACAATTACATGCATGACATAACATTTTGTCTATTTTGAGTGGCGACGTGGATTGAACATGAAACATCTGCGCAGTAAGATACTGAGACCTCATTCTTCACTTCGCCCAAAATCTGGTATGTGGACCATTTAATGCACAAATGTCTATTTTACACACAATGTTTATGCACACAATTTTTACCTGACTGCATGCCAGAATGATTATGTGAATTTAAATGAATTAATCATGATTTTTGTTACCCAATTTTCATATAAATTTCTAAAACATTGCTACATATTTGTTGCTTTTCCCCACTAGTGTGTCCTATTGTGTTTGGGCTGTGTATTCATGTCCAACGTGTAAAATGTATAAACTGTTATGGGAATACAGTTTTCACTATAGATTTATATTACAACTGTGACGTTATAGCTATTGTTTCTATGTGTAGGTTGCTATTTTTCTGAAACAAATGCTACTGTTAAAAAAGAAAAATGTTAAATAAAGTTTAGTTTGAACTTTGACTTCTTATGGCACAATGAAGTAGAAAATTCTGTCAAACTGATAAGCTTCCAGATTAATAATATAAAAGACATCATATATTATATGTTAAATGTAAACAAGTAGCCTAACTGTTAAGGTTATTACTTTATTGCAGTTATCAACCAACTTTGCACGTGTGGATGACACCACAAAAGACCAAACAAAAACAAACAAACAAATCTCACGAGTTTTCATGCCCTGGGATGCCAAGTTGTTGTTTTTTCACCCACTTGCAAAAAAAATGTAACATTGATTTCCGATGTATCACTTTTCATAATGCATGTAATTCCAAAGCAACATGTTTAATTATAGTCATATAGAACGGTAACACTTTACAATAAGGTTCCATTAGTTAACTTGAACTAAGAATGAACAATTACTTATACAGCATTTATTCATCTTAGTTTGTTAATTTCAGTATTTACTAATGTTGTATTTGTTAACACACCATGAACCAACATGAACAAACAATGAACAGCTAGATTTTTATTAACTTGCATTAACAAAGATGAATAAATATGTAACAAATTATTTTTCATTGTTAGTTCATGTTAGTTAATACATTACATGAGTGTTACCTAGACTGTAATACGGTAAAAAAATCGGGAAAAGAATCTGTCAACTAATTTTAGATTGCACTGTATTTGTTTTAATAAAACAAATGTTACTATCAACAACATAAAAACACATTTACATTGAACTTTTCCAAAAAGAACATTCATTTAACAAATAGGCTAATTTAACATAAACACTTTTTATTCTAATCAACAGTGTAATTGCTTTATAATTCTTTAATAGCTTTATAATTCTATTATTGCTTTATGTTATAATAACGACAATAAAAAAACAGACTAGCACTCAGACCAATGATGTGAAAGAGCTGGTAAATGGGATATGGAGAGCGGATGTGTGAGTTGTGGTGGGGGGATTGAGTGAGTTGAGGAGGAGGAGGAGGAGGAAGAAGAAGAGGAGGAGGAGGCTCGCGAGGCCCATCATCACATGACGAGATGTTCGCGCCTCTTTCGTAAACCTTGCCCAACCTGATGATCCCAAACAACTCGGAGGTTACGCGAATACGCGCTAGTTTAACTCCTGCGGAGGCCTTACAAGCGTCAACTTTTATTTCTCGTCGTGAGCAGGGTTCACGCGTGGGTCTTTGCTGTGGCGAGATATGATTGTGGAAACTTTTAAAATTGTGAAAGTGTTTGTTGGTGGGACAGGCTTTGTGTGTGTGGAGCAGCTGGGGAGCTAACACACAATGTAGGAGATGGATCAATTAATGGACTCTTGAACGCTTAGATATATTTGGAGGTGTGTTTGTTTGTCTTAACTAAGCACATGTAAGTGAAATTCGTTTTTAAAATAACGAGACTAACATTTTCTTGCGACTGTATCAAAGAAATCTAATGTTTAATCTGTGTTATTATCAAAGCCATCCGTTCTAATAGTTTTTGGAAAGGAAATTAACCCATTACGTCTGCCTTTACGCGATTTGCTGATTAATATTTAACCCGTTTTACTAACAGTTTGTGTACAGGCGAGTCAATCACTTACTTTGCTGAGTAAATATGGACCCTGTTTTAAATTTATATTGAGTTGAATAATTTCAGACACTGCAAAAACGCGAGTTTGAAGCTCAAACCTGGTTTTATCGGTGTATTTTCAGTTTATTATCAAACCCATATTTGAAAGTACTGGTGAGTTTCACGTGGCTCCGCAACCCTTCTACATAGCAAGGGCCATTCTGTCTAAACCCAAACTCCGGTGAGAAACTATAGTTGTTGGATTAAGAGCATTTAACCTCATTTTAACGCAAACGAGTTATGGAAGAACAGCTATAGGCGCCCGTCGTTTAACCCTCTAAAAACTGCTCACTTAACTCAGTTTTGTTATTGTCGTCAGCTTATAGATGCTATGATTTCGTTTCCTGTTGATAACACATATACACACTCTTATGTAATCAGAAACTTTTCAGCTGATTTGCTTTAATTTTAGCGTAATAAGTTCTATCGTTGGAGGGTTTGCTGCCGATTAAACGACAGCCTGTGTCGTTGAAAGGAGAGCTCGTGGGCCACACAAGCAGAAGATCGGGCACCGACCTCTCGAGGCCTAGTTAATGTCTGCAGATTCGACCTCTTTCAGTCTCACAGGCGAATATTCATCATTCAGCGTTTTTCGTTCGTTTCTGGACGCGCGTGACTCGAAATGCGGCGTTTTGTGCTAATTCTTTATTTTTATTAAAAAATAAATCTATAAATGGTCTATAAATGCAGTATTTAGACAACACTAGGTGACGAAAACTAAATTTTTAAGGTGACTTGGGTTTTGAGTGGACACTTTTGGGAGTAGACGTTGTATTTAGGTTCGTCAATTAGCTCGAATAACAGTAGTGAAGAACTTTCAACAAGTTGTACTTGTCTTCAGTTGAAGATCCTCCATTTTGAGAGACCCAATGAAACACGAGCAAAGCGCGCCAAGCACGAGAATCACTGACGTTCAGTCAGACTCCAAATGGACTGTGAAGAATTCCGACTTACTAAAATTGCATACCTGAAATTAACTTAATCCACATTTACAACCTGCAGTCATAAGTTTTAACTTATACATTTAGAATTTAATTACTTGTTCAAAAAACTAGCTAAAATCAAGTAGAAACGACAGAAATGACTAGTTAAATAGATGGAAATATTTTTACAGTCATTTAAACCTTTGTATTTTGCTGGTGTACATTTTAATTGATTCCTTAGACCACCCATATATGTTTTAATTCTTAAAGCATAATATAATAAGATTAATCTTTTTATTTGTCTTCCTAGGTGTTATGAAGCTGGATCGTTAACGAAGGTATAATGGTGGAGTTCAGGTCCTTCAAGGAAAAACCTAACTTAATATTAATATGGCCCTCCTGTTAAGGTGCATCTTGTGTAGTTAGTGAAGTAGTCTAGTATCTACTGCGCTAGATGCTCCTTTTGGCAGGAGTAGCTGTATAATCATCATGTGGAAGCAAAAACCAACTTCATTTATCATTAAGTTCTGTTCACATGCAGTTCCTGCTCTACTTTGACATTACTATGCTATTAATCACACTGTGCATCTTTTTTTCATTATTGTTTTTCTATGATCTATATGAGTTTGTCCTGGCAGTTCCAAAGTGCTCACAGTGCAGGTAGTGCCAGTGAATCTACTGCAATGTTTGCACTTCTAGTATTGCCGGTCGCCTTCTGCCTGTCTGGAGCTGCTGCTGCTTATGGAAAAGCCCTGTTATGTGGGGTGAGTTTTGCAGGATTGCATCCAGCCTTATTACAACATGCTGTGCAAATCCATGCAAAACTCGCTGCACCAGGGACAAACTTCTTCTATAACTGACTTGTCTACGCTCAAGATGATATTTACAACCATGCAATTGCATGCATGCCTAGTTAGTTTTTCTCAATTGCTTTGGCTCAATTCTCAAATGAAAATTTTTTTCCCCTCTAAAATCAATGTTCAGATCTCTAAACAATTAGTTTCTTGTTAACATCAAATTTGAATTTAAGCAAATTGCAAAAGAGTAAGTACAATAGTCTACAATTTGCACAATGACTAAATGCACATGGCTTGATTAAAACTAATGATTGTATTCTCAGTGAAATTGTCAAACTCTTTATAACTTCTAAACATTCTTTCATTGTGTGAGCAATCACATGCAAAATAATCCATTCAGTGATTCAAATCTGTCAGACATGTTAAATCCATAAATATTTATGACATGGAATGTTTGTAATGTTTGCTAAATTGGCAAACGGCCTGCCATTGTAATGAATAGGAATAACAATTTATCAATCAACCAGTGTTGTATATATGGAGTTTGCTGATGGCTAAATCAGCATACATTTGTATCTATACAATACATTTATTTTTGTACATTTAATCATTTAGCAGATGCTTTTATCCAAAGTGACTTACAAATGAGAAGAGCAATAGAAGCAATTTAACTAACAATAGGACAACAATATGCAAGTGCATTTGTAGAAATGTTACATGCAAACTGAAAATTCTTGTCACGGAAGAGCAATAAGATGTGTGTAAAAATGAACAAGCAACAAGAATCTATTTAAATTGATCAGTGATACACAGACAAAACTGACATTCTTGTATAGAAAGCATTAGAAAGTGTCAGCAAAAAATTAGAAAAAAACATGACATTTCTATTTAATAAATATCTCCATGGTGAAAAAAACATCTAAACAGTTTGACCAGTGTGGCTCACACAATGACAAAAACACTTTATTTTGGTGCCATTGGCCAGTTTACTGACTCAATTACTAGGTTTCGAAGAATGAATTAAATGTTTTGGGTGAGTTGCTGCATTTTGCAGACATGCAATAAGAGTTGTGATGTTCCAGCAAACAGTTGTAACAATTGCACTTAGAGTTTAGGGAAATGTGCCAAAGCGATTGAGAGAAACTGTGCTGATACTGTGCACTATGCTGAGCTGCAAGCGTTGCCATAATTCTAAGACACAATATATCATAACAGCAAAAATATAAGATGCATAGATTTCTATAGAGATAAATGAAAGCACTTTGTTGTATGTTATATTACAAAAGTATGTTTAAAATATAGTTGTTTATATTTTCAGTGGCACTTGCATGCAAATATTTGTCTTGCTGTTTTCGGGTGGATGACTTTGCAATTTTAATAGTGGCGAAAATCTTCAGTAAAAATTGCACGGTATCCATCTGTAATCCGCTAGATTCCATTACCTGCATTCCCCCCCCCCCCCCAATTTGAATATGTAACTATGTAAATTCTCAATAAAATGATGAAGCCATTTTAAACTGCCTCTGCTCGCATTTTGATTGCACAGATTTGATGGTGACTGTAGGCTACGTAACAATATCCATTACCAACACCAGATGGCAGCAGATACCTGGAAATGTGACAAATGTGGTTGTTGTTTGCTCTATTTTGAAATCAATTTGAAAATGTAAATTTGTTAGAGAAGCAATATAGACATTATCAGAAAATACAATCCCCTGTCGATATTATCTCATTACACCTTTTTAACAAATTAAATTAGCTTAAGACGTAATTGAACAAGTCCATTTGAATTGTGAAGTAGCCCATACTTGATCTTCGCCTCTATCTGCGCATGACCGATTCATAACGCGCCTCCTGTCTTCATAACCATAACTTTAATATCAACGAAACAGTTCAATACCAAACGGTAATCTTCTGTAATCGGTTCCTTTTAATAATGCAATAACCGTGAATTCGCGCAGTCCCTCCTTATGCAGGGAAATGTGAGCTTGATTTGTGCGCATGAAGTTTGTCTGTTAATGAGGTGGAGATGAAGAGCTCCTCCACAGGACTCTCCTCACACTCACTCACTTCAGCGATTCTGCCGCTGAGTCCACAGCATCGCTTTCTGCTCACTTCAAGCAACGCAGATCGTTCCTGCTCACTTCCTTTGCGTTTGTAATCAGACCTGTCCCCAGGAAGCTTTTTACTCCAGATAGTTCTATCATTTGGATTGATCATGCCTGGACTGAAGTTGAACGGTGCACTGATTCTGTGCGTCCTGATGCTGCCCTTCTCTCGGCCGAGCGGTCAGATGCTGGACTGTCGCGAAGTGCGCTCGTCCTTTCAGTTTTTGTACCCGGGGATGAAATGGACCCCAGAAACGCCAGTCTCAGGTAAAACGAGCTATCGGGATCATCATAAGTTGATTAAACTTTCTGTGTGATTTTAAAATCTCAAAATCTCCTGTCCAAAAAAGCTTTCAAAAACATGATGTCTAAAAGTTTGACCTGCTGTTCAGTAAGACTTGTAGCGTAGGCTATTTTAAAAACATGACGATGTAGCCTGTAGCCTATTTTTTGTATTGTAAATTGCATACTAGTTTATATTAAACTATATACAAGTAGGCTACTCTAAATGAGAATTATTATTGTTATTTTTTTTTGTAACGGCACATAGTTTAAATGTAGATTTAAGAATATTTAAACATTTATAATTTACATTATAGCCTACGATTGATCAATATATCCAATTATGCATGTTTGGAACAGCCTATTGGTAAATCTTAAAGTAAAACTGTCATAAGAGGAAACTTTAAGTTTAGTTACTTGTTTTATGTTTCTAGTAGGCTAGCCTATATTTTAATTATTAGTTGTCTATGTAATCCAACTGTGATTGGCATCTCACTCTCACTTTCTCTCTCTCTCTCTCTCTTTTACAATTTCATTATTTATTCATTAGATAGTAGGCGAGTGTTAATGTTTTTGCTTCTAGTTATTCTAATAGTAGCCTAACTATTACTGGTACCAAATTGTGAATTTCTTTGCTATTGAACTCTTTAGGGATCTTTATTTCAACACCAATAATTAATCTTAGTAGTTGGCTATGTATTCCAGTTTTTGCTAATAACTGTCCCATAGCTTTACTGGTACTTATTTCACTATTTTACTAGTACTTAAACAATTCTATTTATGTAACGTTTGTATCTACTGTAGCCCATTTCGTGTGGTATTATTTTCACTCTGCGGGATGTGAGAGGATCTATCAGTAGGTTTGAAGATAAGATAAGAAATAAGTGTCCTGACTGGATTGTCATCTTCAGCTATGAGGAGTGGCTGCAGAAGTAGCCCGAGGAGAGCTGTAAATGTATTTCTCTTAGCCATACCTAGTGTGAATTACCTGTCATGCTGGAGAAGGCGAATTGTGTTAGTGTGTTTATTGAGGTTGCTACATTTCCCAACGGAGAGCTGAGGAGATGGATGAGTTGAGATGAATGACAGGATGGATGGCTGACGCTCTACTTGACGTCTCTCCTTAGCTGCTTGAGGCTTTAATTCTGTCTCAATTGGAGGCTGGAGAGAAGGGGGGTGGGTGGGGTAGAAACAAGAAGAGTGGAGTTTGTTTGGCCCTAACAACAAAAATTCTGCTGAAAAGGATCTTGCTTTTCCCCAGTGGCTGCATTTTGTTGTCGGGCTGCTTTATGTGCAAGTATCATTCCCCCCAATACCAGTGGTAGCAAATGCCTCAAAAAGAACAATAGATACATTTGTATCTCCATTCCAGTCACTCTATTTTATTCAAAGTTTTGCATTTTAAGCAAGTCCATTTAAAAAGCATTTTTTATTTAATTGGAATAATTTGAACCACGATAAAGGATGCTGGAGTGTTTCTAATGCCATGTGATTCGACTTGCAGGTAAATGAGCGTAAACCTGAGTGATCCCCTATGGTTCAGCTGCTTTCAGGAGATATAAAGTGACCTTCCCAGAGTTCCATTTAATCAGGGGTTCTGCTAGTTTTTTGCAGACTTCGCATTTGCAATTTAAATGGATTGCAATTGGGTTAAGGACAAGGAACAGAGTGATATTCAGTCATTCGCCTCCTCAGAGGAATTTTAACACATTTTAACCTTTATCAGAGTTTAAGAAAAGTAACAGAGTGATTGCGTTGCATATCTTATTGGACTGCAAGAACCTGTATCCACTATCTGGTATACATTAAATTATATAGGCTACTGCCATTATTATGAAAACTTACTGGATTGCATGCATAAGAAATGAAACTCATGTATGTTTATCTTTTTGCAGTGCCCTGCAGTTTTCAGATGAATTTCTTTGAAAGCATGTCGGGTTGGTTGTGCTCTTCGTGAGTAGCTGGTAAGGGACTTTATGTCCTGATGGGTACAATCCTGCAATAAAAGCTTTTTTGAAGCCCGTTCAGAGAAAGGACTAACTGTGAGATTTTTCTTTTTTCTCTTGGAAGTGTGCCGCAGGCCTGATAATCCCAGCGGCACCAGGCTCTGGACTTTATGCCTGGTGCAGTAATTAGTGGTGCGGCGAAGCCTTTGGCTTTATTCATTTTGATTCATTATATGAACCGATACCACGCGGCTCCAGCATATTTAGCCAGAAACCTTAATTGGGTGTCCTTGTATTATGTCAGACTATGAAAGAATGTGAGGTTAATTGTTTGCCCCCTTGTTTGGTATTGATTTATGTGTTGGCTAAGTGCATCTTAAGAGACATGCTTGCTTAGAAAAATGGCATAAAAGATGCGTTAGAGGAGAAACTGCGATTAATAACTTTTCCCTTTATGTCAGATAGTCCAATCATTACATTTAACAACAGCATCATTTAATTTTTTTTGTTTTTTGTTAAACCTTTCCATTCATACACAAAGAGCATTCAGCAAAAAGAGCTGTCCAATAATGGAGCACCTATTCCGAACCCAATGCACGTTGCTGGCCTTGAAGTGGCAAATGAATGTAGACAACCTTAATGTTAAATGGAAATGGGAATGACTGTGGGCCGTATAGTGTAGCTGTCACCTTAGTGATTTTATTTATTCCACTGAGAGTTTCATTCACTCTCGCAGTCTGCTTGCAGATTTAATGCTTTGCTTGATTTGCATCGCATCTCATGTTCTGAGTTCCTGCATGTCAGTTTTAGTCCCAAAAGTTTACAGATCTCTTCACTTACTGCTTTACAGAAACATGCACTTCTCGTATTGTAAATGCGGCATTCACATTCAAAGACCCCTTTTTCTGAACCACACAACATGCAGCTGTATCCACTGCGCTGTAACCCCAGTAAACCCCGGCTTTAAACTTGGTGCTCGTGGTGAAATTTGGGTTGATGTTTGATGGATGCAACCGCTGTGCTTCTGTTTAGCTGCCAAATGTGATCTCTTTTGGCATGTGTGAGTGGGATGAAGAGAGGAAGATCTGTAGCATGTGGAAGGAGAGAGATGGACTAACATTAGAGGAAAGAGAGGATGTGATGACTGATGTATCGATGATGGAATACAAGGATACCATGCCGAAACACAGCCTGCAGGAAGATTGAACTGAATTCTAATCATACCGCATGTAATGCCAGGGGGGCACAAGACCAAAAAAGCCAACAGGAGGTTCTACCCTTCTCGTCTCCGCTGGCACGTCTTAACCGATTTTTATTTTTTTTGATATCTCTCTCCCTCGCCATCTCGCCCCGAGAGGAAGAACTGAATGTCAAAGCACAATAGACAGCTGACTGTCTTTGTAGTCTCAAAGGCACCTTTACACTTCGCACTAAGATGCTCGTACATTCGTTACATCAGTCTGACATTTTGATGTGCCGTCCCCTGCAAATATTTTATTAGATAATGAGTGCTCAAATAAGGATGACCGTTGTTAAATTCATGAGTTGAATTTAATGGTTTGGTGTTGTCTCTTAGGTTTGTGGCCGCTGAAGAAACCAACTGTATGAGTAATGAGGGTTTCAGCGGGTTGAGTACAAAGTGAAGTCAGAGTCCATCTCTCAGCAGTCTCTCTGATCAAAATGAAATGAAAGGGAGCTGTATTCCCGTCCATTGGTACTCACGGATGAGATCCAGCTAATGAAGTGCCACTGACCTCCCTCAAGAGCTTGCGTTATAGGCTGTTAAGGGGCTTCTGTGCCGCTTGTTTTAATGGCAGAATCCATTACAGAGACACTTGTTCACCCCATCAAAGGCTAGATCCTCTCAGTTGCAGACAGTATTGTTTTTCCAATTATCAGGAGCAAGTCCTCATAGAAATTATAAACTACCCTGCTGAGCATGGCGTCTTATTTTAGCTTGATGTTTGGTAATTTCGGTGCCCCCTATATTGTCAGCAAACGGAATTGCAAAAATAGAGAAACCACATCCGCCATTGGTCGGTCAAACAGATTATTCTGCCTCAAACTCAGGCCATCGGTTGAGCCTGTGTCAGGATGCTCAAATGTTTTGATATCGCCACAGTATTTGCAATTTTTTTGGGGGAAATGGATTACTTAGTTGTTTCAGGGATGTACAAAGGTATTTTATCAGGAAAAAAATGAGCACATCACCTTTAGTTGGTGTTCAGTTGTTCAAAGCGTCTTTTTGAACACGAGTATTCTAGGATCTAACATTTTTCGCAGTATAATATGAAGTCCTTAAGAGACCTTAGTATAGTGTCAAGGGGCAGTAGACAGTACCCGGGGCAGTGAAGTACCTTCATATTTTGATAAATGCCCACACAGTTTCTGTAATTATGAGATAATGGCTTAGGTCAATGTATCTGGCAGTCCATTTAAAGTTGAAGGTGAGGGATCACATGCCCACAAGCCATGAAAGTTTCTACTAATGACTATGGTCAGACTTTCCATTAAACCACATATCTTGGATTTTCCTGAGCTGATTGTAACCGAGGAACACAGTGTGTTTGTGCGAGCCGAAGTCTTTTATTGTGCTTTTATTTACTTTATCTTTCCCAAACTGAATCTTACCCATGTGTGCTCCATGCTGTGGAAGTCTGAGGTACTTTCTTTCATTAAATATTTCCAATGGCACTGTAAGACAACAGATGGCTTTGCTTTAGTCCATTAACTCTCCTGCCTTCCTGGCAGTGGAGCCCAATTCATAATCATATACTTCATATACTTTCATCAGCCCGTTGACTTTCCACTTCTTTTAATCGATGTCTTTGAAGCAAGTCTAAAAAGAAATGTCATAATTCATGTGTCGTTGCTCTATAATTCATGCTTCTAATAACATCCTTTTAACATTTTTCTGTATTTTAACACAGCATGTTTTCCCCACAGCCCCCATTAAACTTGCATGCTGATAGCTTTATAAATGGTTCTTAAGATCGCTCTTATGCATGCATCTGGCTGCGCTCTGTGTCTTCAGGCTTGTTAAGGAGGAGCGTGAGGCTGAAATGTGTACACAGCACTCACCAAGAATTCGTCGCAGCCGTCTTTTTCATCTGGGCTCCGGCAGGGATGCTTGCACGCCGGAGGCCTTTGGGCAAGGCTGCAGGAGGGATTCAGGAATCTCTAGAAATATTAGTTGATAAGAAGTGAGTGTATCATGACTCGCATATGGAAGAAGCCAGGTGTATGTAGACTAGAGTAACTGTGTTCAACCAGGCGTCCCTAAAGCCTCTCCAAAGGGTCAGTGGTAAAGATGTATAATGCAATACACACTTCATGACATTTCTAACTAACTAATGATTTGTTAAGCTCCATTTCTTGGAGGCAATAATTTATTCACAAAATAGAAAAATTTATTTAATATATTCTGTGAATTGAATATACCTCTTTTATGATTAAGATGTTTTAGTCATTTCTGATTTAAAATAAATTTTTATATATTACATATAATATTTTTGGGTAATATAAAGTAAAAAATATCAGGGTGATACAACTGTCCTGATATCATAATGATTAAAAAAAGTTTGATTTTATCTATCGGTGGTCCTTTACAAGTTATAGTCTTTTATGTTTTAGAAAAAGGTCAATAAATCTCTTAAAATATCAGATAATTAGACTTTTTTATGACATAACCAGGCTTTAAAATGACACTAGTTAAAATGTTTTATGAGTTATGTAGTTTATGACATTTATTCTGTTTTTAAAATATCATGATGCAACCTCCAAAAAACTTAATGATATTTATGTTATGATATTTGAGAAAAATACTTTTCTTATTTAAAATCACAATTAAATTAATGTTTTCAAGGTGTTTGTAAAATGTTATTACTTTATACTTAATGTGGTTATGCCACATTAAAGATACATTTTTGCTTAAAATGGTCAAAACCATATAACACATACATGTATTGATGTGTTTTAAACTAGATTTATGCACTTTTTCAAAGTCTCGATTTAGTTTTTTGGCTCCAGTAGATTGTTTTCAAGCTTAAATGTTCAAAAAGCATTATTTTTCCACATATTTTACATTGTTGCAGCACCTCTCTTTCCAGTCTGTCAGTAACGCTCTGTTTACTTCCTGTCTCTATGAAGCCACTCCTTCCGAAAAGCGCAGTGTGCTCCGATTGGACGGCTAGTCCAGTGTGATGTGATTGGTCAACCGCTTTGAGCGTTTATAGGACCCCTTTAAAATATTTTCCTTTATCTTGGACATTCTAATTTATTAACCTTGACTAAAATAGTGTAAATCTATCTGTAAATCTATTTAATGAATTGGCGTAATGTCTGTGTGAGTGGTCCTATAGGGTCTGCGAAGGTTGAAAACCGTTGCCGTGTAGAACATGACAAACGAATGAGGTCTATATGGTCACATTCTCAATACAGAATATTTCTTCTGCAGACCGAGGCATCTAGATTTTTCTTTTCTTTTCAAACAAATGTTTTCTGTTACATTTTCAGAAGACAAACAATCTAATCAGCCGTATTTATGAGCAGTCTTTAGTTAGAGACTGTGATGTAATATTTGTTTATGCTTCTCTGCTGGGAGCAATCTCCCTCCTGTAAAGTCCTTCACTTTTCTCTGACAGCTCACAACTTCTCTAATAAAGTACATTTATCATCTGCAAACAGCAGACGTGCCGATGAAATTGTCTGTTTTGCTGAAGATAATTACTAAATCTGTCTGAGTTCTTTCTCCTTTCATACCTGCTCTCCTCTGCCAGCTCTCCCCATCCCCTCTACTCGCTACGCTATTGACAGCTTAATAAATTTGCCTTGGAATCTGAAATTAGCTCGATCGTATCTGTCGCCGGTCCATTCCAAGTATTGATTTTGGATATTAAGCCTGTCGGTGCGCATATGAAAGGTGTCGTCTATACGATATGGCAGGTTTGCCCATAATTTCTTGTTTCATATCCGTATTGGTGTGCTGCTGATGTGTGATCAGAAAGTGTGGGTTTTTTGATATCATGTGATGCTAATGTGTTTATTTACCCATTCCTAACAGGCGTTGTGAGCTTAGTAGATCAGCATTTTTTTCCTTTCCCCTAAGGCAATTTCTTTGACATTTTGTCTTCACATTTTCATATGGGATTTAAAATTTGGCAGCACTTAAATCTCCTGCATTTTAATCTCTTCCATGGTCTATTAAGTTATTTCAATCAACAAACTTGCAAAGTACATTTTAAGACTACTTGTTGGATTTGTATTCTCATCTTTGATGATGAACTGGCTAAGAGTGCCAATTTAATGTGTGATAGTTCTTTCAGAAATCTTTCACTACTACTGACTAAGGATGGGAATCGTAGGAATTGAATGAACTTAATGGTTCTGATTTGAGGAAGAAATATTTGGAAAGCAGAAATGATGGGATCATTTTCATAATAAATATGCAACAACAGAACAAAAATTTTGATTCTGTCTATTCAGACCACTGACAAAACTCATAATGTGTATTTTTTTTACTACACATTGTCATGCGAACAACCACTCAGTAACTACACTGATTGAGGTCTCACAAGCCTTAGTTTTAGAGTCACTTGACCCAAATGTTCTTTAGTTATTATTTACTCACCAAATTCCAAACCATTTCTTTGTCCCTTAAATGAAAGTTTTTCTTTCAAAATATCTTGTATGTTCATATATGTAATTGTATGAGAGTTAGTTGACATATAGTTGCAGAGTTACTTATAGTTTGTACAATGTCTAAAGTGAACCATCGAAATAAATAGTAACCAGAAAGTTAAACAGGTTTATAACAACATGAGGGTAAAATAAATAACCGTAAGTATACAGCATGCAGGCCTAATTATGTTTTTGATCATATTTGTATAGTTTTTAGGGTTGGGTTAGGTTTTGGGGTTGGTTTGGAGCTTAGTAAAGTCTCTCACAACATCACAAACAACATGAACGTTAGTTATGCTGGTTGCACATTTTGATAAGTTATTATTTCCCTGTCAAGATGTCCTACCTAAATTTTTTTTTACATACTTCACACTGTCCTACTACATCTGACAGATTCTTTTGTGTCTCACAAAGCACACTAACCATGTTTTAACTTGAAAAATTACTGTTAGCACATCGTGAGCAGGTAGCACAAATCACCAGAACACCGGCTCATAAGAGTCATTTGCGTCGTCTGAATATGCCTACTTCCATAATATATTATATAGTAGATGAAAAACAGTATGTGAGCTGAGTATGTCCGAATTCTCATGATCTGTAAAACAGGCAAAAAGTACCTGAATTACCTACTACATCCGGCGAGATTCTGAAGTGCGCATCTAATGTACACCATGAGGCCACAGGAGAAGATTTATGAACGGTAGTGACAACATGGCAGATGTAGTATGCCCAAATTTAATTCATAATATACACACATTCATACTATACAGATCGTATGTTTTTAATGGTCACAAAGTAAGTACATACTATACAGTATTGCGATTTCGGATGCTGCGATTAGCTTCAGAATCGCGCTTGACTGGTTTTGCTCTGAATAGTAATTACTGAGTATTTCAGTTCAATTTTCCATCCTAGCTGAAGAATGTTGTAAGTGTGAGAGCCATTAACAGGCCATTTGGCTCCAGTATTTGTTGTAAAAATGGAACCCTAATGACTAAACCTGACTGAATCTGAATGCAAGTACATTAAGGAGGGTCTCCTCCATGAGGAAGTGTGCTATCTGAGAGCAATAGACTGTGAATGCTTATTCTGTTTTATTTTTAAAACAGTCCCGTCCCTTTTAGTCTGACGCTCCATAATAGTTATGACAGTATTCCATATTTCAGCAAAAAGCCTACCTTAAACAGAGCAGTGACACTTTCGTTTCTGCCCAGATTGTGTCATGCCCTCCTTTTCTCCTACCCCATCATCATCTTCAATGTCTGTGTGAACTGGAGCATTGGGACTCCTCTGAAGTTTGTTTACAGCACTATCAATCAACCTAGTGCCACCTCCACCCCCTCAGGTAGCACACACACACACACGCACACGCACACGCGCACACACACACACACGCACACACACACACTTCATTCGGCTCTAAAAGCACTGCTTTAAGATGCATGAGATGATAGAGAGTGACTGAGAACAAAGTTGCATGCAAGATGCTCTTTCAAAATAATAATGGAAATGAAAATTTGAAAGGGCTGAAGCTTTGCGGAGTGTAAGTTCTCTCGTTGCATGTGTAATCGCAAGATAATTGGACACATTTCCAAATGTGGATCCGAAGCCCCAGGGAAAACATTTGCTATAATCTCACTGATTTTCACAGCAGCTGTTTCCTAGTCCTGCTTCACATGCAGAGAGGTCTGTTTGACCGGAATGCAATGGAATCCCACAATGCAATCTGCCCGAAACAATCCTTTACATGTGTTTTTATTCACTAGTTATTCAACGTTTGAAAGTTCTGTAAGAGGAGACGGGAGTATTGTGTGTGTTTTTTTTCTAGTTCAGTGGGAAATCATTTGCGATTCACAAAGTAACATTTAAAATGTGAGGAGAATTGATGTTTTATGCTAATTTATGAAAAGAGCTAATAAATAAATGAATGAAAATGAACTTCTGTAAGATTTAGGCCATGTCCAATTGACAGAAAATATATATGAAATCCTCCTAGCCTGTAACACACGGGGGACTTCATCAGGCATTGGTCATTTTTCTTTTCTGTATCCTTGATGTTTGATTCAACAGAGATCAGATAGCATTGCTCTCTTTCCTTTCCCACAGGGAATTCACTTTTTTAGATCATTATTCATATGTGAGCCAAGAACTGAAGAACCTTCTTCCAGGGAACGTATTTCTCAATAGGCTTTTCTCTCCCAGCAAATCCAATTATTGCTCTTTGATAGATAACCTTCAAACCTCGATTCCAGTATAACAGGTGTCAATAAATCAACCGTCACCTCTACATTCACGTCATCCCTTTACACAAGACGTCCTGTCATTGTGTTGACTTTTTTTCTGTTCGTCCATGTCTCTTTCATCCAGCCAGACAGATTTTGCATATTAGTAGACTCTTGGGGTCTGTCTTTACTGAGATGTTCTCCCTGATTATCTTGTTTTTAATTTAATGAGTGTTTGTTCTCTGCTAATCAATTCAGCATAAGACAAGAAGATGAAATGCAATGCATAACAATTAAATAAAATGTTTCAATTAAGTTGCAGGTATTCATTTTGTTGCATTCTTTGAGATTTGAATAGGTAAACAATGCGGTCTCTAAAACAAACCATTTTCTGCAGCTCTCTCTGAAGCTTGACTCACAAAGCAAACACACTTTTAGATGGAATTTATAAAGTGTCACATCTTTGTACTTATTTATTGCAATGCCTGTAACAAATATCGTGTCTCTTTCCTATTCTTCAGGCTCAGATCTGCAGGTGTGCCAGCCGAAAGGCCCGACCTGCTGTTCCCGCAAAATGGAGGAGCGATACCTGCTCACTGCCAAACAGAATATGGAGTCAAGTCTCCAGTCCACCAGCGCTCAGCTCAAAGTTCTCATCATTCAGAATGCTGCCCTCTTTCAAGGTATGCAACAAAAAAATTACTAATAAACACTAGGGGCCCTATTTTAACGATCTGAAACGCAAGTGTCAAAGCGCAAAGCGCAAGTAACTTTGTGGGCGGGTCTCGGCGCTGTTGCTATTTTCCCGGCGGGATAAATGACTCTTGCGCCAGGCGCAAATCTAAAATGGGTTGGTCTGAAGTAGCTTCATTATTCATAGGTGTGGTTTGGGCGTAACGTGAAATAAACCAATCAGAGCGTCATCTCACATTCCCTTTAAGAGCAGATGCGCTTTTTCCATAGCGGATTGCTATTGTAACGGCGGATTTGCCAGGCGCGCGCCAGCAGCGGTTCACAGCCAAGGAGACCAACGCTCTCGTCACGGCCGTAAAAGAGAGAAGTTACATTGAAATGGAGAAACCCACCCAAATTAACTTCGGTTAATTTGGGTAAATGTGTAAGCTAGATGTATGCTTTTATAATAAATTGTTTATCTATCTATCTATCTATCTATCTATCTATCTATCTATCTATCTATCTATCTATCTATCTATCTATCTATCTATCTATCTATCTATCGTAATAATGTATTGTTAGGGGTTAACAGTTTAGGACCCATGGACCAGATGTTTGAAAGAAGACCCGGAGTCAGAATTATTAAAAAATAGAAGAAAAGTTTTACTGAAAATAGTTTGCAGTTTCATCAGCAGAAGTTCAGCTTCAAGACTCACACAGGAGTTCATAGGCCGCCCCGCTTACAGTTACAAAGATCACAGCAGTTATACCATTTCCAAGGTCTAAGCTACGTCATTGCTTACAGGTTGAATAATTCTCATTGGCTAAGAAATAGATAAACATAGTAATTTTCCACACATATACAGATAGACTGAAGCATATCTCCATAGATTATGCAGCTGACACTCAGACCCTGAAGTCAGGCACGTCGTGACCTTCCAGGTCGCAGATTTGGGTTGCTGGGTGCCATCATGTCTCGAACAACAACTCAGTCAATCTCCAACAATGCCAGTGGTTCCTTAACCTGTAAGCAAGAAGACTAACACACACACCGACACACAGCTTTTCCAAGGTTGGATTTGGCCAGGCTCTAACTATAAACAGGAGTCTCGTCTCAAAACATCAAGATAACAATGACCCCTTTATGTTTTAACACGTTGAAGACCTTTCTCAAACACAAAACATGTCCCTATTTCATTTCTGGAAGCCGGGCTAAATAAGCAAGCTACATTCAGATATCAAATACTGACATTAAAGAATACATGAAAAGAACATTTCAGTAATAACACTGGTAACTTCTATAACAAAGTAAAATCTCCAGAGAAGTCATTCAATTCATTTGATATTTAGAAGGGAAAAGATTGACTAATACCTTGATTATAATCACTCATTACATATACATTGAAGCAGCAGTGGATTCCAATCCACCCCCTTCAGTATGATTTGCAAAAATGAAAACTGCTGCTTCTGTGTAGATGAGAGAATCAAAGTGCGCGTTGTGCACACGCTACATTGATTATGGCCAAGCATGCGCCCTTAAAATAGCCTATGAATAACATGCGCAACGCGCCACTGACTTTAAACTATTTTTTCCTGGTTAGTGGCGCAATTGTTTTCTAAACCTGCAAAATAGCAAGAAGGAACGTTTGCGCCGGAACACGCCTCCTCTTTGCGCTGAACCGCCCCCGGGAGCGCAAGTGTATTTCTTAGTTAACCGACGTGCTTCTGTGGAGGGAAAAGTCCGCTTTGCGCGGGTGCAAAATAGGAATGATACATGCGTCGGTGTACAAAGTCACTTGCGCTGGGTGCAAGATAGGGCCCTAGGACTGATTCCTGAAACTTCATGGAATTCCTGCTTGCAAAGTTATTTTTGCATAGATTGTCGCAGTGAGTTATGAACAATTTAGTTCTGCTTATGTTTCATGAATGAGAGCATGTGTAAAGGTGTGATCACATTAGTGTAAAAGTTAAAGGACAAGTTCGGTATTTTACACTTAAAGCCCTGTTTACAGATCGTATCTGATGAAATAGAACGGTTAAGATTAAAATTTGGACACATGCTGTTGTCCCGAGAATTTTAGGTTTATTTCGCTCCCCCCCCCCCACCCCCCCCCACCCCCCCACCCCCACAATGGTTGTCTATATGCACTGGAAGATTCCGTCCTAAAAACACATTAAACTTTCGTTTACAAAGACGTGAAACTCACCGAGTGGTCAGGGGTGTTCACTGATATGTTCACTCAAAAATCGCTGAAAAAGATGCATTCCAACAGGTTTTATCGTAGTTTTTGTCCAACTCCATTGACTTGTATAGGACGCGCTGTGAGACCGCAGCACCTTTACGGTATTACTCCGCCGCTTCTTCTTCTGCTTCTTCTGTGTATTCAATGAAATGCCCGTGGTTTGCTTGCAATTGGCAAAGGTGCATTATCGCCACCAACTGGGCAGGAGTGTCTATTATTCAAGCTCTCAACGGAAGAATCACGGGTGTGACGCGTTTGGCAAAATAGGTCCACAAAAGCGAAATAAACCTAAAATTCTCGGGACAGGAGCATGTGTCCAAATTTTAATCTTAACCGTTCTATTTCATCAGATACGATCTGTAAACAGGGCTTTAAGTGTAAAATACCGAACTTGTCCTTTAATCAATGTCTATTTTCAATATTTATGAAACAATTCTCACACACAAGTCACTGTCAAAGCAAGCAGCTTTGTGTTGGTCTACATAGTGAATTTGCATGACTGACTTTAACCTGTTGCAAAATTTACATGGGAAATCTTTCTCCGCCCTCACGTGAAATTCACAATTGCATGTGTTCATATTGAAATGACTGGATTTTTCATTCACAAAAAAGGTGTCGAACAGCAGTTAATGTGACGGCACCTTGAGATGGCCATGTGGTTTTGCTGTGTTACACGCTAGTGTATGATATGAGATCTTGAGTTACGTGCGAGGGAGTTTGGTCTTTTATGTCAGATTGGCAAGGATAAAGAAATTAAGAAATAATAAGTTGTGACTGGTTTTATAATAAGAGGACATTAGGTGACAATGAATTGTTTGTTGCACTTTTTTGGTTCCATGTTAAAAAGGCATCATAGGAGCAATTCGGACACTTGCAGAAATCTATTGGAGGCTCATTGCAAAGGCAACTGATCGCCTGTTGTGAGCATGTGATACTAAGCAGACCAGAGGCATGTTGCATGAAACTAGTTGAACAAACTCTGAGTTTCAGAGTATGTTTAGAGTTGAAAAAACCATACAAATCCAACCTGGTTTAGATCAGATTCAGCGGGATCGATATAAGTCAAGTCAAGTCAAGTATATTTGTATAGCGCTTTTCACAATGCAGATTGTATCAAAGCAGCTTCACAGTATTAAATTAAAATAATACAACAAAGTTTGTTTCAAGAGGAATTTATTGATTGATAAATCCCCAAAATATCCCCAAAGATAAAAGATCTGTGTCAACTCAGAGTTTGATCCAGAGTTCATGATCAACTCTGAAGCACCTGCACCTGTAAGTGTGTCATCACGAGAGAGTTCACTTCTTTGTTGAAGATGAAGAGATTGTTATGAAAAATATAATGATTTTAATCACATTTACAAGGCTTACATAAACACTGCTGCTAAAGTGGGAGTTTGGGGATGCAGCTGAAAGAAAATATCTGACTATATCAATGCATGTGTATCAAGTGAATTTCATTATTTATTTATTTTTTCACAAAGAGCTCAAAAGAAAACACGTGAGCTTAATCTGTTTTAAAGCATTATATATTAAAGGTTGAATTTAAATATTTAGAAAGATCTAAGTAAATAATACAATAGATATTGTTCAGAAACCATATCTACATAATAGAAGAAACACGTTACCCACCCGAACACAGAGACCTCAATATTTGGTACAGAATACACAATGAACATTCAGTGGATCGTTTTTGAGTATGAACGTGCCATTTTGAGGAGAAAATTAACTCCAGATGTAGCAAGTCACTAACCTAAAAACAAAAGCAATGATAAAACAGTGTAAATACAGCTGGAAAACTGCGAAAAATCAACCTTATCAATTATTGGAACACCAGTATCAGGAAAGTTAAGTAGTTTTAACTTAATTTTTATAACGTTAATTTTTACGAGCTTGAATTGAGTACTAATATATAATTAACTTTGCTTTTTTTAATTCATGCCTGAACTAACCTTTTCATTTAGAAATGACATTATTTTTTTCTGTATAGTATTTCACCACAGAACCATTTTTATCAGTGTCTAATATATATTAGTAATTTCACAATACAACAGTTTTGTATTTTTGGTCAAATAAATGCAGGCTTGGTGAGTGTAGGAGACTTAAAAAACGTTCCTGACCCCAAACTTTTAAAAGTATACATTAGATAGTCTCTAGTTTGTTATAAAAGTACTTTCAAACCTTTCTTTAATTTCAAAGTTGCTTCTCCAACACTGACTTGAAATGTACAGCCAATTACAAATGGAAAGTAGCATATGTGTTGATTGATAAATGGATCGTCCTGATTGGTCAGTTTAATGAATCATGTAATTTGGCATGAGTGGGTCACCCCCACTAATTGCGTTGCACTAACTATGTTAGCATGGTGGATTTGGCTAGGTCCTGTCTGTTCAGGGAGGTGGTTCAATGCTAATTGCTTCAGCATTAGACCTGAGAGAAATACCCAAACACCCCTCAGTATTTCTGAAATGTTCTCTTGTCTCGTCGTGTTTTTCCCTTGCACGCTCTCGCAGGGAATTGCGAGCGGGCCTTGTTTGCAATCTTCTGTGCTGCTCTTCCCATTGCTTTTGATTCTTTTGTACTTTTCAAGGCTGACACAGATCAAAGGGCTCTGCTCTCCACTCCAGCATCCTCCATCCCTTCCCTTCACTCGACTCCCATCAGCCCCTGCTGCCCCTCCCCACGCTAGCCTGGCTTTCTCACAAACCGCAAGCAGCGCCAAAGAATCGGCTCTTTGAAGTCAACTTTGCCAAACAGTCATAAAAGTTAAGAGGCTCTGTCACAGGGACTTTTTCAGGGCATTCAGTGATGAGCACTGCGCGCCAGTTTTTCAGGTCCCCTGATCGGTCTCATATCGCAGTTAGTCACAGTGTGTCTGTTTTGATTCACGTCAATGGCTCGGTTAAATGCCTCTAAAATCTTAAACGGAATCAGCCTATGGGTGATAAAAGAGGATTTTTAAGACTTCACTTTGTGATGCACTCTGTCCTACAAACCAGAGGTGTAAAAACAGTCTGAAAAATGGGGTGGACACCATATAAGGACTTTCCATTAGACACCTTCCTTCATCAGATGATGCAGTGAACCACATTGTGTGAATGTTTATAAGTCATCATGAAATCAAAACTGTCAATTCTTGTTATCCATGCACATCATTATTATAATTTTTTTAAATATAAGTGTTCTTGTAATTTTTAATCAGAATCACTTACCCTCCCACTTGCGGCAACATCTCTTCTCTGATGTATTTTTGTGAGGGCGGAACAACCTGTCACTCATAGCAATAGCAAACCGCAACCATCAATTCCCAATGGACAAAATCAAGTACTGCCCTACATTTTTTGTAGCCGTTTCTGTCAGATATATGTCACAATACACATACAGGGAAGAAAATACTGTCACAATTTCCGTTTCATGCCGAATTTAACATTATGAGTGACATTGAATGATATAGCAGACATTGTTCATTAAATGAAGTTAAGTAAGAAAGTTTATCTAGATCACGTTTGATGGAAACACAATATTTCTGCCAGCTGTTGAACTGAACTGGCGATTAATTAAACGCTGGAGGGAATAATTTAGAGCTAAAGATGGATGCCAAACCCTAGTGGAAACCCAAGTAAGGTGGTTTGGTCTCACATGTCAATCAGATTGACAGACAATTTTAATTCCTGTTAGCGGGATGAAGCGAGATCAGCGAGATCTGCAGTGCCACACGAAGCCGCTTTTAGCCGCATTGGGAAGGTACACAGCATGTAAATGACACCAGCTCTGTTTTATTGGAATTTGTTTTATTTTATTTTTTACAGGTAATCCCCGTTTCAAAGACTGTAATATAAAAAGAGAGTCATGCTTAATTTATCCATTTTCTCATCCACCCTTGAAAGACATGCTTTAGGTATTGATGTGTGTGAGCACAGAGAGCCAGAATGAGTTCTGGGTGAGAGTGTCTGCTGCATAACAAATTATTCCCAAAATAGGATAAAAGTCAACTTTATTTGTAATGCCTTTTCAAGCCAATAACAGCATTCCATGAATCTACAAAGAACATAGAAGAGTAAATTAGCTTAATGCTTTTTTTTGCAATCTGTGTATATTGCTTTAGGACATGGCTAGTAAAAGAGAGATATGGAAAACACATTGCAAATGTTTGTTTACTGCTTGAAATATCAGCCTCAAAAATGTTTGGATCTGTGGTCTTCAACCATGGCAGCACTGCAGGGGATCTGCAAATTAGAAAGAAAATGTGTGTTAAATAAAAATACAATAACCAAAGATAGTTGAGCAAAGTTCAGCTGAATATTTCATTGCCCTTTCCACATTATATAGCACTCTGTACTCTACCGTTTAAAAGTCTGGGTTTATTTAGATAAATTAGGCCTAATACTTTTATTTAGCAAGGACGCATTAAATTGATGAAAAGCGATAGACGTTTATAATGTTACAAAAGATATCTATTACTGATAATTGTTGTTCTGAACTTTCTATTCGTCAAGGAATCTGATGCTATGAGTAATGATGCTGAAAATTTAACTTTGCCAGTTATTTTAAATTGTAAAAAATGATGTTTCAAATAAATCTATTAAATCCAGCCTTGATGAGCATAAGAGACTTCTTTACCATTCAAAAGTTTTTTTTTTTTTTTTTTGTGCAGTTTGGAGAAGGATAGCCACTCACACACACTTTCTGATGGCTCTAGACAAAGCAGATGTTACTAGCTCTCTAGTATTCAATCAGATCTTTAGAGGAGGAGTATAAGTACTTTAGACTCACAGTAGAGAATTAAGACCACATTTAGCTCAGACTACATAGACGGTATGCTAATTTCATGCCTAAAGTTCAGGCTTATGGTTAAGCAAGTCATATTTAGTCAAGCATTACATCATCCCTCATTATCCCTCAAATAGATGTCTGGTTGATATAGACATTGTGCCAGTCTGTGTGTTGTTTGGTCCCAAGCAGAAATTTAAAAAACAGTCTCCCACAATTCAGTTCTGCTATACCTCAATGAGCCACTTTATCCACTGCGGCAACAAGTAATCAAAGGTTATTTCAGTCGACACTGCATGTCCAATTGTCATCCCAACCTTGTTAGTGCTGCTCGATCTTAAGTGCTTTAGGCGTCTGGTCTTAGTTTCAATCTTTTTTTTCCATCCCACTTTTTCCCGGCATACTCCTCTCTAATGCTACCCGCTCCGCTCTCTCTCCGGAGTCATTTAGCTTTTTGTCGAAGTTTCACCATAACCCAATAAAGGCCTGGCTGACGGAGAGCTGGATCGGCCATGAAAGCCATCTGAAGTTGTTTACTCTCCGCCTAGGGTGAATTTAATAACTTAATGATGGTTAGAAACGTCTGTGCCATCTCGCAAACAAGCCCTTTGTGCCTCGTTTGCCTGATGAGTGAAAATATACTTGCCATCACTGCATCTTTCTCTAACAATTATAATTAGTTTTCTCAGACAGGCTCTGTGGATATTTATGGGCTGGTGTCGTAGGGGCACACAGGCTCATCGAGGTCTTTGGTGCTCGATTGAATATGCAGAGTCTAGTGGAGACTGATCCAGCCTGGTGTAATCATCAAAGTGATCTCTCTTCTCAGACTCTCTGCAGTGGTAAAGAGACCAAAAGCTCAGAGGGTGAAGAACAGCTTAGAGAGTGACTATCTCTGAAGAGAGACTCCGTATAGAGACTCAGACTGCAGGGCCAGCAGAGAGACACACACTTCAGTAGAGTTTGCTTAGGATGAGCTTTAACTACAGTACAGTCAGTGAAGCTCTTAGGTGCCTTATGGTATCAGTTATCTATTGCTTTCTAACTTAAGCACTGCTCTGTAACTGCCCAAGAGCTCTGAGGTGTTAAAATAAAGTGTTTCCCTTTAGCAGGAATAGTGAATTGAAAGTAAAGGGCATTATTTTCTCATGTAGAGATTTATATGCTCAAACGGAAAAATGGAAAGTATTACAAGTGATTGACTATTCAACAATATAGATTATTCTATATTGGTCTCATATTATAAATTGCAATTATATATTTTTTATTATTTTGTTATATTTTTATAGTTATATAAATTTTTGTAATATAGTTATTATTTGTTCAGATTTGTTTCAATAAAATAAAATAAAATATTTTTTATTATTTTATTACATGTTTCAACTATTTATTTTCTTTTAAATATTTTGTTGTTGTTGCTATATTTAGTATTTGGTCAGCTTTTATATTTTCTTTTTTATTATTTTCTTTTATTATTTTCTTTTTTTATTCTTTGTTAGTTACAAAGTTACAAAAGTTACAATGTTGGTCAATGTTTCTTGCTCTAACTCTCTCTCTGTCCCTTAAACTACATAGACTGTTTTTGCTGCTGTACCTTTTCGACATGTAAATGACCTCTAGAATTGATCGGTATAGGTCATAAATGGTGTAAATCGGGGCGACCGAGTGTCTGACTAGTTAGCGGGTGTTGAAATGTAAATATGGGCGACCATATGTTAATGTGCTCATGGATGTGACATCGATTCCATGATGATTTCTGAACAACCCAGGATAGTTTCCTTTAAAAAGAACAAGTAAAATCCAGTTTTACATGATATTACCATTAAAGCAAATATGCATCATTGATCTAAAT
Organism: Leuciscus leuciscus; assembly: GCF_965113295.1. NCBI lineage: Eukaryota > Metazoa > Chordata > Actinopteri > Cypriniformes > Leuciscidae > Leuciscus > Leuciscus leuciscus. Next base: position 20,511,672 of record NC_138732.1, read on the forward strand.
AAACAAGTATAAATGCATTTCATCACAAGTTCACCAAACATAATGACTCATCGTGCATAAATGTGCATCTAAACATTAACCATGATGACCGTGGTATTAAGGTCTAATTGTGGCTCATACATTTGCATGCATCTACATGAGTAAAGCTATGAGGTAGCAGTGCTCTCTTGATTATGACAGTAATTACATTGCGAGGTGGCAGACGGTTTGCCTGGTGTTTGTGAATGAGAGTGGTGCATTGGAGCAGGTGATTAGAGTCTGGCCCTGAATTAGCAGATGGTGAGGAGGAGAAAGGCCTCCTGAGTGTCAATGGGAGCTCAGGAGAGACACCGAGCTGAGGGGAAAATCAGCACCAAGGAGGAAGGGCATCACAGGGCAACAGCTCATCATATATTCCTTCATGCAGATTGTTTTTAATACCCGCCCACACGAGTGCGTCTGGCCCAGAAATCTCAAACATTGCAACCTTACACCCAAGTTCTTTTGTGCCCCAGTTCTGTCATAAGCACATGTAGCAAGTGTACTATTACAAATCCTTCTGCAACATGTTTAAAACCCCCATTTACACCTTCGGCTCCTCCCTGACCAGCTTATTCCTGTCTGTCACCCGCTCCGGGGGCTTAACGTTGCGGTTGCATCCCCTGAGGTATGAGTATTTTCCCCTGCTTTGGTTTCAAGCATGTGCTTTGTCCTGACAGAGTCGGGTTTGTGTGTTTCTAATCACCCTCCTGATGTTCGATTTGGACCGCACTTTTGGACCAGAATTCTGCGGCTGTCTCTTTGTTGATAGTGTGGCATCCAGTCTGCTCTGCATGGGGTCTATTTGCATTTTCATTGTGACTGTGGCTCGGGAAATCTTCAATAGCGGTTGCATTATCGCCCCAGAAAGAAAAGCGGACCACTCTCTGAGAGTTCAATTTAGTGAGAAGTGTGGTATTTCTTTTCAGTGTCTTGTGGTGTTGGAGACAGGCTTATTTCTTTACTTTGATGAAGATATGTTTTATTATGACTTATTATCACTATAGGAAGGCCCGTCGAGTAGCTGTGGAGCAGGAGAAAAGAAATAGGAAAAGTAGCGCATGACAAACAATGCGCTAAACGGACATGAATTATACATGGTGCAATTTCTCTCTTTCTTTCTTTGTTTCCCATTTGAGTTCTCACATAAACTCCACCACCCAGTCATAGATATGCACTACGGAGGGCATTAACGCCGGTTTCTTCCTCCGGCCTCATGACACTACATCAATGTGGCAGTAGGTTATATGGGATTTGTTTTTCCCACCTCGTATTCCCTCTGAGTCTCTGTTAAATGCTGAGTCTCATGGGCAGCGTTTGTGTACTCTCACCAACGCATGCTAATACTGGCCGGTCTAATGCGTTTTCCCTGCACACTTCGCCGAATGATGAATGTGTGTGCGTAGGGCATTTATATCTCTCTCTCACGATTCCTCAACTCAGCCCTATTCTTTTCTAATCATGCAAAACCACAAAGTCATTTTCAGCACCGTAAGGTGTAAGATTGCGCTCTGTTTGTCTCAGTGATATTGAGAGCGGGGAACATTTAGTAATTATGCTTAATGATCTCTCACAAATGTACAATCTGCCACCATAAATGTCACAGTTCAGTAGACTTCATGACGGACGGGTTATTTGAGAATGCGATTTAGAAGATGTGAAGAAACAGCGGATTATATTAAGGAGTAATCCGTCACTATTTTCTGCCATGTGCTGTCCTGTGCAGTGGCTGTTTACGCTATGCTAATGATCCAAATTCTTGCATGTCTCCCGTGCTGAGATATTTCATCATGGAAAACAAACAAACAAGAGCTGTATTTGGATCAAAGAGCTTTCTGAAATAGTACCATCAAAACCCCGTCAGCTGAGCACCACTTTCAACTCCCTACCATCTTTCCCGACAACAGCACTCCTTTACACCACACTCACTCTTTCACCACAGGAACATCTCGAACGGGCTCAGACACATTAAATTCACTTGGGTTTAGCATTCACAATACACCCAAGATGTTGAACAAAATGGTGGTGTCTGAAAAGCTGGTGCAGGTTTTTTCCCCTTCTTTAAGTGCAAAATATTTGGAAATTCAACTAAAATGAAGGTTTGGGAAACAAACATATCTAATTAAAATAATAAGCAAAACCTGTTTTTATCTTTGAAAATTGCTGACTGAAATCGACCTTACCTTTTATGCACATATTGTGTACAGCAACAAGTTAAATCATTTTTTTCCCTGTGTTTTAACAATGTAAGGCTCTAGAAAGGAACTGGATGTTATGTAAGATGTAGTATGTGTGATGCATGTAAATGTAGACAGTACCTGTATCCTAAAATTGTTTATGGTTCAATTTAGACTGCTAATTTATAGTTGTTTGACACTTTAATTATAGAATATACATACAAATAATATATAGTTATATAGAAATATAGAAATAAGAATTTCATTAAAATTTGCAGAATGATCACTAATCATATAAGAATGTGATTAGACTTAAAATTCAACAATTCATCTATCCTTAAATGTGAGGATAGATTTATGGCCAAATAGGCCCTTTTTATGTGCTTTCTTCTTTCAGGGTCTAAATTAACTAAATTAACTTAAATAAGAGTTAACAGTGTTTAAAAAACAAAACAAAAAAAACATTCATTAGAAATGTAATTGAGCAAAAGTACAAATATTCAGTTTCAGTAGAGTATCAATTCCCAAAAAAAAAAAAAAAAAAACGTTAGCAATGAAGTCCAAAAAAGAATTTTTTTATTTTTTATTTATCCTTGATGAGCTGTCTTTTTTAATGATTCCCCCCCCTGGCTTTTATGTCTTTCTTTTTTTCAATTGCTGCAACATTTGTGTGATGTCCTTGCAAAATTGGTAAAAATTCTAGAAGTTGGGTGTGAGATTGAAAAATGTCTATTGGCTTGAATGTCAATGAAGCGTTCAGTTCAAAGTCTGGTCACAGTCTCAACCTTTATAAGAGACTTGATGAGTTGAAAGCAAATCTGAAATTGCGGCGTAAACAAAACCAGCCGTTAAATACATAAATCATTGTCTCTTTCTGCAGCTGCTTTTTTATGCTGTCTCTCTTTAACCTCTTGTCCTTTTTGCATGTAGGAGGTTGTGTTTGTCATCTTAAACCTGCCCCCTTGAGGCTCCCGGAGTCCTACTAACGCCTGTGCATTCAAAGTCAAGGCTGATGTATTTTTCATTCAGTGCCCTGCATTATTGAGCAGCTTATGCAATACGTAACGTGTTGAACTCTGCCACGGCCATGTCAAAGACCTGAGAGTAGTGGAAGAGCTTGACTTATCTAACTCTCTCTAATTCGCTACATTTTCCATGTCTTCGTTTTTGGCTTCTTTTGCTCGACCCATGTGGGAGTGCAAGATCAGCAGGTCAGTCGTACCAAACATCACCTGCAGTTATAATGGCCATGCTTTTAAATGTGTTTATATTACAATTTAGTGTACCATTGCTTCAAACCATCCAGCAAGGTCAAAAAGCCACAGAAACAAGACTTCATGACTGGTAACTTTGGCAGATTTCCGTAAGTCTTTTAAGCCTGAAGTGTCAAATACTGGTAAAATACTTTCTCCTGTCTACGTGTATTATGTGGAGAAAATACATTTAAAACCATGTGTAAAAACTATGGCGCTATGAGAACATTTCAGATTTTTTTATTTTATTTATGAGCAATCGTCTTATTGGCACATGCTTGGCTGGTTTGGGACATGCCAGAAGAATATGATTTAAAATCTGCCATCTTTGTTCGTAACTTCTTAGTGCTCCAGCCAATCATGAATGTCATGTGACAACAGATGTGTTCGACTTCGGCAGTGTCTGGATTTAACCAATTGACGATACATGTTGCTGTCGGACACTTTCTGCTTCTCGTAGTAGAATGTACATTTTCCGCGTTCAAATTATGAATTTTACATGTAGTAACCACAAACTGTTCATTACAGGTTTGTTGTCATGATTCAGTCTGACCAGCTGTGTATGTTTGTGTTATGTTAATTTTATTCATATGTACGTGGTAATATTTGGCCAATTATTCATTTATGTAAAAAAAAAGAAGGTATTTTATATATTCAAATTAATTTTGTATGATTTTATATGTCTAGATATTTATTACATACACCATATACAGTAATACAAATAAATGTTAACAATATATGTTGATTTGCAATTTTTTTCCCCATCAAACGTCCATGTTAACCGGCCGAACCCTGACCCGTTGAAAACATCATTATTTTTTCAGTACCATTTCGTAGTGCTAGTGGCACAGAAATGAAACCCTTCAGCTTTAAAACAATGGTTGTTCCTATTTGTCTATGGCAGTGTAGGTGAATAATTCAAGATGGGAACATGTTGCGAGGATATGTCAGCCCAGCAGGAGAATGTGAAGCAGGGACGGGATGCCCTGGAGATTGGGGCAGCTGAAACAGGAGGGCAAGTGAGGGTCTCTCTGCTTGGATGGGCTGATGTGAGGAGAAATGTTTGGGTGGGGAAAGAGAACTGAGAGACTTGGAGAGATTCTCATCAATTCCCCCTCCAGCGTAGCGTAGCTCCCTGGGTGGAATTGTGGGGCTAAGTGGCATGATGAAGGAGGTTCTGCCACGCTCAATCACTCTCCCCTCCCACCCCTCTGTCCGACTGACAGCGCTGGCCACCCGTGCTGATAGATGGATCGCTGGAGGAGTGGAGGAGGAGGCATTTAATGCTCTCTCCATTCATTTACGAGCTTGAATGTTATTGCAGAGAAAAGCCGCATCGGTTGAAAAGCAATCCTCATTATCTGCTGAAAAGGCTTGGTTACTGCCCGGCCCGCTGATAGTTTGCATGCAAAGCGGGTGAGATGCTTCTGAAGACTGGATCAGTGTGTGCGTGCGGTGTGGCGGGCCGCAGACTGGGGGAAAGCACCGTGCCGGCAGTTAACTTGGACCTTGTTAGTATTGATTTTCCCCAGATTGAGCACCCATTCATTTATAATTCATTCTCCTCTCAAAACGATCAGACAGGGAGGGTTATGATGGATAGACAGGCAGGAGTTAGACAGGGCATTTTTATTAATAAAAAGGATCAGGGGCATTAGGAAATACATTCAGTGGGGTCTAAAAGTCTGAGGCCATACTGGAAATCTGGGATGTAGAATCGAACTTAAACATGGAAATAAGTTTTAGGGTTTTTTAAAATTTAAATAAAAGCAACATTATGACAATAAGGAATATTTAAGGTTATGTGGTATTTTTAAAATCAAGTGTGCGACTGTGTCAAGTTAGTGACATTGACAGTCAGGAATTCTTCATTGAATTCCAGAGAACATGACAGGGTTTCGTCATTCTTCATTCACTCGTCCTGATTTTATTCAAAACTCAAATGACTTTCTGTCTTCCACAGAACACAATATGATAAATTTAACTGAATGTTGCTGTTGTTTTGTTTAAACATGGAAATAATAGAATGTTTTAAGGTTTTAACAAAAAATAAAACAAAAGAAACATTATGACAAAATCAGAAATATTCAAGGTTATGTTTGGGACAGTGTCAAGTTAGTGACTTTGATCATGTGACCTCTTTGTACAGACACTCTTTGTACAGAACTTGTGGAGTTCATGCTGTTTAGTGCTGCTGTCATAAAAAAGAGAGAGAACCCTAATACGAAAGCCTGGCTCACTAGAAGAGTTTTTGGCCCGGTTTCACAGACAGGGCTTAGATTAAGCCAGGATTAGGCCTTAGTTCAATTAGGACATTTAAGTAGCTTTTATAAATGTGCCATAGAAAAGCATTACTGGTGTGCACCTTGAGACGAAACAATTGCACTATTTTAAGATATGTCAGTGCAAGTTGCTTTGAGTTAAAACAGCTCAAACATGCATTTTAGTCTGGGATAGCTTAAACCTTGTCTGTGAAACCGGGGGCTAAAATCCTACCCGATTATAAAATCTGGTTGCATCACACACATAAGGTGAATCTTCACAGATTTTCTTATCTCAGATCTCAAACATGCATTGCACATACTACAAGAAATTGTGGAAAATCATGGCACATCATAACAAAATGATCATGCCAGAGGGAGCACCACACATGGTCTCATGTGATCTCATGGGAAAGCGAAGATTGTGACAACTTAACTGTAACTATATTCTTTGTAGACACATTTCCTTTTTGCACGTTATACAAGCAGTCGTGTTGTTACCACACTTCTACGAGCCGTTCCTCCATCTCCGTTGTCCAACAGCAGCTTGTCATTTCAAAAGTTTTCTCATTCACTTCCGTCTCCATTAAGACATGTCCCTCATTGACTATTGTGAACTGACCAGTGGCGGAGCCAGGATTTTTTCATAGGGGTGGCCAGGCAAGGGCCAGCAACCAGTCTGGGGTGGCACAGAAATCTTAATTATTTTATCATAAAAAAATAATTTGAAATTGTATTGGACTGTTTTTGTGCCTACACAACTGAATAAAAGTTAATTTGTACTTAATTGTAATTGATATAGTAGTGAATTAGGAATCATGGAATACTGAGTGAATTTTTATTTTATTTTTTTATTACCCACCACCTCATATTAAAATGAATTAAATAGTAATAAAAGGGCACACACTATAGCTAAAGTTCAACTTGCTTAGTTAGCTTGGTTCTGGTTCTCAAAATATCCAATAGCTTGTTCTACATTGTTGCATCTTCATGGATGAGATAACATGCAGATAAATACTGTAGTCCAAAGATTATTCAACCTTCAATGCGTTTTATATAATCAATGAACTCTTCAACCAATTCTGAGTTTGTCAAAAAAAAGTTTAACTTTCTATATTAGTTGTCAAAATAAATAATTGCAACAGTTCTATCATACCTAAATTAAAAAGGAAAACAAAAGTTCTCTTTTGAATCCCCATGTGCAAGAATGTGAACAAGGCGGAAGTCAACAGCACATAATGTAAAATGTTATGTTTTTCATAATATAATGTTGCCAGAATGTAAAATTAGTTATTTTATGGATTTAAATTATCCATTTTAGTTTGTCCTTTACAAATTAACGCAAAATGAATGCCTATCGTCTAGTACAAATGCACAGTGCTCACATTTATTTGGACATTAAATATTACATATCAGTTTGTGCCTTATATTGTGATCTCACATAGCAGAATATTTTAATCCAGACACATGTGATGCATATATAACAAATACATGCATGCAGTTTTGACAGCTTTAATCGCCTTTTTGATTCTTACATGAGTTAATTGACGACAACTACGGCTACAGCACGCCGCATTTGCGCGTGATGTGCGCACCGCAAGCACAATACAACGGCTGTCAGCCAAAGTTAGTTAGTTTTACTGACATTTGGCCTGACAATATCTCATCTTACCGAAGATAGCCAACTGAATAAGGGCAACGCCCTTTTCTCAGCATCTGACAGAAGTGTCACAAGCTTTCACACACATCTTCTAAAATAAAAGTAGCATCAGAAAAAAAGAGAATTACGTTTGTTGTTGACTGCACACTATTCAACTTACTCAAAACGGTCTTGCAACCCACCAGTTGAGAAAGATTGACTCTATATTTACTATGTGCATATCACTGTCTGATGTTCTGCTGAAGCTCATTCGGCACTTGCACATTGCACATGAAGTTGAAGTGTGCGTCTGAAAAGTCTCACGTTTTTTGTAGTCTTAAAGGGATACTTTACCGTTTTTTCATATTAAACTATGTTATTCCCTTAACTAAGACGAGTTGATACATACCTCTACATACCTCTACTATTACTATCCATAAAATGGATAACTATTTTGTATGGCGGAATACCATAGCAAGTGCTTGTAAGCACTTCGACTTGGCGCAGTAATATCTTCACTCGTGGAAAAATCCTCTCACCGGCCCCCGCTCCCTCTAGTGAAGATATTACTGCGCCAAGTCGAAGTGCTTACAAGCACTTGCTATGGTATTCCGCCATACAAAATAGTTATCCATTTTACACGCTTAGAAAAGCGCAACGTTTTGTTTTGTGTCACCGTCCTAGGTCGAGTTACACTTCGCGAGTAACTGTATTTAAATAGGGAAAACGTGGAGGTGTTTGGTAGCTTCTCTGCTTGGCCCATATTAAATGAACTGGGCTAACAAAGTTTCGCCGCAAGACAGAGGGATTTAGTGCACGCACTGAGACGAGAGAGGTATGTATCAACTCGTCTTAGTTAAGGGAATAACATAGTTTAATATGAAAAAACGGTAAAGTATCCCTTTAAAGAGACGGTTCAGCGTTTTAAAAAACGCAATTTTTGTCAATAGAAAAAAGAGACAGAAACAGCAGTTATGAGAAGGGTGGCCTAAGGGGTGGCCAAGCTTAGACCAAGGGTGGTCACGGCCACCCCTGGCCACCCCCTAGCTCCGCCAGTGGAACTGACGTAAGCATAGCCATAATTATCCCCATTTAAAATCCAAAATTTCTATCATTTTTCATATTATCAGGGCAGCCCCAATGTGTCTGCGAGAAGATCGGGTTGTTTAAGATTCGATCTGTAAACGGCTCACATTACCAGATAATCTGTGCCGAACATCGTAACTGACCAAGGTCCTGGACAAGATTTTTTTCTAAGTTTGTCGGGAGGGGTAAATCAGGGATAAAATGGTCTAAAACTCCTGTAGTCTGAGCCCGTCTTAAGACATCCTGAAATTCATTTAGACCCTACTGTATGTAGCACAGTTTTTGCAGCAATATAGGTCTGCATCAGTTTAGAAAAAAGATTCACAGCGCATAGAAGAGAGGCAGCTTTCTCCTTTGGGTCATTTCTGCTGTAGTCTGTCACGGATAATTTTGTTGACAGGCATTAATGAGGAAGTAAGGCTCTGAACTGCGTAAGCATGTAACAGTCTCTGAAACACAAGGCCGTCAGTCTACACGCTCCAAATGGCATTTAAAGAGGAATGAAGGGCTCCTAGTTGAAACGTGGGCAGAAGTCAGTGATGGATAGTTGGTGTCAGGGTTAAAGGTGAGCTGCTGAGCATCGGATCCTCTGCTCTGGCCTGCTGAGGAAATTGTCCTGTATTAATAATTAAGTAACTCATATCAACTGTTTACTCATGCTGAACACACTGCTAGAATCCCCTGAAGAGCACACACACACAGTTTTTACTGTCCAGTTGATGTGTTTGCTCTGCTACACAGAACATGATTTTAGCTGATCTACACTCTACCATTTTGACCAATTCATTTATTTGTCGTTCATATATCCAGATATATCAAGATGAGAATTTTGAGTAAGCTTTCCCTAAGATCACATCATTACGTCTATGTGTCAAATCTTAGTTTTCAATTAAATGAAGGAAAATATGGTATGCTGTTGGTATGGTATTTGTTGTGTTGTCAGAACAAAAATCTTGTCCCTTACAGCAAAAATAAAAATAATAATTAATAATTCTGTCATCCTCAATTTGTTCAGAACCCAAATAACGTTTTGTCTTCCACAAAAACAAAAGGGGAAATTTAGCAGAATATTTCCGCTGCTGTTTTTGTGTGTGTGTGAGAAACAGATTGAAGTTGTTATTCACTGAAATTCTTATTCAAGACACTCTGCTACAGGTTTGACCAGTCATGATGGAATATGCTAAAGCACAAATGAGATTTCAGAAATAACAAAGAAGCGAAATTATCAGGGAATGAAAAAATGTTTGGTCTGTTCTCCACACAATGCTATCATAAGACTTGAAATACAGTCCACAAGTCAAATGCACTGCTTTTTATGGTGTTTTTTTATTTTTAAGTTTAACAGCTTGCTTGCTTGCTTTGTATGGGAGATGGTGGTGAACTATTCCTTCACATCTGTGGATGTGTTTGAATGTGTTGGGTTGGTTCCCGCAGGCCCTTATGTCTCTAACATCCATCTATTGCTGTATGGTGAGAAGTCAGAGGAAGGTCAGGAGTTCATGCAGTTTTAATTTCTGAACCTACTTTAAACTGGATTCTTTCCCTCCTGCTTCTTCTCTTTGTGTGAGTGTTTCTCACACTCATTTTAAATTCGTTCACGCTTTTCCTGTTATTTTTTTTCTTCCAATTGTGCTGTTCTATGTTATACACAATTTCTCTCTCTTTTGTAAGCTACAGCCATCACTAAATGTGAAGATGGAGCACTAGTCCACAACTAATGCACGCTTGCTCTCTTAACCTGCAGGGTGAATTATTCAGAGCCGCATGGTGAACAGAGACGCCCTCAAGCATTCAACACTGCCATGACCTAGTCCTCTTCCTCTTCCTCAGACTTACACCTCTCTCTCTCTCCTGACCTCTTTCTGTGTTTTTCTCTTGACTTATTTTTTCTTTCCCTCTCTCATTTCTATTTTCTCTCACTCTCACTCTATCTCATGTTGAGAGGGGATCTGTTATGAGGCTGTTGCCATGTAGCCCCTAATTTATTTCCACCCTGTATCCTGTCCCTCCCCTCTCTCACCTGCTCTCTGATTGGCTGAGAGGGTTTGGGCCTCCTGTAGGTGTGAGGAAAAGCTCTGTGCCCCACAGCGTCTCTGCTGTTTGAGTCGGCCGAGCTGCTCAGGCCATCCTGCTCCTGTGGTCTGTCCCACCAGCCCCTCTCCATCTGTCACTGTACACACCTCTCACACCTCACACACACATATACACCTGTGTCCTCAGAGGGCTGGACTGGGTCTGAGTGTGTCAGTGTGGCAAAATGGGCTTTCAATAAAAGACACGGGAAAACGCACTATACGGAGCCCCTAACGGGACATGGTTAGGCTTGCTGTGGTAGTTGGTTACATTACAGTGCGTCCGATTTCACTTGAAGATAGTAAGGAGAGATGTCAAAGGATTTTGTGAGCAACCGATCCTGAGCGTCATTGATAAATATCGTATCTTGTAAAATCAGTACAGCTGGCTCCTAATACACACAGTGTGTGTGATTGCGAATGTGAAAGCAAAAAGCGAGCATGCATTCAAAATCGATTTCAATACCTCGCATATTTATAGCGGTTCCCTGATGCCTGCAAATTATATACAATATAATGACACAAATATATGTTTGTTAGAGAATGCAAAAGCAGTTTCTAATCAAATAGAAAAGATGTTGTTGTAAATGTATTTCACAATATTACTGTTTTTACTATATTTTGGATCAAATAATTCCAGCCTTGGTGAGCATAAGAGACTTCAAATTGTGGACTGATACATTGCAATGCACCATGATTTCTGAAAAGTTATAAAGTTGGAGATGTTCATTTCCAACCAGCTTTTGATATTGTTGTGTGCAGTATACATAAAACACGTAGTGAATGGTATGTGAGCGTGTCATTTGAGGCTGAAACTAATAGGGCTTTTCACACTGTGCTTAACTCCGGGTTATTGTCTTTTTAACCATGGGTAAAGGAACGTTTCACTCTTGTAATTTAGAAGTGGGGTTGGCATCGCTTTTTTACCCCTGGTTATGAAACCCTTCTAATTTGCGGTGTTAACTCTGCATTGCGGTGCCAAACGTGTGCAGTGTGGAACGATGTGCTTTGAGCAGTCACGGAAACACCACGAGATGTAAACTGTCTTTTCTCCGTTTGATAGGAAAAATGTCAAACTGCGATGCAAAACGCGACAATTGGAGTGAAGAAGAGACAGTTTTATTATTACCTTTATTGTTTGAAATGCCCATTCAGAAAAAAAAACTTAGTATGACTCTTAGCAATGTGTAATATGAGGACGTGCAATGCTAGCCTTTATGCAAACAGTTTCTCAGTCATGTCTGATTCATCTCCCTCCCTCATTGTTTCATTGTTTCATCTCTTCTCTCGATCCACTCTTCTAATGTCTGTCTTTGCCTAATTGGCCGTTGATTGTACAGCACAGCAGTCGAGAGCCTTTGTGTGTCTGTCTATGTCCTTTGGAGGAGTCTTCTGAGTGTTTTGATGACCTGATTGCTGGGCTGTGTGTGTGAGTGGAGATGAGTGTTGGGAGGAGATGTTGAACCTGTGGTGGTCAAGTAAATAGTTGGCTGGTGTTTGTCAGCCTCAGTAAGGGTGAATGCACCACAGGCAAAATAATCATAGATCATTATAAGGTATCCACTGCACACTCCAGTCTTAAAGGGATACTTCAGGATTTAGCATTAAGCTTTGTATTAGTAGAAAACCTGTAGTATTTTCGAATTACCGTGCTTTCCACCTTCATATCCCCCTGAGACTAGAGATTTATGTATTTTTTGTCTGGAAAAAATCCTCCGATGACGCAAAAATCGTCATTTTGCGTCATCGGAGGATTTTCTGGCCAGAGTCTAAAGACTACAGCCAGTAGGAGGAGCTGTTCCGCATGTTTTCAACCCGCCCATAGAGGGATCTCACTCACAGAATGTACACAGTGTCAGACGTCTTTCTTTGGAAGCTAAGCTAGCAGGCTCTTGTTCTGTGAAGAAAGCTGAATAGTAGGAGAAAGCTGAGTAAGTAGGGGTTACCATCCTCCTTTTCCCGGACTTGTCCGGCCGGCGAGATCGTTCAAAATGTACGGGATTCAGCTTTTGCTTTCTGCAGTCGCCATTCATTGTTTACATGCACACCTTTTGATTCAATCTAACTGAATTCATTCCGATTGGTGAATCTGAATGTAGTGTTTACATGAACGCTAAACAAGTGATCGGCTGATGTGCGTTTTACCATTGCTAAGAAAATTCCTGCTCCTCCGTGAGAGATGCGATACCCGGCGCGTCTCAGTAATGACGCCACCGGCCTCGCGCCGTTCTCCCACGGCCGTCAGCCTCGTCCTGCTCGCCACAGTAAACATGATGAATGGCGACTGTAGAACGCAAAAGCCGAATCCCGGACATTTTGGGCGATCTCGAAATCCCTGGCAAACTCATCACGTAGGCTAGCCTTGTTGTTTTCAACTGCGCACTCTTACCGGTAGGCGTGGCCTCCTAAGGCAGCGAAGCAAGTGCATTCTGGGAGTTGTTGTCTTTCATCCACATAAGCCAAAAATACATTTTCTGGCTTTTCTCTGTCTAGAAAGCTCCAAATTCAAAAATTTCTTCACATTTCTTCTACTTAAATGACCTATTTTAAATACACATTCATCTTCCCAGAGGTGAAGTACCCCTTTAAAGAGATAATTCACATATAAATGATCAGCTACTCACTCTCATGTCGTTCCAAACATATAACACTTTGTTCATCTTTGAAACATTGGATTCTTTCCCTCTTGAAAATCATTTATGTTCTAAAGATGAGTGAAAATCGTATGAGTTTTTTTGGCACTTGTGAAGCTCAACAACCCCTGGTCATCGTTTATTTTCGTTATAAGAGCAAAAGCAGCATCAACATTCTGCAAATGTCTCTTTTTGAGTTCCACGAAGGAAAGAAAATCATACAGGTTTGGAATGACATGAGGCAATAATGACTAAATGATGTAACACGAGTACAAGATGACAATATATGTGATGGATTACCAGAACTCATCTAATGGAGAATGACTGCACTCATAGCTCTAAACTTCAGCAGTGTCTCTGTATGGGGCTCTGGGACTGTCTGCAACTTTTCAAAAACTTAAAGATGTGTCAGACAGGGTTTGATGGAATGTTAAGAGAGAGTGTGTGCATGTTTGTTGTTACAGCACACTCCAGCGGCGCTTCTCGCTGTGCATGCATACTGGTAATGAGAAATGCCTTATAGCCCACATAAGGGAAGACTATCTCTCACGTTGCATTAATAGGACCTGAATAACATTTTCTTCCTGTGAAAATGTAAGGAATATTTTAATAAAAAAACAAGTCTGATGTTGTTTCAAGCTAAATTTGAGCTAAATCTCCTGGGGTTTAGTCACAGTCTCAGCTGAGCATGATATTTCTGCAGCATTGAGATGTTTCCTTTGGACACAGAGATCAAAAGAACGGAGTTTGAGAGGAGGAGAGTGTTGGTGATGTTCTGTTCTGTCTGTCCAAGGGTTTCTGTTTTCCTCTGCTCTGTTCCTATGACTTCAGGCTCAGTTCTGACTGAACACAGCACCAGCACATATACATTATCGCACTGTCCTTGTCTCTGAACCTCTTTTGTGCTTTGGATTCCTGCTGTCTTTGAGAGATGGTTTTCTTTTTTGTCTTTCCTTCCATCCCCATCTCTTATTGTTCCCCACCATCCGCACCTGTTTCTTTTTTGTGTATTCTCTTCCTCACAAATTCTCTGAGAGGTTTGTATCTCTGTTATATACACTGCTACATTCCTGGGTAAATTTGGGTAAAGTGCTTAGTTTCACATCCTCAATGTTAAATTGATTGAATCAATATTTACTTCCTTTCAATTACATTCTAAATGCAGTAATATGAATTTCTACTTCCATCTGAGTTTCATTTGCATAATCTGTCTTGCTTAAAGGGGCCATATCATGGGAAATCAAATGTTCTTTTTTGTTTGTAATAAAGGAGTTTTATTGCACATACTGTATCTTTAAGAACTGATTTTCTGAACATTAGCTAGAAATGGCTTGCAATTACTAACTAACCCAAAATCCGTGTCCCAAATCACATACTTTCAGAGTATAGACTGCATTCAGTGGAGAATTTACATGTAGCATGTTGGTGATGCAAGGCTGTATTTATTTGATAAAAAATACAGTTAAACAGTAAACTTGTGAAATGTTATTATTTTTATTCCTGTGATGGCAAAGCTGATTTTTCAGCTTCATTACTCCAGCCTTCAGTGTCACACGATCTTTCAGAAATCATTCTAATATTTTTTATTTTATTTTAAGTATACACATGTACATATACATTTCCATGTAACAGAAAACAAGAACAAAAAAAAGAACAAAAAAGAAAAACAGCCTCTCAGTATTTTACATTGATATTCTATACCTCCTCACTTCTTAGTCTTTTATTAACACCTTTCCAAGTCCACCATATTTTAAGAATGATCTGAAAGGTCCCCAAACTCCATCAAAAACTGTATATTTGTCCCTTGAAATATAAGTAATCTTTTCCATTGACATGTTTGTTACCATTTCTTTTAGCCAACGTCCTATACTTGGTGCACAAATACTTTTCCAATTTAAAGAAATAAGTCGTTTTGCTTGAAGAATGCATATATTTATAAATATATACTCTTTCTTTTTTAACTTGATCTCCTTAGGAAATAAATGTAATAGAAAAAGTAAAGGTGACAATGGAATGTTAACATCAAGGATCTTCTCTATCATTTCTTTCACACCTTTCCATATTTTTTTGACTTCTTCGCACTCCCATTTGCAATGATATAATGTACCTTTAAGGAAACCATTCTTATTATTATCAATGTTGATCAACGAAACAGACATAGTATTTTCTTCCCTATTGTGATTTGATTTTTATTAAAGAAGGGCACACAAAGAAAAAAAATTAAATAACAATGTGCGTGGATAAATCATTTATAATAAACACTGCGATACTCCATAAAAAGTATGAATTCTTGCCTTTGTTTTCATGGTGATTTTAATATTTTTGTGAAACCTTTGAAAGGCTTGCACAATTCAGCTTTGCACGAGAAGAAGCAGAACACGAGAAATGAAGTAGACATAGGCCTAAGAGAGAGAGTATAAAATGGTAATGGAAGTCTAAATTATGGCACAAAAACTTTAAACTACTAAGATTATAAGTGGACCTTTGGGGAAGGAAAAACACTACATGATTAAGAAAGCAATTGAACAACCCATTCAATGTTGGCCTCTCCCGGTACACAGAGGACAGAATTCAACTCAGTTTTAGTTCAGTTAGAATGTTTTATTTCAAAATGTTTTGATTCAACATTAAATGACTGACATCTTGGTATCTGGGTTATGTGCTCACTTGTGTTTATTCTTCTTCCTCTCTCTACTCATGCAGCCAACATTCTCAGGTCTCATTTTATATGTGGTAATCTTTTTGTATAATTGATAATATACACATTTGCATATACAGTACTGTGCAAAAGTCTTAGGCATGTTAATATCCCCCTCCCCCAAAAATGGTTTTTAGTCAGTTATTTATATCTTTTGCTGTAGTGTGTCAGTAGGAAATATCAGTTTACATTTCCAAACATTCTTTTTGCCATTAATTTGAATAATCCAGTGAGATTTCTGTATGCACAAGGAGTCTGACAACAGCCGGTATGGTCTGATCTCACCATCATCGAGTCCGTCTGTGATTACATGAAGAAACAGAAAAAACGGAGACAAACTAAATCCAGAAGAACTGCGGGAATGTCTCCAAGATGCTTGAAGAAACCTATCAGCAATAAATAATTTGCATGTTCAGATTTTGACCTTGAATGATCTTGAAAGAAAGCATAAGCAAGAAAAGCCTTTTGACGTCTTTGAATTAGTGTGTCCTAGGCGAGTGCCAAGATGCCAAGGTCCTGCTGTGACCAAGGACGTCGGGCTCAGTGACAGTCACACACAACTTTTGCAGAAGGGCAAAAGTATCCTCTGATGTATCCTCGGATTTAGAGGATGACTCAACTCTCAGTGCCGCTGTACGCTGTGATATAGAGCCAGACGGCTGCTGCTGGTTAGACAGATGCAAGTACAGTGAGCATCTCAAATTAGTCTCGCAGTGCCAGAACAAACAAACAGGTGCTGCTGGGCCTGTTTCCTGTGTGTGGGTACGTTTGTGTGTTTGTTTTTGTGGGTGGATGCACCTGACAGTAACTTTTGCCTTCATGCGTACGATTGTGTGATGTGTGTGTGTGTGTGTGTGTGTTCTGTCTGCCTGCTTCGGCAGAGGCCGTTCCTGCCCGTCTAATTAACCCGCCTCAGACAGCTCTGCACTTCAACAGGTGGCAAGATCAGGGAGGCCTGACTGACTGGATCAAAGCCAGCCAACATAATTACAAAAGCCTTTCTGACATCCTTTCGGTGTCTTGCGTAACACTCACAATCTATTCACACCACACAGACTGCATTACAGAGCAGGAGCCTTAATACGCCAGCCGTAAAAACACCCTCCAAGTGCCTCCAAAACATAATTGGTACCAAAATGGATGTGTGTTTGAAGGCAGTATTGATCTGTTGATCTGCTGTTTTTCTCCAATGTGTGAAACTAGAAGAGCGAACATGGGAATGTGTTTGGTTCCATGCTGGGTTTGATATTTCATTGGCCTCATTAGAGCTCAGTTGGACAGGTGGGGAAAACTCTCTAATGCAGCGGACCTCTTGGATCTCTGTTGGGAGATATTACTAAGACCGCCTCAGTGAAATCTGTGAATGTCATTAGAGAGTAATTAAATCTTTGATAGATAACAATTTTCTCAGGGTTTAAGCAGACTGGATGAATGGAGAAAGTACAGCATGTGTCACCAGAAAGTAAACTGTAGGAAAATGTAAACCCGGAAAATTCTGGTAAATATTCTAAATATCTTAAAATATGTCAGTGCCGTTGTTTTGTCTCAAGATGCACACCAATTATGTTTTTTTTCTAAGGAATGTTTATAAAATCTACTTTAATGTACTAATAATTAAACTAAATTATTATGATTATTATTATTAGCCCACCCCTAAGTATTAAACTTTGAGAAGTAACTCGTTGTGGCATTGCTATAATTGGACAAGCATATAAAAATAATAATAATAATATGATAATTTAGTACAAAATAATACTAATTTCAATCAATTTAATACAATAAATGATTATTATTATTAAGCCAGACAGATGATAACAACACCCAACAGCAACGGTTGCATTTTCTTCAGAAAGGTTTAAATATAAGAGATTATTTTTGGCATTGCAGGACAATCTGAACGGCTTTGTCCTCTCCTATTGCATTTTTTCTTTTATGTGACTGCAAGCACAGGAAGTATTATTAGGAGTTTTTATGTTTGACCGCTTTGCAGACGTGTAGAACACAGTGTTGGCTGAAATTGTGCATCGGTAACAATAGTGCGGTATAATGTGTTCTGTCAGTTGTTTTATCATATCTCTCTTTATCCAGAGATAAATGTCCTGCCAGGCCCTACTGGAGGTTGTCATCAGAATTTCAGATATCATCAATTACACTCATATCAGGTCCTCACTTTCCTAAAACCTCAGCTCTCCTGTTCCTCTCCCTTTCTCAACTTAAAGTCAACATGAAACAGCATTCACAACACATTGTACTCCTGCATTTCTGGATATTTAAAAAGAAAAAATGATTGAGGACTATCCTTCCGGGAAAAAAACTCTACAAGGTGTACGCTGAAAGCTGAGAACATCACAAAATATTACAATGATTGCATTTCTTTTTCAAATTCTTAACATTATTTGCTATTATTGCTGTAACCTTTCTAACATTGACATAAACGACATGTTAACTATTGGCAAGATTTTAGGCTACATTGCCTAAAACGATAGCCTAAAATAATGCATCATTTGGCCATTAATTAACAGTTACCTGTAGACATCGAGCCAAAAAATAAAAGTCATTTCAAAGGCGGAGCATTTTAATAAAAGATACTGAAGACATTTGCTGTGACATACACTACAATATTATAAATGTTATTACTGTTTTCTATTTGAATATATTTTAAAATGTAATTTATTCCTGTGATGCAAAGCTGAATTTTCAGCTTAATTACTCAAGTCTTCAGTGTCACACGATCCTTTAGAAATCATTCTAATATGCTGATTGGCAGCTCTAGAAATATTTCTTATGATCTTTAAAACAATTGTTCTGCTTAATATTTCTGTGGAAACAAATGCTTTTTTCAAGGTTCTCAGATGAATAGACTGTTGACTTCGAATGGAGCTGTCAGAGTTGCTACTCCCTGTCATGTGAGAACAATGATTGATTTAATATAGACCCTTTTACAGCTCACGTGATCAAATAGCTGCGCGCGCATTTTGGCAACGGAAGTGGTGTTTCTCCCCACTGGCTCTAACGTGTTAGCAACTCCGAAAATTAATCAATACGGTTTCCCAGCATCAAAATGTCTGGTTGTTGCGTTTACGGTTGCACTAATCGATATTCCACCAAGGGCTTAAGTTTTATATTATTCCGACAGGATCACGGCCGTTTCAGAAGAGTGGCTGCAGGCGATTTAAACGTGTTGATTGGAGCGAGGACATAATAAAAAATGCTTGCGTCTGTTGTTTAACCCGCTCGCGTAGCTTGACACGCTGCTGATTCTCGCCATACTTCCGTTGCCAATATGCGCGCGCATACGTCATCATTGTGTACAAACAGTAAAAGGGTCTATTGTAATAGTTTAGAATAGTTTAGGGCTCAACTGGTCAAGCCAGCTTTATGCAAGACATTTTTCATTTTTGCCAGCAACAATGCATCCATCTTGCCGCAGACCCTTTGTCACTTGCCAACTGTATTGGGTCAGCATTACAGCTCTTTAGGAAAGAGGCTCCAGGCGCTTTAAACAAACTTTCACAGTATCTGCCCCCTGTGTCCAGGAGCGATATCTCTCACCGCCAAATGCAGTGACAGAGAGACTCCCCCCCTCCCCCCGGGGCAGCATTCGGTTAGGGAAGCCTGTTAGTTTAGCCAAGTGATGGCCTGCCTCTTGCCTGGCCTTGCTCTGTCTTTGGGATTCCCCTATAGGAGGCTAATGGCCCATTGTGACAGGCTGCAATTCTTGAGTGTGTTAGAGCATGTTAGTGTCAGTGCCAGACGTGCAGCCAGGGCTGTTGGCATAGATAGCACGGCACTCAGAATCCATGCATGAGAGCGCATCCGTAGACAGAGCTGAGATGGTCTCCCGCTGGGTGCTGAACTTTTGGTTCCTCGGCTCACTCACAGCAGCGATCGTGTGTCGCTCAGGGCTCGGATGTAGGGCTTTTAGGTGGCACGCTTTCATAGCGAGGGCCTGTCACTCACGAGGTTCGATGCCTTTAGCTGTGTCACCCGCCCTTGTGTCCTTGGGGTCTTCAGTTTCACTTCACTGATATCTGCCATGTCGGTGGTGTTATGAAGACAGCAAGAGACAGCTCTGATTGTCAGCGTGCAATGATGTTTACTCTGTCTTTCCCTCTCTCTCTAACACACTCAAACACACTCGCACACACACACACACACACACACACACACACACACACACACACACACACACACACACACACACACACACACACACACACACACACACACACACACACACACACACACACACACACACACACACACACACACACACTCTGTGGATGATGTTTTGTCCCCCTTTGTGTGCTGGTAGTTAACTTGTCAAAGAATTCAGCACCATGGACAGCTCAAGTGATCCTGCACTCATAAACAGAGATTTAGGATTGTGTGCCCCCACTATAAATGTTAATTTATTTTCTAATGTATTAATTAATACTACTATATGTTAATTAATGTCTTCTTAATTACTGTATAGATGACATATCAGTTTAATCAACTTAAAAATGTATTTATTTTTGATTTAATTACTTTTGCGGCTAACAAGCTAACTGGGTAGCTTGATAGCTTAGCATAGTGCTAATCAGTTTTACATGTAATCACAGAAAACCTTTTATTTTATTTTAATTTGAAAACAGTTACCCTTTTTGGTCCAAAGGGGGTATGATTTAACATGACACCAAGTAATATAATCAGACTCAGTTGTCCTAAATGTAGACAATTTGTGTTGACCAAGCTGCAACTTGTCGCATTATCAATATGAGCATGTGATAACACCACAGCCGGTCCGAACATGTGTCATCAAACACATGTCTAGCCTGTCAGTTTTATTAGGTTGGCTAAAGTTTATCAAGTTTATCTTTTTATATCACACTGCTTTTTACATGCTATGGTTTAAAGTGAAGGGTAAGTTGTTTATTTTGTGTTCAGCTGAAATCTACTACACCCCTGGCTGCTCCCTACATATTCTCCTGTGTCTCAGACTCTTCATTTAATGGATTTAATCTTTGAACACAGTCTCTTAACCCTCTCTTAACCTCTTTAAATGATTAAAGTTCATGCTTCCCTCTGTCTCTCCATCGTTTCCATTTTCTCTGCCTTTACATTGATTTCTTATATCTCTGATTTCTGTTTTCTTTTCACTTCACACCTCACTCACCACTGCTTCTGCACCATCAATGAACTCATATATATCACAATCCCTTTTCTCGTTTCATCTCTCTCCTCCACCTCCTGAGCTTTAAATGTCAGAGATGTATTCATCTTGACACAAACTGTTGCCTGGCATGATAAATATTTTATTAGCCATCTCTTTTTTCAAAGGGGAAATATAAAGAGGAAGGGAAGGTGAAGGTTTTTCCTCATTTCTTTCTTGCTCCCTTTGCTCTTTTTTTCTGTCGGACTCTTCCTTTATGGGGCGCTAAAGCCCTCATGCTCGTCCTCATCAGCTATTGCCCCATGTAAAAGATTAACACTTTATTTAATAGACACTTCTTTTATTGGTAAGATTCTAATTGACTGTAATTAAACAACAGACAGACTGCAGTCATTATATTCATAGCAATGTTTTGTGTGTTATGGTATAAAAACTGGTGTATTATCATCAGGGCTTCTGCAAATGATACACCAGACATGTTAATGTTGTAACAATAGTGAAGGATAATGATAATGTGAACAGAATCAATACATGGAGCATTAAGTCAATGTGAGAGCCCTACAATAACCCACTGGACCTGTGGGTGGACACACACTGTATATTAAGCCATAACTGATGAGTGCATTTCCTGTTCGGTAATACCCAGCTGGCCTCATGGGTCATATGTGTGTGCAGTTTCTGACACGTTTAGGTCATGACTGTGGTCAGACTGTAATGCTGGATGTGAGTTCAGGCACTTCATACTGTGCAGCTGAAAGCAGCAAAACCAGAGGATGAGGTTTTCTTTATTTAGTTAAATTTTTGTTTTGTTTTTTGCGTTTTTTTTGTTTAATAAAAGCCCTGTCAATATCACTCGTTAAAATGTATTAACCATAGGATTCATCAATTAATGTTATTTAATTTAATTGTATATGATATTTTGTAGATCAATAAATCACTGCTCAGATCAGATTTCTGTCATTTTTCTGTCTTAGTGTGGGGATAACCGGTTACTTATACCTTTGAAATCAGATCTTTAAACTAAGAAAATCAAAGTTTATACTTGCAATGCATGAATATTATATACACTACCATTTAAAAGTTTAGGGTCAATAAGATTTTTTTAAAAGAGATTAATACTTTTCTTAAGCATGGACACATTAAATTAATAAAAAACTTTTGAACTTTCTGTTCATCTAAGAATCCTGGAAAAAGTATTACGTTTCCGCTGAAACATTAAGCTGCACACCTGTTTTCAACACATAACAATAAGAAATGTTTCTTGAGGATCAAATCAGCATATTAGAATGATTTCTGAAGTATCATGTGATGAAGACTGGAGTAATGATGCTGAAAATTCACAGAAACAAATTACATTTCAAAATGTGTTAAAATAGAAACATTGTAACAGAATTTCACAATATTACTGTTTTTACTATAACCGCCTTGGTCAACATAAGAGACTTCCTTCAAAAATATTAACATTTTTACTGACCCCAGACTTCTGAACGGTGGTGTAAGTATATGATATCAGTTGAATAAATTCAGTTTATTCAGACTACAAAAGTCCCCCTGCTTCCAGTGCCCAGGACATAATGGGTATATCTGCTTGAGCATTTGTCTGAATGGAGAGTGGTTTCTGATTTAGGAGGACCATTACTGTGAGACACATCCATTGATAGTGACAGTCATGCAGCAGCTCTTGGTCATTCAGTCGAGAGCTTTGCCTTTTTGTGATTAGAGCTTTTCATCCTGCAAACTAATCCCTATGTTTTGATCTTATAACAGAAATCACTCTATGATCCTGCAGGGTTCATGTGTTTCCTTCAGGCACCAAAGTTTGATAGTCCATATTGAATATTTGAATCTGTCCCCATCTCACTTCATCAATACTATAATGTTCTGCCTGTTTCTTAGAAGGACACAGCAGATTTTCTCCGCTTTCGCATGATGAAAAGTTCAGCTCAGACTCACAAAAGAATATAGCAGATAAGAGTGTGAAAGAGAGGTGAGGAAAAAATGTACAATATAAAGAGAGTAAAGACCCATCCACACAAAGAACAATAACTATAAAAATAACTAAATTAGCGTCCACACCAACAATATCGTTCTGTTTATTGTAAGCACGTGCTGCAGTTTTATCTGTCCCTTTAAATGCTTGAGCTCTTTAAAGCTGGATCGATTCTGATTGGCTGTCAATGTTTTTATCGTTCATCAGCTGGAAAAAAACATGTTGAAAATTACAGTTTCTGTGTGTCGTTATCGTAGTTGTATTTTAGACTTTTATATTTAGAATGATTTTTAGAACTTTATCTTTATGTTTAACGTTATATTCATCATCCATGGTGTGAACAAACCTTAAGACTTTGTCTTTGAATCACAAATCCACTTATCAGCAGTAGGGGCCTGAGGTGACCTATCCGGTGCAATATGCTTGTCCTTGTTTTTTTTTAACTTCAGGTTTAATAAAAAAAATGTAATCAAGGCCACAAAGCCTGCAGATTTCATACAAATATTTGAAGTGAGACCCCTTCACCATTTGCTGCATGACTTGCTATTTTTATTTATTTAATTATTTTTTACGTTTTAAAAACCTATTTGAAAAGTATGTACTGACCTAACCTGTGTTTTATTTATTTCCCCTCTCAAGACTATTTCATGCTTACCTGCCTCCATTACTTTCCAAGCTCCCTCTGGATCTTGTTTGATTATATGCCCAAGAGAAGACATGCAAAGAAGGAAGAACATCTCTCATCTTTCTGATGCACTCCTCCTCCTCTCCTTTCTTTCCTCTACCCTGTTGCTATTCCCGTCCCCTTTATTTGGGTCACTGCACTCATCCATGAGGGTGGGAGACAGATGGGAATATCCCTCCACTCCTGCCTTCCGTTTTCCCCAGTTCCTCCTCTCCTTTGTGTCTCTTCCTGTGTCTCCAGAGGAGTCACTATAGATTCATCTCTGTTTAACATCATAGCCTAGTTTACAAGGCCTGTCCTGTTAAGTGTCACTGGACATTTTGGGGCTGTAGACGCATTAGTGGTTTGCCAATGAGGTGCTGGTACCCTAATAGTTAATGATCTGAGCTGCTACTTGGTTGCTGGTTCAGTCTCATGTAACATGACCCAGAAACTCAATAGTTCCTGTTAGATCACAGTCCCGCTCTATCAACATTGTGCCCTTGAGCAAGGCACTTAACCACAGGTGCTCCAAAGAGGCCGTCTGTGAAATTAGTCTAGAGGAAGTCTCATTGGCTGAAAGCCATCTGCTAAATGTCGAGTTAAAACATCATATTCTGTGTAGTATATTTCGAATATAATGTTAGTGTGGGGTCACATTTGAATTGAATTTCATATCTAGATGTGAAAAATTACACCCACTAAGTAATGAAAAAGAATATCATTTGAAGACTGATTATATTCGGCATCTCTATATTCCTCACCTCAAAAAAAAGTACCATGGTACGAATTTATACATTTTTATATTGCATCAGTATAATATCAGTTTATTAAAAAAAAAAAAAGTATCTAAGATGTACCATGGTATAACATATCATCAATACTTTTAGATCCTTCTATCAATATTTATTTATTTGAAAAAAGTACCATGGAATTACTATAGTATAACTATATTGGTATTGTCTCAGTATTTTAGATCCTTAGCAGTAATTTTTTCCATTTAAAATTACCTTGGTATTGCCAACATCTATACATGTTAATATCGCATCAATTCTATCAATGTTCATTTATTCGTTTGTTCATTCATTCACGCAAAAATGAAAAACCTTCATTATTTACTCACCCTCATGCCTTTCCAAACCTGAATGTCTGTCTTTCTTTCTTCTGTGGAAAACAAAAGAATATATTTTGTGTAAAAAAAGCATTTTTGTTTTTTTTGGACCCAAATTACTTCATTGTATTGACAAAATTATACAATAATATACTGGACAGCTGAAAGATTCTCTAATAAATATATTTTGTGTTTTACAGAGGAAAGAAAGTTTTATAATGCAAGAGTAAATGAAAGAATCTTCCTTTCTGTTCGGTCAACCAAACAGGTTTATAATTGTGTACCATGATATGACATTCTTTTACACGCTTTGGGGTATGATGTAAATATATTACATTCATCTGACAACATCACTGTATCATGGTACTGCTGCAGAACATTTAGTTAAGGAAAAGCTTTTTTATTTATTTTTTTAAATGTAATCTCCTAACATTACCACCCCGTCAGCGACAGGTAAACCGGTCCGTTCAGCTGGTCTGAAGGACGCAGCAGCGGTCAGAATGATGACTTCATTTACCTCCTCCATACCGTATCATATGGCGTGGTAATGTAGGTGCGCAGTGGTGCGGTGTGCATTTAAGGGCAAACCCAGGCACATTACCCTCCCCCAATGTCTGGACTGAAAATCAGCAGTGGACTGTGGATTTGTGAGGCAGGAGTCTCTGAGGGAACAGTTTGGGAGCGTGTGTGTGTGTGTGTGTTGGGAGGTCAAGGACGGTCTCATATGCCCTGCCTCTGGCTGCTCTGGTGTGTACTCTTGTGGCGTTTATTTAAAGAGCTCATCAGCCTCCATGCACACACACAAACTCTATACCCAAAGTGTCCTGCCTCCCAGTCTGCCGGATTAATTAATCTCTTTTCCCCTCCTGATCCAGGAGAGCTGTTGAAAAGGGCCTTGCCTCTTGCTGGTGGGCATCAGATGCCAGCGCTGAACTATTCATCACTACGACTTCTGGGAGACAGAGAAAGAGAGGGAGAGAGGGAGATGAATGGATAGAACAAGAAAAAAAGAAGAAACATGAGAAGGGAGGAGAGGGTGGAGGGGTGAAGGAGGCTCTCTCCCAGCTGGCTGGTGCTATGATTAAAAGTAGGGATGTTTCTATTGTGTAGCTGACAGAAGTCCTCATAATAATGTATGTATTGCTGAGGTGAGCACTAGGGGACGATGGGAAGGACGTAATGAGGGACGTTGGGGCATTCGGTCTCTGAGAATTTCAGGGGATTTAAAAAACGCACAGGGAACAAACCAACCGGCTCATTGGACAACATGCCTTTACTTACATGTTAGAAAAAAAAAGAAAAAAAATTACCTATATATACAGCAGTGGCCTGATGTCCGACATAGAAAAATTACCATCTTCACCCTTTATTCTAATATTATTCAAAATGTGTTAAAGATTTTTAGCATATTGTGTAGTTGTGCTTGGTTTTATTTGTGCGGACATACTTCTTAGCCTGCCTGCCATACAAAGAAATTATGAACACATGCAAAAACAAGAGAGCCAACAAAATATGAATAACTAATTATGTTGTAGTCAATGTATGCTTTTTCCTGGGAGCATTCTGTTTTTCAGTGCATTTTGTTTTTGCATAGTAAAATAAAACCTCTAGCTGTAGTTTGCCTTTTTTGACTAATAATTTTGTCAGATAAATACCTTAACCAAGTTGTGTTCTGTTCTTCCATCGTATTTAAAGTATTTGGTTACACTTTATTTTAAGGTGCCATTGTTACAGTGTAATTATATATTTAAGTACGGAGTAATATTAAGTAACTTACTATAGGGTCTGGGTAGGATTAGGATTTGGTTGAGGGTTAGTTGCATGCAATTATGCATAATTTACTGTTATTACTATGGTAAGTACATGTAACATAATGTAACAAGGCACTGTACAATAAAGTGTCACCAAATATTTAAAAAACAAGCAATTCGAATACCATTTTGAAGAAATGACAATCACTGTTTGAATCCTTTTCAGAACAATTTTATTCCCCAGCTGATGAGCGATAAAAACTTTGACAGCCAAACAGTTTACCCTACTATGAAGAGCTTGAGCATTTAAATACAGATGACAGAACTACAATGCACGATTATAATAAACAATGTTATCATCTGCTGGTGTGGACATTCATATAGTTAGTTATCTTTATAGTTCGCTCTTCGTGTAATCGGGCCTTAAATTCGGGTGGATTCTGATTGTCTGGCAATGATTTCATCGTTCATTAGCTGGAAAAAGTTATCATTCTTGGTGTGAACAGGCTTTTAGTTGTGTAGAATAACCTCCTCCTATAACCTCCGTCAGCATGTGCTTTGTTGCTTATAACCATTTGCTTTTCCTTTCAAAGGCAACATTTTCTCTTTAAAAGGATTGGTCTGTGAACAAAGGTAGGAAAACAAGGTAAAACCAAGTGTTACAGTGTGAGGCCTGAAATGTAGCTCGGGTCTCCGAGAATAGGATGATGCAAATGAACAGACATAAGAAGAAAGGAATGAAAAGCAATCGTAAGAGAGGGAGAGGGAGGAGTGCGGCGTTCACGTCAGCCTTTGATCAGAGCAGCACCTGATTCGGCGGAGGCTCCGGGGTGCTTCTGCGCAAAGCACATCAAGGACAGAGCTAACAAACTAGAGACAAAAACAAACCAACTAACTGAGAGGTCTGTCGTCGAGCAGACACTGCAGCGGTGGGTGGCACACCTCTCCTATCTCTTTCTTCTGCACAAACACGCTCGCTGTGACAGCGACTGCAGGAGACGCGCTCTGAAAAGCTTTGAGTTTAGTTTAAAGAGGAAATGTTTACATTTAGACTTTTCATAGCAGTTTCCCCAGGCCTGGTCGCTGTTATCACTGTTGAAAAGACCTGCATATAACTATATGAACTCGAACAAACAGCTTTATCATAACGACTGTGCTGGATTCACTAGTCCATCAGCTTGGCGAGAACACTGATTTATTAACGAATCATTATGTCAGTCGGATCGTCACATTTGTCAATGAGCCGAGAACCATCTCTTTTGAATGTGTTTTCATTGTATACTAGTTTAATATAATTTTAATAGAACATAATAATGTAAAATAATATTAATTAAATGATTTCAATATTTTTTTTAAACCTAATTTATTCCTTTTACACAATCCTTCAGAAATCATTGTAATATGCTAATTTGGTGCTCAAGAAACATATTATTATTATCATTTTCAGTGTTGAAAACAGTTGTACTCAGGGGCGTAGCCATCATTTCAGAAGTGAGGGGGACAGAAATGTCAAGTGTAATACCATTTTTTTTTCTGACCTTCATCTGATTGACAGGTTTAATTTATTCTTATCTCTAAGAAATCAAATACACCACTAAACAGTGACTAATGTGTATTCTATAATGTTTTTTTCCTATATATTCCTTATAACAATTTTATGATTGGTACTACAAACACTTGTGCATTAAGTCACCATAAATTTGATACAATGTAAAAAGAAAATGGATCACAGTGTAAGAAGAAAATACATTTAATAGTATTTATACTGAAATCAATTAGCACTGCATTATTCATATACTTTCTTCAGAAAATACCCTGTGATGAAAAACACACATAAACCATATATTGACGCAATCGTGTGTTTAATGTCTTCACGTTTCATCAGTCAAAACTTTTCTACTTTTTATTCAGCTACTATAGCGATAGCTGGATGCCTTTGTCCATATAAGGGATTTCCTGAAATGTCATAAGTGTAATCATAGATATCATATAATAAAGGCTAGATGTCTCGTGCGCGCTGCTGGCCAATGGAGGTCGACGTCCGCACACGGCGGCCATCTTGCCACAGGCAGCTCGCTCACTCGTAACATTGTGTTTTTATGCTGCATGTACTTTTTAAATAACCATAACTTGCTCAATTTTCTACCGATTTTCAAACGGTTTGGTTTGTTATAAACATCAGAGATGTAGTTATGACACTGCATACATATGAATAATTATAACATACATGTTCAAGCCACGTTAATAACGTTTGTAAGAAACCAAACCGTTTGTAAATCCGTCAAGATTTCAGCGAGATAAAGAGTATTTGTGTTCGTGCTGATCACTCACCTTACATCAGGTACCACAGAGCCCGCCAGAAAGCCTGCCTGTGACAAGATGGCCGCCGGTGATCCCATTCGAGACTCCGCCGTAAGACATCTAGCCTTATATGGATATCTATGAGTGTAATGACTTCTATGAGTCTCACTTGTGGACTTTCTGCACGAGGGCGCCCTCCGGCTTCCAGTAAGAATGAAACAGACATTACATGAGGGTGTTAGAGCTCCATAATGTTCTAATCGCCTCGTTTTGGATAAGAATAAAACGACAGGTCATGCATCATCATGTCATGTATCTGTGTCATGTCTCTTTGAATTTTAGTGTAGAATTATTAACTTTGGTCCAACTTCTACGTAAACATACTTGCACTAAAAACAAATATATATATATTTTTTAAGTGCTTATTCTGCTCTCATGGTTTTGCTGCTTAATATTTTTGTGGAATCTGTGATGCATTTATTTCAGGATTCTTTGATGGATAGAAAGTGCAAAAGAACAGCATTCATTTGAAATAGAAATCCTTCATACATAATAAATGTTTATACTGACACTTTTGATCAATTTATTGCACCCTTGCTGAATAAAAATGTCAGGGACCACATGATGATGGAAGTGAGTCACTTCCCGTCATCAGCTCAACCAGCCCTCTAACCAGCTCTAACCAGTCTACACCTATCTAAACCAGCATGGCAATTCACAGCCAGCAGGTCTTTTCAACAGGGATATCCATTCCTACAGAGCAGGTGATCTTTGACATTTTCTGGGAGTTACAGAAATGAGATTCTCCCCACAGCGTCAGACTGGATGGAGAGGGAGGTGAAGGTGTGAACTCTTCCTCAGCATCTCCTGTAAATAGCCTAGACTCACAGGGAGAATGTGTCATTTATTTGCCACATTTCTGCCATGAGGTGAAAATTGTGCTTTGCTTCTACAGGCCCATCAGCATAAACCTTGAAAATGTACCATGTTGTTTTGCTAAAAGGATTGTGGAATGACCTTTAGAAAAGATAAACGACACATTGTGAACAGCTGACTGAATCTGTAGGATTAGATATGCTGATTACGAGACACAAATACAGATAATCAGTGCTGGCGATGTGATGATTGAGGCCAAGAAGGTCTAACGTTGTTCCCCCCATCTACGATAAAATGCCTCACCGCTAGCAATCTTGCTCTTTAACAGTAAGTTATTACTCCTCATGAGATCCTATATCAGATCCTGATAGTCACAGCCTGCAGCCTTTTCCAGCGCCGCTATCTAGCCAAAAAAGACAGGGTTTGATCCCAGCCCTGCCACTGAGCTGCTGTAAAGTTAATTGAAGTAGTAAAAATTGGTCCTCTTGATCTAGTGCCATACCTGCAGCCGAGTCTGTGTGCTTCACATTTAGGTCTGTCAAAGACGCGTTTACTGATATGGATCTCACCTGTCTGGACACCATTATCCAGTGCTGCTCCGCAGAGCGAAACTAACGTCTGGCCTGGCTGACGGTCGGACTCCCGCTGCGCTGGGCGAGCCGGAAGAGCAGTGAATCACAGCTGATGTAGCAACACTGATCCATAGATCTCAGCACAGCTGTCTTCTCCTGTGTCCTGAGACAAAATGAGGAGTCGTGCAAAGCTGCTCCCTATATCTAACCTTTACCGTAAGGTAGTTTTAGAGTTTGCTGAAGCGATCATATTTCAGTTGATCTATCTGCAGTTCAGAGATTAATGGATGCCTCGGAAAGAAATCTGATTAGATTGTGGAAAGCGGTGGGAATTGATTGCCACATGTGTTTGCGGTGTCTGTTGAAACCGTGCCAAAGCCGAGAGGCGGGGGTGTGTGAGCTGCACACACAGCAGAGGAAGTTTGGAAACCAGTCATTTAGACTATCGTGTGGCTTTTCCACTTACCCTCACTGGCGTATGGCTGCGGGGAGGCCCCTCACGGTGTTCAATCACAATAAACAGAAACAACGTATTAGCTGCTAGAATGTTGAATTGATTCATGTGCGCTGTGAACCAAAAACACGACACATGCTGACTGACGTGACGGCTGTGTACAGGTTCCTGACTTTGACGTGAAAGACAGTTTTTTAGCTCGGAGCTCCATTCAAGAGTAATAGAAGCAGTTCCCTCTCATTCATGTCACTCACTGATTGGTTAAAATTTTACATTTTCAGCTGTACACTTGCATAAGTTAAAATAGTTTTATTTTATTTTTTTATTTTAAGTATACCTACTTTTTAGATTACCATCCATCAGTAATTTAAAGAGATAGTGTCTTTAAATGATTTCTGAAGGATCATGTGACACTGGAGACTGGAGTAATGAGGCTGAAAATTCAGCTTTTACAGGAATTAAATGCATTTTAAAATGTATTCAAATAGGAAATGGTTATTTTTCATTTAAATTACTATCATTTTAAATGCATTACTGTTTTTACTGTATCTTTGATCAAATAAATTAGCATTAGAGACCTTTCAAAAACAATAAAAAAAATCGCACCGACCCCAAATTTTGTAATGATAGTGTATATTCTTAGATAGTTTTGCTTATCTGTGACATGAATTATTGCACCCTGATACAAATACCTGTGCATGACATCCCCATTTGTGGACATGGCCCATTTCATGGCTCACAGGCCTCAAGATATATAGTATGCCACTGATTACTTGCCATTAAACAATCTGTGCAAACACTCCCTAATTTATCTCTCAAGAGTGTAGTATACAACGCTGAACATCTTTAATATGGAGATTAAAGTTATAAATGTTAAATTTATCATCTATCAGAATGAGACCGATAAGCTGTTAGTCTGTTTAATGGATTATAGTTCATCCCCATATAAAGAGTTCAGGCTGAGAGATTCGTCTGAGTGCTTCTGATTCTCTTTTAACACTTTTAAAGTACAGATGACCCCAAAGTGTCTCTCCCAGTCTCTGTGCACCATTCACTCTCTTCTCTTCCCTGCCTTTCCTCTCGCCGACTATCACTCCCTCGCTCACACTCGTATCTGGTACAAGAACTTCAAACCACATTTCTATCCCCTCGCTGCTTCATTTTAAAATTCAACCCCTTGCTTGTCTGCTTTTAAAACCCCACTTCAAAAAGGAAAGATTTTTCCCCTTCATTATCAGTGTCGTACTCTTATTAGAGTTTGTTATTAATATGCATTCAGCGGGCAATATTTGTGTAAATTCTTGAATCTGACTCTGTAGGAATAAGGCAGGGAGGATAACTGGGACAGAGGGAGTGATGTTTAGGAGGAAGAGAGATGGGAAAGGGCCTGGAAGAGGTGTGGGGTGAGCACTTTGTACGCCATGCATGGATAAATGGAACGATGCAGAGGAGGGGAATCTTGTTTATGAGTGGATATCTGTGCCAGTACGTCTGTTATTGCTTCCTTTTTCAGTTATTTACACATTCATTCATCCGCTTTTGAGTTTTCAATCCTTTAAAACGTGGAGTGCTCCGTGCTCTTGAGGGACGAGCATGTGTGTGTGTTTTATTCAGGTTGGTGGAATGAAAAACACTCCTTACAAATGGTTTTGTGTTCGAGTGTAGACCATTACCAATGATCCTCATCTGTTGTTAAAAGGAGAGATGAATGCATGTTTGTGTGTTAACTCCAAGGCCTTAAATAGCAGCAAGGTCTGGTCACAGTGGTGACTCCGGTGGATTTTTGCGAGGACATGTTTCATGTGTCTGGGATGCTGCCAAAGACTCCAGCAGTCTTTGATAGAGGCTTCAAAGCTCAGCCTGTGAGTCTCTCTCTCCACATGTGCTGGCAGGTTCTCTGAGCTCTCCATTCACCTCCTCCAGATCACATACCGCCCATTTCCCCACCTGCTGATGTTTGTCCCCTCACATCTCACTTACACATTAACCTATCATTTTGCATGCATGTGGGTGAATCTCTTGGGTCATATTTCACCTAAAAATCACATGGTGGAAAAATAATAAAAGAGTTTTTATAAGTAATAATATATATTTTTTTTTTTAATTTAATTATTTATTATGATGTTATTAATATTTTATACCTGAGGTAGGGGTTCAACGGATCACAGTTGATCCGTGATCCGTACGGACCAGGCCCCACGGTTCGGCACGCATGGGATTCGTGGATTAACTGTTAAATTTAACCATCATAGAGTGAAAGTGTTTTGTCTTGCCAATTTACACATTCGAACAATTTTAAACACGGAAGAAGTGGCGAAAATCGGGACTCGCGTGTTATCTGCACCCGAAGCTCACGCACACAGAGAGAGCGAGCGAGAGCGAGCGAGCGAGCGAGAGAGAGAGAAGAGTTCAGATGCAAAAGCCTCTAAGTGCCATCTGAAATTTTCTTCTAGAATGATCATTTTTATCAAGCTCGTATATTTAAGTTCAATAATTTCACTTAAATGGCAATGCAAATTACCTTTTGGTTGTCATTTAAGTGAAATTACTTAACTTAAATATACAAGCTTTATAAAAATGATCATTCTAGAATAAAATTTCAGATGGCACTTAGAGGCTTTTGCATCTGAACTCTTCATATATAGCCTACATTTTTTTTTTTTTTGCTAATCCGAAAAACGATCCGATCCATGGCTCAAAACCCGTAAATGATCTGAACCGTGAATTTTGTGATCCGTTGCACCACTAACCTGAGGTGAAATATGACCTGAAAATTTCATCCCTATATATATAAAGGCAAATTGTGCAATCTTATCTTCACCAGCTCACAGTTAGATTCTGAGATTCAGAAATCAATGCAGTTTGATTTCCTGGATCCACCAAGGTTCGTACCAAGATTTAGATTAAGTGGCGCCAGGTGGTTGAATAAAGCAGAAATTTGTGTGTGTGGATCTATGGGATCAGCCATCTATTGTTAAGGAGCTTTGCAGCTGCAGTCCGACACAGAGGTTGTGGTTTTTTCCTCTGGAGTCTGGACTCAACTTTGCCCCCTGTAAAGTCACAAAACAGGAAATCAATGTGATCCATATAAAAAAGTCACTGTGGTCACTCTGTCCGTGTTTCTGGCGCCAATTGCTGCATCCACTGACCCTTCAAATCGAGAATTTAATAAACAATGAGCACGTTTACTTGAAAAAGATTTAAAAGGATTAATGAGTGAGAAATGAAGTTGATATCACATGAACATGCTGCATTATACGGCCTGCTTTGATTCTCTAATAATAAGATCTAGGAGTGAAGGAGGAGAGAGCAGTTCCTGTTCTTTGGTTAGTCATTTGTGTGTCTTCCCAGAAGTCCATTTGTCAATGAATGAGAGAGGTCTCTCAGGCAATGAAAATGGTTGAGGAGTGGAGAGAGAGGCGGAAAAGAGTGAGTGTGTTGGTAACCCAATGCCGTCCAGCCCGTGGCCGGAGCGATACTATCGGGACCTTACCAGAAATCCTTCTCCTCCCTTACAGGAAATATTATCCTCCTCTTACCACTCCACCATTGCACTTTTGCAGCTTCCCGCACGCTACTTCATCACCCCCTGGCATCCAGACCCTGACCACCCATTTGAAACCTCTCTGCAGGTGTGGCGCTCGAGTTACGAGGGCACTCTGAGTTATCGCACGCTCCCTCATCCTTCGTCTGGGCAAACAAACTTGGCCCTAATCAATGGAGCCATTCCAAATGCATATAACTTACGGGTGATGTATGAAGCGTGCTTTACATCTGGCAGATAGAGACTTTATTAGTGTTGATGGTTCCAAGCTCCTTGGCGGTCCGGCGGGGGAGGGGCCAGGTGCCACTGCTTTCTCCCCCATCACTCTCCCCGGCGTCTAGAGGTGACACTCCATCAGGGAAATTGATTGGGCTCGTTGCATGGCTAATTTATTGATGATCTGCGCCTGGCGGGGATAATGAGTGTATGAGCCTCTGATGGATGTCCGAACTACGCCTCTGAGCAGCTTGAATTACTGCAGCGGCCCTGCATATGTCAGAACACGCAACTGGTTTAGAGCAAGCGCTCGCTGGATTGATGTATTGATTAAAGTCTAATCTAAATTAATACTCTTCTATAAATGTTCACCTTTCAAACTGACTGCTTTGATACCTGTAGGGTCTGCAGAAAGTGGAGCTGGAACAGTGCATTTTGACTTCCTGCCTCAAGATGTTCATTCTTACACATGGAAAATGTGACATCCACTGGTCCTGAAGTGTGGGTCATGCGGTCAGTGTCTTGATGGCAGTTTCCCGTGAACCTTGTGAACACCTTGTGCTTCCATGGCTTTATGATCTTGTAGAAGAACGATACTGCCTTTATGGCAGTGGTAATGAGGTGCTATTAACACACAAGGGCAACTACCATAACAAACACAATCAAAAATGGTTAAGGTAAACAAGCTTAACATATGAAATCATATTCATTGGTTTAATTTGTTAAGCAAATATATATTTCCTTCTTAATTATGCCTGTTAAAATGTATTGTACATGGTTCCTTTACTTTCACTGTTCATTCTATTGCTCTATCATATTTTTTCTTTCGCACAGGGCATATTTAGAGCTGCTTCAGCAGGGCTCAGGGCTAAGGATTTTTTTTTCTACTGGCCTGGTTGGGTCAGTGGTTCAAATGTTTAGATACCAGTGAAATATCACAATTCTCTATTACAATTTTGATACCACAGCAAACACTACCAGCCTAATTAATGTAAATTTAAAACATTATTAAAAACAAGTAAATAAGAACAAATAATACAATTATAAATAGCACACGTAAATACAATCGAACAAAGAAGACAGAATTTGAATAAAGTAATCAAATGTGAAATAACACTGCATAGACTTTGATTAATATTAAAAACACATCAGCAAGTTTATTAAGCTGCTGTCCCTTTAAGACCGAATGTAAAGATCCAATATATAGCCTACTGTTACACATGCGTTTTATTTCTCAACTGTTTACGTTCACTTAAAGGCAGGGTAGGTGATTTGTTCCAGAAACATTTTTGTTATGCTGGTTGAAAGTCTCTTCACCTCTTAATAGCAATCACTAAGTTAAGTGGTCTAAATGCATTTACTATGTATATTATTGTCTGTGGAAGGCGTAGGACTATAAAATCCGCCCAATCATTTGGTCTGAATGCAATGGTACCTCCGCGCACCCTGCTCATGCAGACATCACACTTCATCAGCGTGTTTCATGCCATACAGAGTTAGACAGACGTCAGTCACAGAGCACCGCAACCAAAACAGCAACCACCTTTTATAGTTCCTCCTGAACCAAAACAACGAGTTTATGCTGCAATCACTGCTATCTACTGTAATTTGGAAGAGATGGAAACCTGTAGAAGTGTGATCTCTCGCTCTCTCTCTTTACCCTCAGTTACCATTAGTAATATGTGCCTTGTTTTACTTTATTTGCTAATGACATATCCAACCGAACTACAAACTTTCCAGCAATGTCTGTGAAAAAGGGATGCGCTCGACAAGCTTTTGCGTCTGTGCTGCTGCGAACTCAATCCACTCAGTGTGTTTATCAGCTTAAAAGCTCACGCACACCAGCTATATAGGCATAAATATTTCATTTGTTTAACATTCTATTAATTTGCTACATTTACTTTATAGTTGGGAATCGCTGTATTTGGCCCGATACTGCTCTTGTGTACTTGTACTCATTAAAATGCTCCAATACCAACAACCGATACCACGCAGTGTGTACAATGTTTGTGTCCAGAAAAAGAAACACAGACAACAGATAATGGGGATAAAAAAGAAGTCTGTCAATGACGAAAATGTATCTAATTAGTGGAATATTAAAGAGCTTTTGTTGCATGCTCTTGATTGCTGATCGTTCACACAGCACACGTGTCATTTGGATTAAAACTTTGTTAAAAAATTGTATTCATTAAAACTAAAAAGTAAAACATGAATTATTATGTGATTTATGTACTGTATAACGAGTGGTTCCCTACACTATTAAAGGATGTTTGCATGTAAAGAAGTTTAATGAACGCAATCATCCCAAGTGCACGACTCGAAAACCGTGTCTCAG
This sequence comes from Leuciscus leuciscus, assembly GCF_965113295.1. NCBI lineage: Eukaryota > Metazoa > Chordata > Actinopteri > Cypriniformes > Leuciscidae > Leuciscus > Leuciscus leuciscus. Next base: position 20,548,478 of record NC_138732.1, read on the forward strand.
TGTTAATGAATTGAATTCTCTTTCACATCTTGTGCAAAATTATGTAAAAATGCACATCTTGTGTGTTGGTGAGTATCCTAGTAAATCCTAGTCGGTTATATCTCAAGTGAACGTAGACAGTATTGGTCCCCTGCATTCGGTCTTAAAGGGACAGCAGCCTAATAAACCTGCTGTTTTGTTTTAATTTTAATCAAACAAAGGACAAAGAAATCACTCGCTGCTCTTGACTGAATAACTTTTGTAACTTTATGAAGATCCAACTATATTTAATTTATACAGTGATGAATATGCAGTGTATGAACCTGAACTGTTAGACTTAGGCCTACCTGAAAACCCCCAAAAAACACTTTTTCTTTTATTTTTATCTTTGTTCTATTGTATTTATTCGTGCTATTTGTGATTGGATTATTTGTTATCTTATTTATTACTGACTGCTTACTTTAATAATGTTTTTAATTAGGCTTGTAGTTTTTTGCTCTAGTATCAAAATCGTAATAGAGAATTGTGATATTTCACTGGTATCTAAACATCTGAATAACTGACCCAATCCTTAGCACTGAGCCCGGCTGGAGCAGCTCTAAATAAGAGCAATAAGAACAGTGAAAGTAACGGAAACTCATACAATACATTTTAGCAGGCTTAGTTAAGCATGAAAAAATTGTGCAACAAACATTCATTCATACATTCATTTCTTTAATTACAATCAACATACCGCGCTACGCTCCCCAAAGAGTGCAAATCAAATATGATAATCCTTTCGTCAACATCAGACATGCGTCAAGTTCACTTCAAATGATGCAAAGCATAAAATCCACATTAAAACAACATAGGCTCAACAATCAGAGTCCAACATTCATGTCCGCCCGTGTTTTTATTAAGCTTACTATGCAACCTGATCACTACGGTGTTCAAGAAAAGACAATTTCAGCACAAGTGTTTGCGAAATTCCGATTACAATTTATATACACACACACAAGGTACATCGAGGACATTCAAGATACAAAAGTTTATCAAATTGTTTCATAACCCAATCCATAGCTTTTTTGTTTGTTTTAGGAACGTAAATACAGCCTTTTAAATGGTCGCTTACACTCCCACCAATCTTGACAAATCACTCCCACCAATCATCTTTCACTTTCAAGCAGGAGCACCAACTTTTGAACGGGTCTTTCTATGATTTAAGATTTAAGTTGCTTTCCAAATAAACTCCATTCACCAACTCGCACTTTCACTCTTCGCACTAAACCATCACTTTCCACAGTTGTTTCCACTATTCGTCCCAGCTGCCATTGATTTCTCTGAAGGAGGTCTACCTTTATCATAACTACATCATCCACCTTGAGATTACGCTGTACCTTATGCCACTTCCGCCACATGGATATGTTCAGAAGATACTCTTTCTTCCACCAACCCCAAAATTGTTCAATCAGATTGGCAACCTTTGACATCATTTGAATCAGATGATTGGGTGTTTAGGCTCAAGGCAATTAGGATCATTTATTCCATCTACTGTTAGAGGATGGTTGTTAACGATGGACATGGCCTCATAAAGGAGCATTTTGAGAGAGGCATCATCAAGTCTTCCCAAGCTTTGAGCCAAAGTAACATTCAATACATTTCGGATGGTACGTATTTGGCGCTCCCAAACACCGCCAGCATGGCTTACTGACGGAGAGTTAAAAACAAACTCACACTGCTTCTCAGCCAAGAATATCTGCAAAGCATGGCCATCACACTGTTTAAGTGCTTCCTTTAATTCATTCCTGGCTCCGACGAAACTCCTGCCTTGATCACAATAGAGTTGGCACACAGCTCCTCTTAGGCTAATAAAGCATTGCAAGGCAGTAATAAAAGAGTCTGTGGAAAGATCTTCTAACATTTCCAGATGGACAGCTCGCGAATAAAAACAGGTAAATATCAGAACGTACCTCTTGTACTCTTTACGACTCTTTTTTAACAATAAATGGTCTGAAACAATCCATTCCACAATACGTAAATGGAGCGGATGCTTCCACTCGCTCTTTTTAAACAACTGTTTATCAACTTAGCAACCAACTTGCTACAGCCAATAATCCAAAAGCCATTTGCTCTAAGCTCCATCTGAGTTTGGCTTCTACCTTGATGGCATATTTGAGAATGGTAATGTAGCAAAATAAGCTGAGTGATATGGCTATCATTTGGCAGAATGAACGGATACTTAAATTCTTCACTGAGAGATGAATGCTTAAGTCTTCCACCGACACAAAGTATACCCTCTCTCAAAATTGGATCAAGGTTGAAAAGAGGATTAGAACGGGGAAGACTTCCTTCCGCTTGAAGCACCTTTATCTCTTGCCTGAATGCCTGCTGTTGGACAAGCTTTATTACTGCCTTAGCAGCACTCTCACGCTCCTTGGCAGTCACAACATCAAGACTTTGCGACTACCTTAAGAAGTGTTGTCCAAGATGAAAACCTTGAAAGACAATCAAGCATTTCTGCATGGTCATTTCTTCTTATAACAAGAACCTTAGCCGCTTTAACCTCTGGATCACCAACCAGTAATTAATTGGTTGGAATGAATTCCTCATAGACTTCTTCCTTCCACAAGAATTCGGGACCTGACAACCAGTTTGTTGACAAGATATCAGATGCACAAAGTCCCCTAGAGGCATAGTCAGCTGGGTTTTTTGTCGTATCAGCATAAAGCCACTGGTTTCCATTGGTGTTCTCTCTGATCAACTGGACTCGGTTTGCCATGAACACATGAAACCTTTGCGCTTCATTATTGATATATGCGAGAACAACTTGAGAATCTGTCCAAAAGAACTCTTCATCAATCTTAATATGGAGCTCTGATTTCAGCAGAACACTCAATCTGACTGCAGTCACATCAGCAGAAAGTTCCAAACAAGGAATACTTGTGACCTTTGATGGAGCAACTCTAGCCTTAGCCTTGATGAGACTGCAATGGACTCTATTTTTGTCGTTCTTGTATCTCAGGTAAGAGCATGCACCATATCCTATACTGCTGGCGTCTGAAAAGTGATGCAGTTCTATTCTCACACTCTTGCCAAAATCTTGTGGATGATAACAACTTGGAATTGAGATTTCTCTCAATCTTTGAAGATCCATCTTCCATTCCTTCCACCATGGGTACAAATCTTCAGGAAGTAATTCATCCCATCCAATACTTCTGCAGCACAACTCCTGCAAAATACTCTTTACACTCAAAATGAATGGAGCCACAAACTCCAAAGGATCGTACAAAGAAGCTATGACTGACAGGATGCCACGGTGTGTATCAGGCTTATCTTTCAAATTTATATTGAAACTGAAGTTGTCCCTGAGCATATTCCACGAGGGCTGAATCTGGATTAAGATCAAGAGGTTCTACACTTGTTGCCCTTTCAGACGGATTCACACAGCAAAGAACTTCACTCTCGTTTGAATTGAACTTATGAAGTCGTAAGCTGGCGGTTTGCTCTCAACTTCCTCTTCAGATGCTGCAAGCGAATAATGGCCAACTTCTTATTGTTTGGCAAAGTGGGAGAACTACAGTTTTTAAATGGTAGAGGCATTTCAAGATGACTATTCTCCTTCTGATGAATACCCTCTCTAAGGAGCTGTATAAAACGCAAATCCTCTTGGGAGAAATATTTACCTTCAGAATTCCTTTCACTGAAGTCCAACTCCAGAACTCTCAAAATATCTGCAGCTGATGGAACTGGCATTTCTTTCACTGCAACTTTGTCACAAATATTTGAGCTCCTTGCCTGTCCAGGTGAAGACTGACCGCTCCTATTATACTCCATCCCAGCTCAGTCTTCTGTACAAATGGCTCATTCCACCTATTACAACTTCAAGACGAGCCAAAGCTTGAGGACAATTATATCCAATTAGCATTCACACATTACAATCTTGAAGTGATGGCAATTTATTTGCAAAATATTTAAGATGAGACCATTGCAGAGCTGTAGCTCTAGTTGGTATACAAGATATGTCAACAGGAATGAAGTCACGTGTATATTTTTGCTGCAACATAATACGTTTTTTGGAATGAAAACCTTAAATCCCACGCACACTTTGACTAACTATTGTATCTGTGGCAGTCAATGTACTTAGCTTAATTTGCAAAGGTTGAGTATTTACATTCAGCTCTCGCACAAGTTCTTCCAAAACAAAGCTTGAATCACTTTGCGTTTCAAGAAGAGCATATGTAAGAATTTCTTTCTGAGGTTCATTTACAGGCAACAGGAAAACAGGGACAATGTTAGAGGTGGCAGGAGCTTTATGAATTAGCGCATGAGACAAGACCCTGTGGACTTCCTGGACAATTTCTCCTGTGGAGCTCCGTTCACTACTTCCCCAAACCTCCTCTCTCTCTCTTCTCATGCAAACAGTTTGGATGGCGTAGGCCACACATTCCACAAATGTGCCATGTTCTGCAGTCTTTAGTAGCATGTCCTTTCCGCAAACATCCAAAGCACAAATGATTTTGATGTTTATATGACCTTTAACTCCCATTGACTTGGAAGCGAAGGCTGGGCACTTCGCAATGCCATGAAGCTCTTCTTTGCAAACAAGACATGGCAATTTTGGCTTAGAAACAGTGAGACTTTTCTTCGATGTATGATGTTTTGTTTGGGCACTAGTACTAAAAGCCTTTGCTCTTTTAGGCAGCTTCTCATCTACTGATCTAGAGCTCAATTAAAGAGAAGCAGTGATGGGATTACAAGCTATACAGGCTTCCTTCTGAGCAAACCCGGCAAAACATTCAAAGGTTGGGTATTCTTCGGATTTATCAAGTTCTGCTACAACAATTCTACTCCATTTGCATATAGCCCAGTCTGGTAATTTTTTCAACAGCTTATGATTTTCTTCACTATCATTTAAAATGGCCAATCCTTTAACGTGTGGCATAGCCTCTGCACAGCTCTTTAAGAAGTCTACAAAATCTCTAAATGCCAAAAAATTATTTTAACCAATCATAGGCCATTTCATAAGCTTGTCTCGATATGCTTTCTGCACAACAAATGGATTTCCATACCGGTCCTTCAAAACTGCCCAGGCACCGTGATATGTATCCTCGGCGCTCCGATAAAAGAATCCCTCCAAAGCTTTACGTGCTTCTCCTGTAAGATAGCTCTTCAAATACAGCATCTTTTCACTAACAGGGATAGGTTTCCTGTCAATCAAAGCTGTAAATGACATCTTAAAATCTACAAACTTCAATGGATTGCCGGCAAACACAATTAGTTCAGGAACAGGCAGGCGATTTATACTTAATGAGCTTGCATTTGCTTCAGCTAAATTATCTGGTAAGTTCTGAGATGTCATGTGTGACTGAGGTAATGCCATTGTTGTATGATCATTTAAATTCACATCTGAAGTTATTCCAGCAGCAAAAGTAGATGCATTTGGTTCTCCCATTACATTATCTTCAGTTTGGTTATATGTTCGAACCCAGGCTGCAGCCACCTTAACATCCATATCCACTTGCATCATTCTTAACTTTGTTCTCTCCTCTTCCAAATTCAGCTCAATTTCAGCTCGTTTTCGTTTCATTTCTGCCGTCATCTGTGACTCATGAAGTTTCCATTCACTTTCAAGCTTACTGAGTTTAGCCGTCTGAGCTTGTATCTCTTGCATAGACTTTGCTTGTTCCAATTTAGCTGCAAAATCTGCTTCTGCGTCTACTCTCTTGCTAGAAGCTTTAGTAGAGGCTTTAGAACTAATAACTGATGGGTTGTCTAGTTTCTCGGACATGATGCTTTCTGTATTTGTATTGCCAAAAATAGATTTAAAAGTCCTTTGATCTAGGCCAACTTCAAATCGTTTACAGACAAGATCACATATTTCTGTAGTTAGTGTATTACAAGCATCCATTTTTTGCACAATATCTAAAGTATTAAGAGAATTGCGCTGAAGAACTTCATAAGCTTGATTTACATAGTCATTTCCACCTTGAATATTTTGATTTATATTATCAAGGTCATCTTTTACACAGAATCCCTTAAGTCCTTTCCTAGCTCTTGCCACCTTCTTCCAGGATTCATAAGCTCTAAAAAACGCCTCAATGTTTTTTCGCTTCCTCTTCCACGCATTTGTTTACCCTTCTCTGTAAGATGTCGTTCGCGAGAACTAGAGTGAGTTTTTTTGCATGGCAATGAGTTTCTCATCTGTTTTCCCTATTAAATATTCTTCTACAGGACTTAAGGTTTCCCCACAAGCCCCCAGCAATGACATTGTGTCTTTCATCAACTTGTGAGCTTAATCAACTTCTACTTCTAACATTATACTTCGACTTTTAAAGAGAGAAAAAAAAAATGAAATGCTTAACACATTTTAAATGATCTATTCAACTAGATTGTGCACAATTTTAAATGTAAACATGAAATAAAACATTTAACATTTCGTGAATAATCACCACATTTATCACACCATTTCATTCATAAATATTTTGAGCCTATTTAACCCAGTCAGGATATCACAAACAATTAAATCCGTCATATGACGATTTACTTCATTTTCATTAGAGTCCCCACCGCATCTGTAGTCACTGCTAAGCTTATCAGTTTACGATCTTGCCTGAATACATGGAGTAACCAACGGCAACTCCCCAACAGTTCGAAGACAAGTTTGTAACGGTACTGTACTGTGTGGTATCATCGTCATCGGTTGTTGGTATCGGAGTATTTTTACGAGTACACTAGCGCAGTATCATTATTGGTGCATCCCTAGTAAGTGTTTGAGATTCTCACCAGCTCACAAATCATACAGTGATTTAACTGTAATATCATACATATTTATGAGTTTCTTAATTACTTTGCACTCATAATTTTGGCCTCCTGCGATGTCATAACTCACTCTGCCCTTGTTGATGCATACTCCTTACACTATGACTGAATGGATTTGGCTGGCGTTCATCTATCTGTTGGATCATAAATATAGCACCATCAGAGCTCCTTGGTTACACATCCATTGGCATTAATGATAAATCACCTGAGTGGTTGGAAATCAGATACCTGTGAAACATCCTAGTGCAGAGTAACTCTTATCTAAACTCTTAACCATGATTGAAGAGGTACTTAGTTTGTGAGCTGAAAGGATATATATATTTTCTCTTTAGAAAAGAGAACAGACGTGATTCATATGTAAAAATAAAACGCAGCTTCATCCTTTGTCAATGTCATGTATGTTTAGTGATATAAAAAGCAGGACACAAGCAACTGGATTTCCCCTTTGGTAAATGTCAACCAAAAGTGGATTTTGCAGATACTGGTAACAAGTTTTTAAATTCAATAATATGATATTTTGGAAATAAACAGTCTGAATTACCATATCATTTTTAGTTAAATTTTATATTGTACTCAAATTAAAGGGATGGTTTGGAGTAAAATCAACCTAAGGTCCTTTGCACCATGAAAATTGTTTCTACAAAAACACATTTCAATGCATGTGTATTATTATGGTGGTTATATTTTAAGATACAAAGCATATTTTATTAGTTGGAGCAGATTCAAGCATCAGATGAAATGATGGAACCACTTGAAGTTGGATTTAGAAACGAGTCCACCATACTTACTCAACAGTGAACATCTCCTTGAGCTTATAACTTTGATAAGAAACTCCTGGTCAAACGGCATCCTCATCCAGTGGTGATTTGCTGTCAGGCTTCTACTAGACCGATCTAGCAAACGCAACCACCATATTCACCAGTGCTCTGTATTTTGTAAGACATTTGTGCTCACCCATTAGAGGACACCTGATACTAGACCTGCCCGTGGACCCATAGCCCAGATCAGACACAGGAAACAAGAGCAGACTGAATTCAACAGTGATCTGTATGACCCCTCTGCTCAAATACAGCATTGCATTAAGAGAGCGAGACACTCTCTCCCACTGTTTAAGCTCACTATGGCTTTGTAAGTGATACAGCGGCTTTTGTCTGCCTTACACGAGGCTTTCAGAGAGATTGATGAAGTAGAGAGGAAAGAAGCAGAGCTCTCTCTCGTTCTCCATCTTTTGCTCTTGGTGGCTTGGGAGCAGACACCTCAAGACATTAGTAACACAAAGCTGCAGGATATAGCCTTTGTGTATGCATGATTAAAAGTGAAATTGTGTGACTGTATGCATTTGATGGGTTATGGTGTTTTAGTGCTGCATTTTTATAGACTTAGTCTGGTCTTGGTTTTGAGGCTTTTTAAGAACACTAAAATGTGGCTTTGGTGTAGGTCTGACTCTCTAATCTGATCTGGATTTGGGTCTTAACTTGTGGTCACAGACAAGAAAACAGTCCATAACATCATACTAAAGCTAATAATGACAGCATTAAGCATTTCCATTTCATTTCATTTCATTGTAATGTAATGCAATTTAGTTACAACAACCAATCCTAATGAGTAAGTGGTCTCATCCACAAATGCATATTTTATAACAGTGGATAAAAAGGGAATAAACACTTCTGAGTTGTTGTCAGCGGTGGCACACACACGCTCAAACAGTCGAGTGAAAGTTGCATTGAGTGACAGATTCAGTAATAATGGGGTGTTCTAATATTGTCACGATGCTTGCTTTCTGTGTATAATTATTCAAGATTTAAACAATTGGTTTTGTTTTCATGCTCCTAAGAGGGCCAATATAAAATTGAATATTTTTCCACTGTCTTGATTTACTGATGTATAAAACAGCAGTTTAGTTAGTTTTAGCCTACATAAAGAATATGGCATGCTACACAAAAAAGTTATTTTAATGTAAATTATATTAATTAAAAATGAATAATTACAGGAAATTACCCAATTTTGGCCAAGGTCATGATGCCCTAGTCTTGGTGTTTAAAATTAACTCTATTAAGTAAAATAAACCTCCTGGTTCTTGAAAAACCAAGTCTTAGGGCTAGGTTTTGGTCTGGATCTCTATCTTAACTCCAACTCTGTTTTATATATGAAGAGTTCAGATGCAAAAGCCTCTAAGTGCCATCTGAAATTTTCTTCTAGAATGATCATTTTTATCAAGCTCGTATATTTAAGTTCAGTAGTTTCACTTAAATGACAATTAATAGGTAATTTGCATTGCCATTTAAGTAAAATTACTGAACTTAAATATACGAGCTTGATAAAAATGATCATTCTAGAAGAAAATTTCAGATGGCACTTAGAGGCTTTTGCATCTGAACTCTTCATATATAAAACAGAGTTGGAGTTAAGATAGATAACCTGGTTTAATCACAAATGTCATTGTGATTTCTCTTTACATTTCATCTTGAGTGTGTGTCACTGTTTGTTCATAAATATAAATACTGTTGTCTGACATGACTGTGATACTTATGCTGGTGCTTTTGCAAACAGCATGAGTTGGTGTGCTGTGATGAATGTGTTTGCATATGAATTGACGTGCGTGTGACATTCTGTATGTGTGTCTGTTGTTATTCTTTAACATGCGAGAGTGTCTCCCTGAGCGTCCTGTTTGGCATTCAGTGCATCTGAGAGCTCGTTGATCACAGAGAGAAGTGTGTATGTGTGTGTTGTGTGGTGTCTGCTAGGCGGGTAAACTCACAGCCCAAACTTACAGTGAGCCACAGAAACGCTCGCTTCTGTCCCCGCGACGCTGCATTACTGCTAACATCAGCATTGAGCACTAGACACTGTCTCCCTAAACACCACATTACTCACCCTGGTATGATAAATCTCAGCCAAACACACCCCGGCATCATTCATTGACTGTGTATGTGTATGTGTATGCCGGCTGATCTCTAAGCCGCTTTGCTGTTGTATGCCTCAATGGGAATGTTCAAAATGCCATACTACTCCTGGTGTTGCAGTATGCAATATGTATGCTGTGCACAGTATGTAAATGTGTGTCTGTAGGCTATTAAATACTCGGGTGACTTGCTGCATTTGCCAAAATGTGCTGCGTGCACAGCGTGAGATGCTGTATCCCACAATGCAATGCGCTCCACTTGACCTTCCATTTTCAGTGAGACAAATGAACTTGAGGCAATATTAACTGAGATATTTAACCTCCGTCTTGACTCATCATTTGATCAGACTGCCAAAAGGTTACATTCTTTACGCAAAATGGGATTAAACATGCAAAATAAATTTGTATATTACTGAGATGAATATATCTGGATTCTACTCTCTAATGAGGTCATATGACTAATGTGTAGCATACTATTGTATAAAATGTTTATGGTTAGATACTCTATACTAATAGAGGTTATCAAGTCAAATGTAGTCAGTTGCCATCTCAAAAGTAAATATGATTTATGTGCTTTTTATGAAAAATGTACATCTAAATTGACAAAAAAACAAAGAGTTAGTAAAAGTTGTGGTTGATATTATGTCCGGTTCATCACCCAGTAAATAAAAAATGGAGCACATTGCATTGTCGCAAACAGTATCTGCAAACTATGCTCTGTTGCCGTGTATACTTTTTTTTTTTTTTGGGTTATCTGGTTATATCCCATGCAAACAAACATTTTCATGCTGTGTACACTGTGCATACTGTATACTACAGGTATAGTATGAGTATTACGATAGTATGTAATTCTGAGCATTACCAGTGAGAGTGAATGTCCGGTTGTCTAAAAGCACCTTGAGACTTAACTGCTGTAATATAGTGCTCTATCTCATCTCAATCAGTGCAATCCATAAACTCTTCCAGCATGTTGTGCTGATGTAATATCCCGTGCCCCTGAGAGCCGGACTCCCTGGGAGAGATGGATGGAGCTCTTCACGTATGTGGCTGTGAACAGTCTGCTCGGCAGCATGCTTATATCACAGCTCTGCAGACTAAAGGTCTAATTACAGACTCCCCTCCTCTCAATCACCTTCACCCTCTCTGGATGAAGAACTCAAGGCACTTTTTCCTCTCTTTCACTCATATGTCTTTCTCCCTCCCTCTAGCCTTTATTTTTCCTCTCCACATGCTCCTAAATCCCCTCAGCCTCTCGTCTCTGGTCTCCCCGGTTGCCTGGGTGGGTTCGGTTGCAATCCCTCTTTGCCTGCGTACTGATAAGGCTTCACAGAGAGCTTTCAGATGCTACTGATTATGTCTCGTCTCTTTGTGCTCTGTTTTCAGAAAATCTCAGAATCTCTCTCACAGCATCCTGCACGGATGAATGAACGCTTTTTAAAGCTATAAGGCTCTTGAAAAGCACCCTTGTTGTTTTAAAAGGACATTGTGGTTTTCATCTAGAGAGGAAGCTTTAATTCTATTTTCCTTTTTTCTCACTTTTTATCGTCTTTCAGGGATTAGGATTGTGCGTGTCTCTGTGAGGAAGAGATTCTGTGGATTATTGCGTATCCAAGGGCTTTTCATTTCAGTTTCATTGACCTCTCTGCATCAGTAAAATTTTAAGAGCGTCAATGAATAGATTTGATGCCTTAGATCAGGGGTGTCTAAACTTGCTCCTGGAGAACCACCTTTCTGTTCAGCTCCAACCTTCTCCAGCACACCTGTTTGGAAATTTCTAGTAATCCTGAAGACCTTGATTAGCTGGTTCATGGTTAGAGTTGCACTAGCTATTTTGTAAAGTTCACACTAAGGGCTTAGTAACTAACTTAGTACTTAATTCAGTTGCACCTAGTTCTTGTGGCAGAACTTATCTAGTAGTCATAAGCCTTCGTCACAAGCCGTCTTCAAATTTGTAAACAGAACAGTTGAGTAACTGTGTCAGGTAAGATCATTTTTTCTAAATGCTCATCAAGGCTGCATTTACAGTGAATATATTAATATTGTGAAGTATGATTGCAAATTAAAATAATATACTGTATATTAAAATTACTCCATTCTTCAGTTTCACATAATCCTTCAGAAATCATTATAATATGCTGCTTTGGTGCTCAAGAAACATTTCTTATTAGTATCAATGTTGGAAATGGTTTTGCTACTTAATGTTGTTGTGGAAACCGTGATTCATATTTTTCAGGATTCTGTAATGAATAGAAATATCAAAAGAAAATCATTTATTTGGGTTACACTTTATTTCGATGGTCCACTTGAGACATTCTACTAAGTAACTTTGCAATTACATGTCAACTAACTCCATTACAGAATTACTAGAGTGTTAGTAAACTGTTAGGTGTTGGGGTTCAGTTTAGTAGAATAAGTTGACAAGTTACATTTAGTCAGTAGAATGTCTGTTGGGGAATCATCAAAATAAAGTTTTAGCAGATATTAAGCAGACAGTCCACGAATAATTTAATGACTGCTAGTTGACATTTAGTTGCACAGTTACTTGTAGTTATAGTACAGAACGAGTATAGTTCTAGATAGTATAGTATAGTTACTTATAGAATTTCTAAGTACTTTTGACTCAAATAAATTATAATATATAGTCTAAATAGTATATGTAATATGTAAATATGTAATGTAATATTAAAATTAATTACACGTAATTACTAATATTAAAATGGAAAATTATACATTTAATATTAATGTAATTATTTAATTGATATATTTTGGAAAGTGTATTTTCATGTTTGAGAGCCATTAAGGGCATTTTCAGACCTGTATATCACTTGCTTTGTTCCAAATATATACAGTATATGTCATTTAAAATGCAATTAGAGCAGGAATCAAGGCTTGGTCGGGACAGTATTCTTGCAATGCATGGAGAAGAGCAATTATACAACATTTTAAGATGAAGAGGCGCTCTTTGGTTTTCAACTGCGATAACTAATGTGCTCACTCACAGAATTAGACACTGCTGCATTTTATATAACATTTCCCATTACGAATTTTGATACTGCTTGGTTCGTTGGTCCATTTGGTTGGATTGCTTTCTCACCTCAGGAGAACCGAGTTCATTTTCAATTGGGCCGAGATCTCCTTGTTCAGGTGAACTCAAAGCGATTGCTTTGGTGCAGATCCGAGCATGATTGCCGTTTTTATTTATGCGTGTCTGGTGTGAAAAAGCCCTAAGAAGTCAACATAATTAAAATCATTGTATATATCTAAAGGGCTGAAGTCTGTCACCCAGAACACAAGCTCATTGATGTAATCCAATTGTCTGCCATTTTGGCCCTAGCCTTATTCCTGGTCTGTGGCTTCTGTGAAATGTATACAAAGGATTATATTTAAACTAAATTGAATGGTTCAATGCTCAAATAGTTTAGGATACTTTAGAGAATTTTTTTTACAAAAGCTGTCACAGTAGTGGTACCTCTTCAAAGTGTACACCTTTGTACCTTATTTACTCCTAAAGTGTGCAGTTAGTACCTTTTGAGGGTACTGCCCCAGTGACAGCTTTGGCCCAATTTTTTCTGAGAGTTAGTGTACTCTGTTATTACCCTTCCATTCATCTCTTTCTTTCTGTTTTTTTTTCAGAGGCTTTTGACATGGTGCTCCGTCTAGGTCGTAATTCCACTCTGACGCTGATACGGGAGGAGTTTCCCGGTTTGGGCACCGGAGCCAGTGGAGCCGTAACACAGTTATTCATGGACATGTCTCTCTACATCCTGGGCTCGGACGCTAATGTAAACGACATGGTCTCCACATTCTTTTCCCGCCTTTTTCCTCTCACATACAGGCGTCTTCTTGGCAACGGGGCAGTGACGGGCATCTCGGAAGAATGCCTCCGTGGGGCCTGGCGAGGAACCTCTGCATTCGGGTCGTTTCCCAAGATGATGATGACCCGGCTGTCTCGCTCGCTCCTGGCCACTCGTGTCTTCCTGCAAGCGCTGAACCTGGGCATCGAAGTTGTCAACACCACCCAGCACCTGCGAGCGGGCAGGGACTGCGGGCGCTCGCTGCTGAAGCTCTGGTACTGTCCTCACTGTCAAGGCATGCTGGAGGCCCGGCCGTGCCGTCCTCTGTGCGTCAGCACCATGGGAGCGTGTCTAGGGGGGGCGGCGGAGGTGCAGCCTCACTGGAGGGCATACGTGGAGGAACTGGGATCACTCGCCACTGCCATGAAAGGGGAGCAGGACATCGAGTCTGTTGTGCTCAGACTGCACGTCATTATCAGACAAGCTCTCAAACAAGCTGTGGTGGCCAAAAGCAAAGTCAGCGCACAGGTGAGTGACACATGGTCTCAGTAACGGGGTGAGAATTTGAGCGCTGTAGGCGATTTCAGCCATTTTGCTAACTTAAGCCATTTTGCTAACACTCTGTCTCCAAAACTTCAACCTACAAACACATGTCAGCAAACCCAATGTCAGCAGAGCTGAATGAGTGAAATGACTCACAGGGATTTTTTGATTGGCTAGTTTTCTGATTGGTTGTTAACAGAGCCAAGGGCTATCAAAATAAAATAAAAAACGATCAAGATTTCTCAGGACATCTATAATAGTTAGTACATTTACATGCAGAGTAATAGCTGGCACAATTCCAACTCTTCTTAACAATTCAGTTTTCTAATGGCCATTAATGATTATTTTAGTACTTTTAAAAAATAAATATAAATAAATAATGTACTGCAATTTTTATTAAATAAATTTAAAACAATTATTGCAAAATGTGTATTTACACAGAATTTTTAATGACTTTTCAGTCTTTTTAGAGGCGTGTAAATGCAATCCTATAATTAGTCTTTACTATTAAACAATAAATGTATACTAAACAAATAAAAATATGGTAATATTTCATTTGTTTAGATTTATAAGATAACAAAGTACATAATGTGTATATTTAACTATTATTCATTATTTAATTGATTTAAATTATCTCAATAATTATTCAAATAAAAAAAAAAAAATTTTTTTTTTTTAAATGTATGGTTCTCCAAAAAATGGTTTAAGGTCTGAAAATATACACATGTATTTTTCAAAACTTTTCAAAACAAAAATCTATGGAGTCCCTAAAGCAGGGGTATTTAATTAAAGTTCCAAGAGGTTTGGGCTGGGTTTCCCGAAACCTTCTTAACGCCTAGTCGTTCTTAAGTTACACCTTAAGCTGTACCTTATCGATAATACGTGTGTCCCGAAACAATCTTAGTTAAGTATACCTTCTGTAAGTCATACATTCGGAAGGTTGGTCTGGACCACTCTTAGCTTTACCTTATCACTGTTGCATGTCTATACGAATATAATTCAGAAGTTTTAAAACACCCAGACAGTGTTCAATTAGGCTAATTCAAGTGTTTTCATGCAAAGAATAAATTTGTCATTACACTGATTGTTGTTAGATTTTTAATTATATTATTATATATAATATTATTAATTTAATTAAAGAGTGCTTTTAAAGGTCAGTGAAAGCATAGACTACTGTCAGTTAAGTCCTATTCGGACGCTAATTGTTTCTTGTCATGGGCTCGTATACGTATACGGTATTTTAAACATTTAAAGGGGTAATTCGGTGATTTTAATGCTGCCCGAATCCATAATATCAGTGTTTTTTCTCACTCAACCCACGTAAAAATCCCTGGCCAAATTAGTACCTACTGTTTTTTGACAAACAGGTCGTGTGGTAATTTAATTGCCGTCTGAATCCACGTCTCTGAGTTTACAAGAAGAGATTCAAAATTCACTATTTAAATCCTATTTGATCACTGCCGAGCACCGTACATAAGATGTACACTTTTATTACTGAAATGCTGGAAAGTATTTACAAGAACAATATTTCATCACCGATCCACCTCAGCGAACAAAAATGGGAAAGAGAAGAAAGCACGTAAAAAATTTAAATAGTTTTTATGGCAGCAATGTGATACAGTTTTAAAATATGTTGGCTTGGCTATTATAGGCTATTATAGTTTGGATTATTTTGTATAATATCCCATTAGTCCTAATAAATGCAATTTCAACTATTTCTAACGTGCTTATTTTATAAAGAACACCGTTTTCTCACATAATGTAGTGAAACAGCCCCTGCACGAGAGAATAATTGATTCTCGAGCCATCGATGTCAACCAATTCAGCACCATCGCCGCGGACAGCACCGGGTAACGTCGCACGTAAGAAGGGATATCTTAAGCAGTTTCCTAAGGTATGGTTCGGGGAACACGCCTAGAAATGGTATACCTTTAGTTAAGTTATACCTTAAGAGTCTTCGTAGCGCGCTAAGAGACAACGTTATCGGGAAACCCAGCCCTGGTCTCTATATTTCAGAGGCCCGGAGTCCGGACAATAGTTTTTTGGAACAGTTATACATTTCCATCAGGGCAGCAGTAGTACTTTGTAAAATAATAAATCCTAAACACTCAAAATAGTCATACAAGATGAGAATCTTGGGCCCTAAGAGCCAGGGCCCGGTTTCCCGATAACGCTCACTCTTAGCGTGCTAAGAAGACTCGAAAGATATATCTTACCAAATTTGTTTATGTTCCTAAGTGTGTTCCCCGAACTATACCTTAGAAAGCTGCTTAAGATATACCTTCTTACGTGCGACGTTACCCGGCGCTGTCCGTGGCGATGGTGCTGAATTGGTTGAAATCGATGACTCGAGAATCAATTATTCTCTCATGCAGGGGCTGTTTATGTGAGAAAGTGGTGTTCTTTATTAGAGAAGCACTTCAGAAATAGTTGAAATTGCATTTATTATGATTATTGGATATTATAAAAAATAATCCAAACTATAATAGCCTATAATAACCTAGCCTATTATTTTAAAATTGTAACATATATTGCTGCCACAATAACCTTTTCAAAAATGTACGTGCCTTCTTCTCTTTCCCCTTTTTGTTCGCTGAGGTGGAGCTGTGATGAAATATTGTTCTTGGAAATACTTTCCAGCATTTCAGTAATAAAAGTTTACATCTTGCGTACGGTGCTCGGCAGTGATCAAAAAGGATTTAAACCGTGAATTTCGAATCTCTTGTAAACTCAGAGATATGGATTCAGGCGGCAATTAAATTACCGTATATGACCTGTTTGTCAAAAAACAGAAGGTACTAATTTGGCCAGGGATTTTTACGCGGGTTGGGGGAGAAAAACACTGATATTATGGATTCGGACGGCACTAAAATCACCGACTTACCCCTGTAAATGTTTAAAATACGACGAGCCCATGAGAAACAATATTAGCGTCCGAATAGGACTTAACTGACAGTAGCCTATGCTTTCACTGGCCTTTAAAAGAGCGTTTTAATTAAATTAATAATATTGTATAATAATATAATAAAAAAAAAAATCAGTGTAATGACAATTTTATTCTTTGCATGAAAACACTTGAATTAGCCTAACTTAACACTGTCTGGGTGTATTAAAACTTCAGAATTATATTCATATAGACCTGCAACAGTGATAAGGTAAAGCTAAGAGTGGTCCAGACCAACCTTACGAAAGTGTGACTTACAAAAGATATACTTAGCGTACGAACGTTTCGGGAACCGTCCCATAAGGTTAAGAGAGAGGTTAAGGAATAGGTTAAGAACTACTTAGAGATAAGAACGCTTTGGGAAACCGGGCCCAGAGCATTTTTACCAATTTTACCAAAGAACTAAATATTTCTTCCAATGTTTTTTTTTTTTTACATTTAGACACCTACGTGTATGGCATTTAGAAGGCCTTGGGACTGAGAAAACATGGGTTTACCTCTTAAGAAAAGTATGGACCATTTTTATATTGAATAAACTAGGAAAAACAAACAACATACATAATCTAAAAATCAAAACTCTCATCATGAGCACAAAACAATGTTAACTTGATTTTTAAAGTTTTTTGTCTTCCCTTGCCATCTCTAAATACTTTTCCAAATCATAACATTGTTTATTATGAAAAGCTCTTAATATGCTGATTAGTAATGCTAAATGTATGAAAAAAGCTAAACATCTAAAGGTGTCACGTGTGAACTTGTCACAAACCTGATCGGAGTCATCCGTGTGACAGATAAAAATAATTGTATTTGTTGCATTCTCGTTTTCTGCAGTGTTTTAGTAAAAGTATCTATTTTTCTGCTCAACATGTTTCTGCAACTGTTGTTAAAATAACCATGTCATCTGCAGCTCTTAATGTGGCACTTTAGTCTTTAGCGGGAGAGAGAGGCAACGTGCATGGAGCGTAAAGGGCTTGAATAAAGCACGTTTGGCTCTCTTGATAAAAATATTAGATGATGTACCGCCAAAGGACCATTACCAAAAACTCTTGTGGCGTGAACTGCTCCGTTATTTTGCTGCGCTGCTCACTTTAGACTGTAGAAACGGTAAAATGGCGCAATTATGTCCCGTGGTCCGGATGCAACCAAGCCAGGGTCTGGAACCAGACCGTGGTCCGCCATTTGAATACCACTGCTCTAAAGGGACATGGTGAAAATGATATTTCAGTGCTTTTGTGTTCTCTTGCAAAACTTTGCAGGTGAGTGTAAAACTGGTGATGGGGAATCATATGAGGTGGATAGAAAAACAATGCGAGAGAAGTGCAGTTTCTTGGGGAAAACAATACTTTTGTGACGGAACACAAAAGTTTTGAGAGGAAATGCCAAAGCATTGAGATATAATTTTTCCTCCAATCTCACTTTTTTTTCATCACCACGTGCCTCCGTAGAAACCTTTCAGTAACCAAAAAAGTTGCAGTATTACAAATGAATCAGAGTAAGTTCGTCACAGGATAGATGTTTATTTGTGAAAGAGTGAACAATTCTCCCACTCGTTTCCCTTCGTTAACCATTTCAGATGTGTTCATCTGGCCGCTGCTTGCATAAGAACACTCTAAAACATTTTTACCCGAACACTTACAGTATTCCCTCGCTCTCCAGGAACCGACAAACCTTTTTTCGCTGATGGCCCTTTCACGGGGGCAGGAGGAGTTTAAACAGCAATAACACACTCCAATTGCTAGCGTGTGTTAGCGAGATCAGGAGGGCAAGTGCTCATGAAATATTGAATGTGAGCAATGGTGGAGCTTGTTCTGCTTTTGCATGATGGGGACGACGTACTAAACTTTCCACTTTAACACCTAGCTTCCCGTTGGCGTAAGACACTCGCTTGCTGCAGCGAAATGCACTCACATTATTCATCAAAGCTCCATCTCCACTTATCCCCTCCTCCGCGATGTGTAAAATACTCCACCTTCGGTTCGCCGGTACAGCGTGGGTGTGTGTAAGTGTGTTTATGACTGTGGTTGTGTTTGGTTCACGCAGTATTTGTGGAGATCAGAGAGGCCTTTGATAAGAGGAATATGAACATGTTATTTATTCCTGAAGGGGTAATCGGGCTGCTTGATGGGGCTCCTGTGAAGTTTTAACAGCGGGGTCCTAGAGGAACTATTACATCTTATACTTTTTGGCCATGCAACCTCACATTAAAGCTCTACAGTGTGATGCACACATAAAAATAACCTCACTACACATTGCCAAAGGCTGTTAATTTATGCCATCACACTGAATAATAATATTTCCATATCTAATGTCCAAATCTCTCTTGCAAATGTCTCTGTTGCTAAATATATGTGCTCTAGAAACGTTCAGTCAATCCATTTTCTGGATATCTGAGAGATATACAATATTAAAGTCTGTGTTTACTCAGTACAGGTGTTTGTATGTTCACCCAGACCTCCATATATATGGTAATGCGTCCTTCAGCGTAAAGTGCTATTGACACTGACGCTCATGAAGCTGGTTATTGCTTAATAACAGGACAGTGCGTGTGACGGAGAGAGAGTGTGTCTCAAGTTTGAGGTTAGCACTAGCTGGGTTTCAAAAGAAATCAAATTACCCTAGAAAAATCACTTGTCTCACTTGAGGTGGTCAGATTTATGGCAATGATTTATCTAAATTAAAAAGAGGGTACAAATTAGTACAACGTGGCTATGATTTACCTAAAACAAAGGCAAAAAGAATCACGATTTAACTAAAACAAGGAAGTAAATTAATAAAACATGGCCCGAATTAAATCGTAGGAACGAATTCTTTATTCATGGGCACAATATCTATTTTTCTGCATGTCATATGTGAAGCTCCGTAGACATAAACTATCATACATTTACCAAATAAATTTCTCAATGTGCTTCAAAAAAGTCCTGTGATTTTGCCTTATCAGGTCAGGTCAACATTTAGTTTTTGCAATTTTTTATTTTTTTTTTAAATTCACAATTCGGATGTAAACATGGTTAGTGTTGAGGAAGCTGCTGTGATATTTAGCTGTCATTTACTCTTTTTACTCGGCTCTGTGGAATGCTTGATTCTGATTGGTCAGTCGCACCATCCCGTGGTATGTTATCCCCTGATATCAAACCAAGAAAAAACTGATAAAACAGGCTCATCCGGGTAACCGAAGTCAGCACTTTATGCTTGCTAGGAACGGCTTCATGATCATCCCGTCAAAAACAACCAGCTGGATGTACATTTTCCCTTACATTTATTTACTCATAATCATTTTGGTGAATCATTTTGAACAGATTCTTTTAAACTGCCCGAATAAACCAAACCAAAGTTTGTATGAAACAGGACAGAGAGCATGTTGACTATTGTAGAAAATTCTGCGTAACAAAAAACAGCATTGTAGAAATTGTAATGTTACATTTCTGCTTACTACAATACTACAGTACTGAACTACCATCACACACTACTGAAAATGTAGTTACGTTTGTGGCACTGATGCTTTTATCTACTCTCCAACACTGATGGTTAGAGCACATGTGTAGGTGTGTGACCTTTCCAGGCAGTTTCTGAATTTTAAAAACTGAAGCTTCACAAACAGCAAAGCCCTTGGTTTAGTTCAACGACTATAAAGCTCATCTTTTGTTTGAGAATCAATCAGAAACTTCATGACATTCATGGGAGTCTGGTGTGTGATTATCTGTGAGTTTAAGCTCTTTTTGTGTGCATTTTTCTTTTCAAGGGAACAGTGCTGAAGAAAAGGGGTTTTGTGCTCTTTCCTTCACTCATCCTCTTTTTCCTCCCTTCTCTATGATCAACAGCTGTTGACCCAGATAAAAGGAGGATGGCCAATAAGGCCAAAGCTGGTGTTTGAGCGTGTTTGTCTGTCAGTTGGCTGTAAAGTGCCGTCAGATTGGAACCGACTGACTGTGATTTTGGTGAACGTGATTTCACCAAGTATAACATGATCCTGGATCAACATTTTTTATTGATCCTGGAACAACATTCCAATCAACCAATCAGATTTCAGGGATACATTTACAGTTTGTCAAGTTTCGGCTACCAACCAGGGTTATGTGCTTCTACATCATTGTTATTCACCTATCATTTCCCTCTGATTTTAGTGATACGTTATGGGTAGGGTTAGGTTTAGGGGTAGGGACAGAGTTAGGACTACATTTTCAGACAGGAATGTTTTCCCAGGATCAACAAAACATGTTGAACCAGGGACACGTCTTGCTTGCCAAAATCTCTGTGACGGTTTTTCCTCCCTTGATGTAACCTGTGTTCTAGGATTGTCCATGGAGGAATGAATTCAAGGAAGACTGACATTTAAATGTGTCAAAATGACACTGCTAAGCCAAAGGTACATGGGTGTAGATTTGAGTATGGATGACAGGGACATTTCTCTACCAATGTAAAAAGACTATTGAATATTCCCTAGCAATATTTCTAGCAATCACAGCTGACAGAATGTACAGTTGAAAAAAAAAAAAATTATGTGAAACCTTCAGATACGTGTATTATTTACCATGGATTTTTGCATAAATTGCTGATCAAATTTGATCTGACCTTAAACTAAGTAACTAAATAATAAACAAACAGGGTCTGCCTATACAAATATCACATAACTAATGATACAATTTCATGTCTTTTTTGTACACACTGTATAAACATTCAATTTTTTTCCTCCAACTGTAATATATAGAGAATATTAAAATGTATATAATTGCATGTTTTTTAAACGTTTTTATTCGTAAAATTAACATTTCACAGTTTAGGATAAAAAATGTTACATCTGTATAATGACTTAGTTTAAACTGTCCAGTGTCAAACCAAAAGCTACATCCGATCCTTGCAACAGTGTCTGTCCTGGTGGCTGAAAACCATTTTTCATCCTGTTGGCTTCAGCACCTTCAGAAGTTTCCAGAATGATTCTTGTTCCTACCTGAATCTAATTCTGCTGTAAAACAATGATATTACATCCCAGTCTGAAGAGCCCCATAGCCATGTTCTATCAAGCGGCAGTGTGACATCTCACTCATCAAACCTCTCATTGAATGTGATCTTTCTATCTCTCATTTCTCCTTTTAAAGTGTGCCCCCTCTTTCTTTGCTCTGGAAAAGAATGCATGATTTATGAAGCACTATTTTTACCAGTTACTGAGCAGAAGTGAGGGAGCAATGGTGACAAGAGAGAGAGAGAGAGAGAACAAGATTGAAAAGCACACTTTTAGGGTGCATGAAAGTGATGGAGTGAGCAGAAATATGTTACGGAAGCCGATGTGTGCCCGAGGGAGTGGAGCTCCTCCTCCTCTGACCTCTCAGCTGTAAATGAGGAGGTGCATGCAGACTTCTGCTGTAGTTACATCTCACCTGACACTGAGGATGAGAACAGAACAGACCTGTGCTGTTTCACACTCACTCATTGCACCTCGAAACTCTCAGACAGAACTCCTGAGGGAAAAGCTTTGAACATCACCTGTCATGAGTGAGGGACTGTGACAGCTCCTAATAGATCTGATGTCAACCAGACATCTCAACTTAAAAACATACAGTGCTGTTTAAAAGTCTTGGGTCAGTGAGATTTGTTCAATGTTTTTGAAATTGGTCTCTTATGCTCACAGAGGCTACATTTATTTGATCAAAAATGCACACACACACACACACACACACACACACACACACACACACACACACACACACACACACACACACACACACACACACACACACACACACGAAATATACAGTATCTCACAAAAGTGAGTACACCCCTCACATTTTAGCAAACATTTTAGTATATCTACTCAAGGGACAATTCTATAGAAATGAAACTTGAGTAGTCATTGTGCTGCTTGAATAGCAGTATATATTTACTGTCCTCTGAAAATAACTCAACATACGGCCATTATTGTCAAAATAGCTGGCAACAAAAGTGAGTACACCCTGAGTGATAATAGCTGTGCGTCGTTTAACCATGCAAAGCCACATGTCCTATTCATCATGTTCATGTTTTTGTCTGCTTGACAGGACCTTACAAATTGTTGCATCTTGCTTTGAGTGCAATTCTCTCATACTGACCACTGGATGTTCAACATGGCACCTCATGGCAAAGAACTCTAAGGATTTGAGAATTAGAATTGTTGCTCTCCAAAAAGATGGCCTAGGCTATACGAAGATTGGTAACACCCTGAAACTTGAGTTACAGTACAGGCCAGGGTCATACTGAGGTTTTCCAAGACGGGTTCCACTTGGAACAGGCCTTGCAAGGGTCAATCAAAGAAGTTGAGTCCTCGTGCTGTGCGTCAGGTGCAGAAGCTGGCTTCAAAAAACAGACGCATGAGTGCTGCCAGCATTGCTTTAGAGGTTGCAGAAGCGCAAGGTCAGCTTGTTAGTCAAGTCAAGTCAAGTTTATTTGTATAGCGCTTTTCACAATACAGATTGTATCAAAGCAGCTTCACAGTATTAAATTAAAATAATACAACAAAGTTTGTTTCAAGAGGAATTTATTGATTGATAAAATTAAATTAAATATCCCCAAAATATCCCCAACTGAGCAAGCCAAAGGCAACAGTGGCAAGGAACCGAAAAACTCCATCAAGTGACCTAATGGTGTCCTAAAACTCCATCAGGTGACCTAATGGTTGGGTGACCTAATGTTAGTGCTCAGACCATACACCGCACACTGCAACAAATCGGTTTGCATAGCCGTCGTTCCAGAAGGAAGCCTCTTCTGAAGCTGGCTCACGAGAAAGCCCGCAAACACTTTGTTGAAAGCAACCTGTCCAAGAGCATGAATTACTGGAACCATGTCCTGTGGTTTGATGAGACTAAGGTAAACTTGTTTGGCTCAGATGGTGTCCAGAATGTGTGGCGATGCCCTGGTAAACAGTACCAAGAAAATTGTGTCTTGCCTACAGTCAAGCATAGTGGTGATAGCATGATGGTCTGGGGCTGCATGAGTGCTGCTGGTACTGGGGAGCTGCGCTTCATTGAGGGAAACATGGGATATAGGAGATTTCCGCCCGACAGCGACGATATACTAAAATGTTTGCTGAAATGTGAGGGGTGTACTCACTTTTGTGAGATAATGTGTATAGATACAGTGAGGAAAATAAGTATTTGAACACCCTGCTATTTTGCATGTTCTCCCACTTAGAAATCATGGAGGGGTCTGAAATTGTCATCGTAGGTGCATGTCCACTGTGAGAGACATAATCTAAAAAAAAAAAAGCATCTTCAATGCTCTAACTGAGGGAAGGAGGTTGTTCCCCAAAATCTCGCAATACATGGCCCCGGTCATCCTCTCCTTAATACAGTGCAGTCGCCCTGTCCAATGTGCAGAAAAACACCCCCAAAGCATGATGCTACCACCCACATGCTTCACAGTAGGGATGGTGTTCTTGGGATGGTACTCATCATTCTTCTTCCTCCAAACACGGTTAGTGGAATTATGACCAAAAAGTTCTATTTTGGTCTCATCTGACCACATGACTTTCTCCCATGACTCCTCTGGATCATCTAAATGGTCATTGGCAAACTTAAGACGGGCCTTGACATGTGCTGGTTTCAAACCATGACGTCTTAGTGTATTACCAACAGTAACCTTGGAAACGGTGGTCCCAGCTCTTTTCAGGTCATTGACCAGCTCCTCCCGTGTAGTTCTGGGCTGATTTCTCACCTTTCTTAGGATCATTGAGACCCCACGAGGTGAGATCTTGCATGGAGCCCCAGTCCGAGGGAGATTGACAGTCATGTTTAGCTTCTTCCATTTTCTAATGATTGCTCCAACAGTGGACCTTTTTTCACCAAGCTGCTTGGCAATTTCCCCGTAGCCCTTTCCAGCCTTGTGGAGGTGTACAATTTTGTCTCTAGTGTCTTTGGACAGCTCTTCGGTCTTGGCCATGTTAGTAGTTGGATTATTACTGATTGTATTACTGGTGGACAGGTGTCTTTATGCAGCTAACGACCTCAAACAGGTGCATCTAATTTAGGATAATATATGGAGTGGAGGTGGACATTTTAAAGGCAGACTAACAGGTCTTTGAGGGTCAGAATTCAAGCTGATAGACAGGTGTTCAAATACTTATTTGCAGCTGTATCATCCCAAAAAATTGTTAAAAAATCATATATTGTGATTTCTGGATTTTTTTTTTTAGATTATGTCTCTCACAGTGGACATGCACCTACGATGACAATTTCAGACCCCTCCATGATTTCCAAGTGGGAGAACATGCAAAATAGCAGGGTGTTCAAATACTTATTTTCCTCACTGTATATATATATATATATATATATATATATAAGTGCCATCTGAAATTTTCTTCCAGAATGATCATTTTTATCAAGCTCGCATATTTTAGTTCAGCAATTTCACTTAAATGGCAATGAAAATTACCTATGAATTGTCATTTAAGTGAAATTACTGAACTTAAATATACAAGCTTGATAAAAATGATCATTCTAGAAGAACATTTCAGATGGCACTTAGAGGCTTTTGTATCTGAACTCTTCATATATATATATATATACGTATAAGTAATTTCATTATATGTTAAATCCACTTAAATTTGTAAAATGGAAGTTATTAATTTTGTGTTATGACTACATGACTTCATGTGACTACATTTTTGTTGACAACTAACTGGGCAGTTGATCTGTAGTTCCCAGCATACTTTGCGTGGGACTGAAATGGGAGAGTAAATTTTGAAATTAAGTGTTATTTTATAGGTTTTTCAATAAAGAGAAAGACTTGTTAGTGTTTAATGTTCAGTTATGTTGAAGATTTATGTTTTTGCATTTTGAGGTTACCTTTGCGCAGAAGAGTGGTGCTTTTGCTCAGGCTGTGATTGGTTACATGACGACCATGATGTGTGATATTGCTAGTTAGTATGACAGAGGAACTTAAGTTGGTTCAACAAAATTTCATTTGCTTAGATTTACCAGTTTTGTTTTGTTTTTTCTTGCTGTGCAGACCTAAACTAATTTTGTGGAAAAGTTTTCTTGATTGAATTTTTTACTTCAGTAATATTGTGAAATATTATCACTCTTTTCTATTTTAAAGCCCTACTAAAATGGCCTTAGTGATGCCCCTCATGACCTCTGGCACTTGCTGCATATTCTCTGAATCACTCCAGCTTATGCATCCATTGACCAAAGAGAATTGTGAAAGACAGTTCCAAGAAATTGCTTTATTCTTGCATGATTTCAATCGGACGTGGCTCTTTCATATGCCCTCAAAACGGATCTTACGCATCACTATCCGTCAAATGCTCTGTCAGAATGATTTTTGTTTTATAGACAAGATGTTTGGGAAAATGTCATCCCTAGCTAAATCTACGCTTATGGATCTTGCTCCTGACATCTGATGTGATGAGCCGTATTCAAAACCATTGTAAAAAAAAAAAAAAAAAAAAGCCCACACAAACCTGTTGCTGCACACCACTTAAATTCAGCTACATTTAGTGCTAGTAACTTTTGCACCACTCACATTTTCTTCAGAAAAAATCTGGCTGTGATTATTATTAGTAGTATTAGTATAAACATTGATCGTTCATTACAGGGTTTTTTTTTTTTGCAGTTTTTTTATAATAAATATAAATATACTTTCTAAATAAGAACTTCTGAGTTGTTCAAAGTTCTGTCATTTACATGTTACAGTATGTTATGTGTTTTTAGCATTTTAATTTCAGTTAGAGTTTCGATTATTTAATTATATAAATAAATATTAATTAAATTATTTTAAGTCCTCCTGCATCCATTGGATGTTTGCTCAAACTCCTTAAGTAGATGTAAAATCACTTCATTGTGTGGTCTTGAATTGGTTATTGCTTTATTATAACAGAAATCCCAGCATTTTGGGCCTCGTTTGTCATTTAACCTTCACATTCTACCCCTTTTGTCTTTTCAGCTGTACTGATAAGCCATTGTTTCAGCTGAGGATATATGTCTGTATTATACATTGCGCACTGATGTCATGAAGTGCATGTGAACCATTCTGGTGGAAACGAGGTGCAAAAACAGTGTTTGTTTTTTTGTTCATGAGTGTGTGTGTGTGTGTGTGTGTCCTAATGCTTCTCTCAGGGGTGTGTGAGGTACAGATAAAAGGCATTGGATATTTAAAGAGCCTCTCTGTGAGACGCCTCTTATCTCAGTGTTACTGTTAGCCAGCACATCCTCTGTTGCCCGCCTGATATTAATACCCCTCTAATGAGAGAAACAATCACACACAGTCTTACATACACTGTATACAAACTATCTCTATACTCCTGTGCCACAGCTCCCCAAGGGCCCGGATACACACACTAACACAGAGACAAACACACACCCAATCACATTAATCAAGGCCGTAGGGACACAGACCCGCAACACAGAGTAAATTACAGCAGGAAAGAGCCATGTTTCAGACCGGCCACTAATGATTTCCCATGAGCACACACCACAGGGAGCATTGGGGAAGAATGTGTGGGTGTCTGGGATTAGATTAGATAGTGTACATGCAGGCTTGGCATTGATACTGTAGAATTCATCTGGTTGAGTGTATTAACATGAGGACCAATCGGAGCGTTTGATGTGTCCAGGTTTGAGCAGTAGCATTGCTAAAAGCAACACTGTGAGTTTGAAATGAAAGTTGTGATAGTCTTTTCTTCCCTATATTGTGACGTATATCCGAGTTAAACGGCTACTTGAATAGGAAAAAATTTAAGAATTGTCAATAAAAAAAAAATGTAAGTCAATTTTCAGTAGCAAAGCTATTTTATTAAGTACGACATTACATTTTTTTCTACAATATATCAGCGAAAAAGTACGTTGGTTTGTTTGTGTTTTAGTTTGTTTTTGTTCCTGTTTTCCTGTTCCCGGTCAGACTGCTGATTATGTCCTCATTTGTTTGCATATGTGTCTAGCTTGGTTTCCTTTGTTCTATCACTGTATTTACAGCCCTGTGTTTCCTTTACTCCGGACCAGTTCTCGTTTACACTTATGTGATTTAGATAGTTTTGCTCCAGAAATCTCCGGCATGTTTGTTTTGTTTATAAATGAAGGCTGTTTATTGTGGATTCCCCTTTGTCTTTGTGCAATCCATACAGCCACCTTTACATATGTACAGTGTTCAATTTTCAATTTTAAAGTACTTTATTGGCATGATTGGGTTTACATACAATATTACCAAAGCATTATATACAAAACAGGTAATGACAAGAAAAATATTGTCGCTATTGGGCGGAAACCTGGCATGTCCAAAATGCTACTTTTCAGGAAATGGAAAAAACACAGTATTTTTTAAATAATTAAACATTGTGTTGTCAAAGTATATATTGTATATAAGGATATTGTGGCTTTATATATGGTCAGACACTTGCATGTGTCATTATATTATTAAAAATTTTACCGAAAACAAGCGTAAATGGAGGTTTTTGACCAGCAAATTTTTGAGAATTTCGGCCATACATGTTTTGTCTGTCTAGAACAACCACATCTGAGGCAGTAAGTGCATCGTCATTTATTTTTTCATAAACTTACAAGTTATAAAGTTTATCATAGCTATTGTGTTTCTTGAGTAAAGAAAATGCTGTACTTATTCAAAGAACCATTTTTTTTAAACCCTTGCATTGCAAACATACAGAGATGGTCCAAAATGTGTGCGGCACTTCATTCACGATAGAGGCGAGGTGGAGTTATACTGACAGTTTGAAGATCCAATGGAGTTACGAGGTTTAGTCATTACCTCTTTCTAATACTTTTCATTGGTTAAATATTTGCAAAACACACAGACATACAGTAAAAGATTACCAATAGTAATGATTTATGAAAAAATTACAAAACATGGAGATATTTCAACAGCAACGGTAAACAGCATTACAACAACATACAATTTAATTAAAATAAGGTGCTAATTAATTAGTAAAATAATATAAAATTATTAAATTTGTATATATAACATTTATCTAGACATTATGAACAAAAAAAAAGTTGGTTTCTACAGGTGTATAGCTGAAAATTGGCTGCAATTGATGGTTAATGGTTTTTCCTAAGTAACATCTGCATTTGATTTGTTTCTAAAGAAAAATGGAAACCGTTGAAATCACAATTCATCAGTTTGGGTTAGAATCCTTCAGAGCTGTTCCAGTGTAAATGACTCCTGCCTAATCCCCTTATACTTTACCATGTCTCAGGAGGGGAGAGGGTGGGGGAAGTGTTTAAATGTTTAATTTGCAGTCTGAAGATAAATCTGCTTTTTACGGCAAAAACATCCAAAACTATTTTACAAGCACATTCAGGTGAGGCGACTACATGTGTACCACTAACTAGTTAAAGCATTAAACTAATATGATGAGCTGCATCCAAAAATAGATTTTAGTAGAGTCATTTAGAATAATTTTGCATTATGACCGATGTGCCTGTCAGCTTATATCGGTGTTCAAACAGACATTTAAATCCTTATGCCAGTAGATGGCAGCATGTGACAGTTGTTGTAAGTGAATTCGTGAAAGATTTATTCAACTGATTTGTTCAAAAGCACTGATTCTCATTCAACAATGAAGCAAGTGACTGTATTTAAAAAAAACAACAATTATTAATTCAAGCGATTTTTTAATAAAACGTTTATTCATACAAGAAAGACGCACCATAGTGGAATTATTTTGGCTGGCGGAACAAAAATATAGAAAGTGACAGTATTGTGTCTAAAACCTAAAATACTCATGAACTTTTATAAAAGCCTGTTCACACCAGTTTCAGAAAGTGATTCCAACAATATTGTTTCTCTCTGCTGTTATCATTATAGTTGTGGTGTGGGCTCTGTTTACATTGCTATTCTTTTACATTTAGAAGGATTTTTAATCTATCATTCTAAATGTAATTTAGAATATATATCTATCATTATATCTATCATTATCATTAAAGATATCATCCTTGACATGAGTGAGCCTTGTTCACTCTTGTTTATTGAATTGTCACATAAATCCAATAATGTTGTTGGTCTGAATATAAGCACTCCTTTGATTACTTTCACCCTATATATTTTTATGTATTTAAACATGTATTACAAACAATATGGCTAGCTTTCAACTTACCATAGCTATTTTTATATAGAGTAGTTTGTAACTTAGCTACCTGCTCATTTTAAATAGCTTGGGTTTGAGTCCGATATCCTGTGACCCGAGGAACCACAGAGAAAAGCAACGGTAGAAAGTGTTGCAGTGCTGGAATATGTTGCATCAGGATTGCATTTGTATCAAGGCTCTCTGATCTGATCTTCCGCCGTACCTCTTTTGTCGCTGTCTAGTTCTGTGTCTTTTGTTCGTTCTCTTAATCTCTTTCACACACTAACACACTCACATGCACATCAACAGTATCTATTTGCCCTCCCCTGGGCTGTTTGCTTGAAAGAGCTTCTATTGATCTACGCTGATAATCATGTCGTTTATCTCAACAGCAGTTTGTTGGTATATTTGTTGGTGTGTGCAAATTTTATGAATGACTGTAGAGTGAATCCGATCACCCCACGCACTGATGTTGCAGAACATGTTAAAAAGTGTATCTTCTTATGTTTAGCCGCAGCGACCAATCCCATAGCCGTCCCTGTTCGCATGAAGATGTCCTTGTGCTATTGATTTCCTTTCCCGGATCCCATCAGAATTCCAGAGCCTGTTTACCCAGACACACACAAATTCATTCATGAACAAGCAGGCACAATATGCCACAAGCATTACATGGCAAAGTGACGCCCTGGACCAGCCCCCATGGGAAATTAAACAGCGGCAAATCATTAAACCACAAGCTAAACATTAAGAAGCATTTGCATTTTTATTGCACCTGAAAGAATGGCAAGACTCCATTATCTCACACAGCCAGCATGGTAGCGGGGTATTATTATTATTATGTTGTCCCGTATAAAAACAATAGCATTTAGCGCACACGAGAAGGGGAACGAGAGGCTTGTTTACTTTCGCTATGTCTGCAAAGGGTTATGATTATTGAAAGAGCGCAGCCAAAGTGTCTGACAGACTCGACAATGCCTTGTTTTGTTATGTAAATCCTATTGTCATCAAACACAAACAAACAAACAGGAGGCAAATGCGGCACCATCAGCCAGACAATTAGCTGAATGGGGAAGAAGTTTTGCAGGGACAGTTTGTCTTATTAATTGCTTTCTCAGCTGGATGTCTTCCAGGACTGTGTCCAAGAGTGATAACACTCATCCCGCCAATCTTTTCCTGTTCACAGGTGAGCGGGATATGTGCGCACGCGCCCCCGCGGGTGTCTCGTGCCCTGGCCCTGTCGAGAGAACACGCGGCAGCCTCGCCGGTGCCCCACAACCGCCCTCCGGTGAACTTTGACCCCGATGAGACCCTCTTTGGACGCCGCAGGTAACGTCATGATTCAATATTTGAATTTTGTATATGAAGTGATTTAAAGAAACAGCAGTCAGTTAACATGTTTGACAGTAACAGTCAAAATGAAAATGTAAAGTCATCTATTTTCTAAATGCATGTTTTGATCTTATTGTGAATGAAAACTTCTCTCTGGTGACGTATGCAGGACTTCTCCAATTTTGTCAACTTAACCCATCCCCTTTTTTACATTTGACCTCAAGCTTGCCTTCAGATCTGTCTCCATCCAGTCAGAAACTGATCAATAGAACCAAGTCCCTGTCCTACATTTTTTTCTTTTTCGATAACAGGGTGGTCCATTCTTTTGAGAGCTGGAGACTGAAAACACAAGCTCATGCGAAGAAGTTTGCTTTGTTGAATTCCAAAGTTCAAGTTTGGTGAACTTTGACCTGCGAATTTGTATCAAATGAACCAACAGAAGATCGATAAGTCACAGCGTGACCTCTTAGCTGAATGAAAGAAATTTCTTCAAATTAAAAGGAATTTTGGAGGGTTGTAGTGCAAATCCTTTGAGCTTCTGTGAGCTTCAGATTCCTAGAGATTCGGTAAATTGTGTTTTTCTGACTGCGTTTTCTGCATCACGGAAATCGTAGGGTCCTAGATAGCTCTGTGTGAGGAACAGACTTAAAGCTGAGCTGAAAACAAATGACTTAAATTTCAGTCCGTTTCTCAAATAAAGCTATTTTGAATACTTTAAATAAATCGGCACTTTTATGGTGCTTAATGCGTTTATAGCTTAACTGCCTCACTGATTCTAATGGCTGGTCTTGTTATTCAGCAGTATTGAAACATGAGTATGGCTTGACTACTCTTAACCGTCAGCTCTTAAAATGACAATCAGCTGCTGAAAACACACACATTTCTGTTTTATTTGAACCTCTCAAGTGCTCTAAACACTCCACTCAAGAATGCTGCAAAGCATTCCTGCTATAGAATTGACGTGAAAATAAAATGTGAGGAATGGGATTTACAGCCAACCATAATGCCGTTCTCATGCATCGCTTCATACAGCTCACATCTTCTGATGCTGTAATAGATTCTCCAATTCAGCGCCTCTGAAACACTCACTCTCTCTCTCTCTCTCTCTCTCTCTCTCTCTCTCTCTCTCTCTCTCTCTCTCTCTCTCTCTCTCTCTCTCTCTCTCTCTCTCTCTCTCTTTCTCTGACTCTATCTCGTCCTTCGTGGTTTTCTCTGTATACTTTAGATTTACTGACCTTTTTAGGGGTCTTCCAACCCACTCAAACAGTCTGTTCTATATTTTTGAGTATTTGAGTGATGCTGTGTGCAGGGGTATCATGCACCTTTTTTCTACTTCTGTACTTTTCTTCCTCTTCTTTTCCTATTAAAGATAAGACATGACCAAAAAAGCTTTTTTAACAATTTAGTAGTGTTTTACTTTTAGTGTATTACTTGATTCTAAGATGGTTTGGGTAAAATGTCCCTTAATTTATGTATATTAATATGTAGCCTACATTCATTTATTTACATTAATACAAAGTATATATATATATATATATATATATATATAAATAAAATGTAATATTATAATATGTAGTAATGTAATAAATTCTATGTCTGTCATGTATACACTACTGTTTAAAAGGTTGTTTTTTTATGTATTTGAAAGAAGGTTCGTATTTACCAAGACTTAATTTATTTGATTAAAGATACAGTAAAAACAGTGATATATGTGATGGCAAAGCTGAATTTTCAGCATCATTACTCCAGTCTTCAGTGTCACATGATCCTTCAGAAATCATTCTAATATGTGACCCTGGATCCCAAAACCAGTCATAAGTCTGACGGGTATATTTGTGGCAATAGCCAACAATACATTGTATTGGTCAAAATTATAGATTTTTCTTTTATGCCAAAAATCGTTTTCCGTTTCTGCTCTGATAGCCGCGAAACCGCGCTGAACGTTGTGAGTGCTTGTTAGAAATCAGAAATGGTGAGAGAACATTGCTACGTTTTTTGTCTTCCAACCAAACTTGGGTCGTCAGCCGACAAAGTTTAAATCCCGTCTGGCTAGCGCGCTTCCCATAATGTTTACGCATTAAGTCAGTTTACAGAGAGGTCTTTTGTGGCTGTTCGAACGCATTCGACCACATGAGTGTCTACACTATAAAAGCAATCCACTCTAATGTGTTTTCAACTGGAAGTGGTCGAAAGTGGACAAGCTCAAAATGTTTTAGACCCCGTTTACACCTGTATTTTGCGTCGACCAAAACGCAGCTTAATACCAGGTGTAAACAGGGCCATATTTATATCATATTTTATTCAAAATATATCAAAGATATACTTTTCAACTTTTCAAAAATCTGAGCTTGCACATGTCTGACTAGGTGGGCGACTGATTCATTCTGGGTGGAGGTAGCCTACATGTATATGAATTGTGAAATGCAGAGTGTGTTTGTGTATTTGTGCTGTTAGTTGAGGTGTGTGTGTTCAGGCTGATGGTGACAGAGAGAGGCTCATTAACACAGGCTTTGTCTCCTGCCATGTGAGTGACATTGAGTCGCCTTCTGCCCCCTCTGTCCTGTGCTGTTCCACTCTCCCTCACTCTGATGAACAGATGAGCCAAAACAGTATGCTGTTTTTTTTTTCCAGCATAATGTCAATTATCAGTCAAAGCGTCTCAAATCAACTTAGCCTGACAGTAAACGACATGTAATGGGGTAGATCACGTTTCAAACTGCGTTTGACCCTATACCCATTTTCATTTTTCTCCATGCCCCTCATTTTCCCCATGAATGCGTGTATCTTTGTGCTGTTCTTTTTAATCTTGCCTCTTTGTGCTGATCTAATTTCATTTTTCATTTTCTTTGAGTCCACATGGCTTATTCTTTCTGCTGCTTTCATACTTTCTCAATTTCCTCTCTGTCTGCTGCAGGGAGTTTATCTCTGGTCTGAGGGGCTTCAGTCAGTTCTACAGTGGTCTCGGAGAATCTTTGTGCAGCAAAGAGCCGACGGCACTCAACAGCTCCCTCTGCTGGAACGGACAGGAGATGACAGACAAGTGAGTTTATCATTTGTGGCAGCACCGATGGCCACATCCTAATACTGTTTTTTTATTTTTTATTTTAGTCTCACAATATAGTGTCTTTTAGCATATAATTAGGACATAAATGTTCTTTAAAAAGTAAGCAAATTCATTAAGTGGCATCATTCCACTTGCAGATATAGTCCCTGACATGTAAACTAAGATTAATAGTTGTTCTCAATGGGTGCTGTTGTTTCACATCCTTGCGGTTACTATGGACCCTTGCCAGGGTAGACAGCATATTTAATGTGATGCTAATAAATGAGTGCATGAGGGAACAAACATAAGTTGTACTGGCTTAAATTGGGTTTAAGCCAGGTCATGTTTCATTTTCTGTTTGTCCGCTTGAAAAAAAATTCAGTGTTTCGTCTGCTGAAGGATTGGCACCAAGGTACCAGCGGTACAACCTATTGATCGGATTGTACAACTATCCTGTTTGATTTGTGTCAGGTGTCTTGCTTTACTAAGGACTATTTTGTGTATTTTTGCATGGCTGGAATGCTTGACCACTCAGCATCCAAGAGTCCTATTGTAGCCTATAATATAAGTTATTTCAGGATGGAAGAGGCTTTTATCTCTTTATGACCCACGCACACTCTCTATTAGTGTTTTTATTCTGACAGTTTATACTAAGTGGGTAAAAGTAGCATATATTACAATAGAATCAGCCTTCTAAATGCTTTCTAGTATTACTACAATCTCAAAATTACCCCGAAGAGACATATTGCCCCTGAGCTTGTCACAAATCTTGAAGTCTAAAGAGCTTTCTGAATTAAACAGAGACAGTGTAAGTGGCTAGAAGCTGAGCGGATGATTGTGTGTGTGTGTGTGTGTGTGTGTGTGTGTGTGTGTGTGTGTGTGTGTGTGTGTGTGTATCTAATGAGTTTGGCTGACTCCAGTTCCATCTGACAGGCAACAGGGTGTGAATTGTGATGCGGTCTTTGTGGGGTAACTGATGTCGGGTGGTTTGGTGGCTAATTCGCACTGTGACTGCCTGTGCCTGGCTTTCCGCACGCCCTTTGGAACCCAATTTAAAAATTGTCATAGAGCTACAGTATCTCATCCTAACTACTTGGAAATATCAGCTCAAAAAGTGAAGTGATCATTAAAGTCAACATGATATCAAAATGGGTCCTATTTACTCTCTTAATGCTCATTCCTGGTCTTATTACTAATCTTACAACGATTCATCGGTGCACATTATTCCAAAGACATCCTAATCTTTAATCACATAAATTAATGTTTATGTAATAAACGTAATAAATTCCTCGGAAATGACTCTCCTTTTTTCTAGTTGTCTGTTGGGCAATGTTGACCAATTGCCAAGTAGCTATTCAGGCATTCTTTTAGCAAACTCTCATTTAGTTTGGCTACATTCTAGTTTAAAATGAGCCCTTTTTTGCAATCCAGTGGATTCCTGTCCATTTTCACAGAATGTCTCCTTAAAGGGATAGTTCACTTTGAAATAACATTTTGGTATGTTTTAGCTTACCTCAAGGGCATCCAAGATGTAGGTGTCTTTTTTTCCGCAGTAGTTTCAATTTTGATATTTTTAGGTCAAACCGTTCTTGTCTGTCAGTCAAATAATGCAGGTCTATGGTCACCACCTCAAAGAGCATGCACAGAGTCCAAATTAAAACAATTCCACATCGTCCAAATTAAACAATTCCCCATCGTAAGTACACATTGATGGCCTAAGACACGAAACGAGCGGTTTGTGTGAGAAAACGAACAGTATTTATATCGTTGTTACCTCTTGAACACAGCCACGTCCAAATGATCTGAGGGCGCGGGCGGGTATAGATATATACACTAGATGTACGGTTTCGTTCCAATGAACTGCAGTAGCCAAGGCGACATCTAGTGTATATATCTATACCCGCCCGCGCCCTAAGATCACTTGGACGCAGCTGTGTTCAAGAGGTAACAACGATATAAATACTGTTAGTTTTCTCACACAAACCGCTCGTTTCGTGTCTTAGGCCATCAATGTGTACTTACGATGGGGAATTGTTTAATTTGGACGATGGGGAATTGTTTTAATTTGGACTCTGTGCATGCTCTTTGAGGCTGTGACCATCGACCTGCATTATATGACTGACAGACAAGAACGGTTTGACCTAAAAATATAAAAATTGAAACTACTGCGGAAAAAAAGACACCTACATCTTGGATGCCCTTGAGGTAAGCTACAACATACCAAAAAAATTTTTCAAAGTGAACTATCCCTTTAACCCTAAAATACCTCACATTATAGAACCAAAATGAGTTGACTTTTAAATGGACTTAAAATGATTGTGTACATATTTTAAGGATTATCTCAAACATTAGATTACTATAACAGAATTCACAAGTTCATGTTTCTTGAAAATATTTGATAGATCTCCATTTAGATGCTTCAATTTATTTTCAAATATTATTATATTATATTATATTATATTATGTTATATTATAAGCCTAATAAAGAAATTAACTAATAATTTCAAATGTAATAATAGAATTCTGAATTAACTGCTTGTTTTCAGTTGTTTTTAGGGTTCCAATTGAATAGAAATAGTAATTTAAAGTTAAAAGTTACAACTACATTATGTAGATTTGGTGTAAAGTATGTTTTTGCTCAGATGGCTGACATTTCTGTCTAATATAAAAAGGTTTTGCTCCGCTAGAACAAAAATGAGAGAAAGGGAACATTGCTCAATATAGTTAACAGGTAATATTTTGTGCATGAATGTACTTATAAGGAAACTGGTTTCAGACACACTTCCAAGACACCATAGCATCATATAAAATGAGCTAAAACAAAATCAAGTTAGATTTAGTGATAACTATGCAAATATTTATCAATGTCATAAACAGTGATGTATTTTGCAAGTATTTTTCAGTTTTCAGACATGTACTGGTTAGCTCCCAAGTGTTGATATCCGTTCTTGCTTTATCTGTTCATTGTATCCGTCTGGTCACTGTTGGACATGTGTGTCAACATTACAGCATTATGCGTTGTTTGCCCTCAGTAAGTTCAGTTGAGGAATGAGTGGGAATTAAATGGCCTGGTCACAACAGCGTGGTGAACAGTTGGCCTTAGGGGACAGACAGCTGTGTCAGGTGGCTCTCAGGCCCTCAGGAGTTAATTAGGACCCATGAGAGAACTAGAATAACCATGCTTTGCCAGAAATGTCTGCTGAATCTCAATGTCATTCCTTGGCTTCTAGTGAAATATAATTAATTCTGGAATGCGTTCAGACCCATTTTATGCAATGTATTGAAGACGAAGCGCTCTCTCACATTCTGTACTGGGAAGAAAGCCATCTTAATTGTGCCAAAGAATGTCACCATTTATCTGGCCCTGATATATTAAATAGTCGACTCAAAAATGTCAAAGCATAAAGCAAATTCATTAACACCACAGTCAAATAAACACAACGAGCAGCTACAACAACATTCCTGCTCATTATTTCATACAAATCTAAAGAGTCGAAACTGTGCAGAAATGTTATTTCATGTCAGGATTCAAAACAATTGTTATTGCAAAAGATGATTTGATTGTAAAGTTCATTTCTAGCATCCCTGGTGTTGGTTAGAAATGATATTTCCCCCTGTGCTGGAGGCAGTGCAGAGGAGCCCTCAATGTCAAGGATCAAGTCACCAAAACTCTGGCACAGATTTCTGCCTTCTAGAGAATCAATTTTAGCTTTCTCAATATCTGCCTTCTTCATTTTAGCCGATGTTTCCTAACCGTTTTGGTCTTATGTACTCCCACAGGCCCATCAGCTCGGCTCAAGTACCCCCTCATCGACTCAAAACCAGAAACATACTCCTAATATTATACTAGATATCATTTGGACCATCAGTAATGCTATTAAAATGGTCACCATTCACAATAACTCACTGTTAAACTAAAAACAATCGATTCTGTGTGTGAAAAACAGACTCACCAAGTAGCTACATCTGAAGTAGTTTGATAAATACAGAATCTATTATTTAAAAAGGAGTTTATTTTGGCATTCGCTTGTTTGACTGAGACATTTAATGGGATGAAAACAGGATAGAGAGTTGTTGTGTATGAGTGAGAATAAACAGCAGTCACAGAATTCTTCCGCTGTCTTTACATATGCACAGATGTTCTGCAATAAGTGTAAGCCACACTAATTGACTAAAACATAAGCATATTATTTTAATGTTTTGACAGTGCTGATAATATTATTTTAAAGTCATAAATGATATACGTTTAAAGAGATATTCCAGCTGATACGCCACATCACTGTTGTTGCCTACACCACCTCAACCTCTTCATCTTTCGGTTTGTGGCGGACAAGCTTGTTCATTTATAACTGTGAGAAGTCAAGATTGGAGGATATTCATTGTGTTTTGTAAACCTTCCTCCGAGTCCTAGAGCACTTCTCTTCCTCACGCTCAATAACCCCCGTCTCCTTCAGCTGTTCCTCAGTTAGCTCATGAAGATCCTCGTGATTGATTCTCGTGGTCTCCAGCGGGTTTGGGCAGTGGGGCATGTTGGATCTCTGAGGGGTGCTCAGTAGGTCCATGAGTCTGAGCAGGTTCAGCATGAGTAGCTGGTCCAGACTGTACATCCACGGGGTGTTTAGTCATTTCCTGTAGTAACAGTTGGGTTGCCTGTGCTCCTGCTGTACAATAATGCCTGTCGTGGGTTGTTTTTGTTTTTTAGGAATCATAATGTGGCTGATGAAATGAAGTATATTTTACATTAGAACACATGGAAAATGCCAACTTCTGTCTACTTTGAATCATTTTTACATATACAATAGAACATTGCAGTTAACATTAATGCAAAAAATATTAAACATACTTGCATTTCATTTTATGAAATCATTTTAAAGATTCTACAGAATGTTTGTTCAAAAAATGCACAAAGTATAAGTTTTCAAAGCATTTGGTGTGTTTTATTTTAATGTACTTTTGTATTTTTAATGTGTACTACCTTTAGACAATATGGGATCATTAAGATTTTTAAAAAAAGAAATGAATACTTTTATTCAGAAATATTGACAGTAAACAAACAAATATCATTCTTTTGAACTTTCTATTCATCAAAAAATCCAGATTTTCTTTTATCACGGCTTCCACAAAATATTAAGCAGCACAACTGTTTTTAACATAATAATAAGAAACGTTCCTTTAGCTGCAAATTAGCATTATCACAGGTATCACAGGATATATATATCTTTTTTTTTCTTTCAATATTACAGTTTTTGACTGTAGTTTTGATGAGCCTAAGAGACTTCTGGCAACAATATTAAAATCTTACTGGCCCAACCTTTTGAATGTCAGTGTATTTCTGTTGTGCATTTAAAGTCTCCAACAAAAATGACTTATAATCGTCCATATGGCATCATTCATTCAGAGTGCATCTCTAGTAAAGTTAAATGTCAACTATAGAAGCACATAGAAGCTATACTGTTGTGACACTTACATATTAACATGTCAAGCTTTCAGTCTTTCCTATAACACAAACATCTTGCAAGATAAAAATATGAAAATCTGCTATAGATCAAATCCACAAGAATAGACTAAACCCTCCTTATTCACACGCTTCCAAATTCCATTAAAAAAAAGACTCGATATAGGACATTTTAATCCATTAAAAAAGGAAGACTTGTTGGACATTCAATTAAAATGTTCAAATAATGTTTCTTATTGTGTATTTCAGTGCTGAAATGTGATTGGCCAATTAGAACAGATTCCGATGTTTTATAGTTATTTTCTCTAATTTACAACACTCCTAATTAAAATTCATAAGGGAAGGCTTTTTAGTGCTGAAACAATCCTCACTTTAGCTACCCAATTACGTTTGAGCATTTCTGCAATAACGTTTGATTAATTTTGTATCATGTGCCCACCATCCTAAATAGAACAAATCTGAAAGTTTTTCAGGCAGACAGTACAGATCTGACCTGATGGTGATGCACCCTGGTCAGCACACAAGTGGGCGCCTCATGCGTGAAGCTCCAGCTAATCTCATCTTCCATTAAACGCTGCCCATGTCTTCTGATCTCATGTCTGTATTATTAATGTGATAATTAAAAGCGGGAGGTGAGCTGCCATCGTGAGTAATAAGGAGAATAAATAAGTATGGAAATGTAATTTGGCTTAATGAATAAGCAGTGCATGTAAAATAAGGTGCCGTGAGAGATGATTGGATAGACTTGTTCAGGATTATGTCATTCCTAAGAATGGAACATGAGGTCATATCTTTGGCTCTTTCGTCTAAAAGCACACGGTACACACATACTTGAATATGTGGTTTGTGAGGACTTTCTTGGCGTAATGGTTTTTATACTTTACAAACTATATATTCTATTCCCCTACACTAACCCTACTCCTATAAACCTACCCATCACAGGACATTTTCTGAATTTTTTTAATTAAAAAAACACTTTAGTATATTATTAAGTCATTTGGTTTACGAGGACACAGGAAGTGTCCTCATAAATCATGTTTACAGTGTAATACATATGTCATTATACACATTTTTGTCCTCATAAAACATACAAGAACACACACACAAAACAATTTGTGGATATTTTTATCAAATTTAAATAAAAACACAGATTTTTGTGGTGTATGGACTTCGCTGATGAGTTGAGGTTGGTGTCGAGGCATGGAATATGTCACTCACTGTCTCTCTGTCGCCTCAGTGCTTGCACCAATGTGCCCGTGTGCATCAACACTAATTAGCTTTTAATAGGGAGTAATTAACTGGAACATGAGTCCAACGGGCCCGGGGGGATCGGGGGAAACACTTGGGCGCAGACACACACACACATTTTTAGCAGTTGATGATGCCCAACATATGCTCCAGTTGCTCAGAAACATTCAGATGCCAGCACATGTCTGACCCAGTTGTGCTGTTTTACTGTTCGCTTAAGTGTGTGTGTGTGTGTGTGTGTGTGTGTGTGTGTGTGTGTGTGTGTGTGTGTCTGTTATGGGGACTGAATGCAGATTTCAATTTACTGGTAGATACCATTCATATTTATGCTTCTGTTTTAGTTTTTTAGCTTTGAGTAATTTTGAACAACGCACAACACAAGGCATAATTTATTCACAAAGTCCTTGGCATCTACTAATAAGAGATTGTTTTGTTGTAAAGTGCCTTTGAAATCCTCATGCAGCATGACTGAATCAATGTGCTGAATAGGGGGGAAGAATTTAAAGGTCTAATACTTAGGAATTTAATTTGAGCAAGAATTACAATGGTCACATGTTTGCCTCTAGGTGGCAGTAGAGGCCAATTTTAGAGTTCATATTCTTGTGGAAGATCACAGCGGTCTCTATAAAATTCCAATTTCATTATGTTTTTGTTCTGTTTTAGCTGTTGGGCAAATAAGTGAACACAATAAAAGCCACACTAGCATACATCCTGACAAGGACGTTCAACTGTATAATGGACTATATGTTCTTAGTGTGCT
The DNA here is from genome assembly GCF_965113295.1 of Leuciscus leuciscus. NCBI lineage: Eukaryota > Metazoa > Chordata > Actinopteri > Cypriniformes > Leuciscidae > Leuciscus > Leuciscus leuciscus. Next base: position 20,590,315 of record NC_138732.1, read on the forward strand.
GTGCTTTAAAACCTGTAATTTAGTTTAAGTATGAATAATATATTTTGCAGGTTTCCTGGTCCAGGGCTGAAGAGAGTCCATCCACACGGCTCAGAATCCAGACAAAAACCTCCTGAACCTGTCATCAGTCAGATCATTGACAAACTCAAACACATCAATCAGGTGAGTTACTGTTTATCAGAAAACATGAACTTTTTTTTTTTACATGTGAACTTTACAGTGCACGTCTGTGAATAATCATACACTGCCATGCCATCAGTCATCACAGAGATATACAGCTGTGCGTAAACTCATCACCTCGGTTTTAACTCCGTCACAACAGTCTGCTTGTCATCACACACACAGATGCACATGTCTGCACGCTGTTTTATGAAGCGCAGTCTTGTAGATTATCAGGATGTGCGATAGGGGCTGCCGGTATCTATACGTTAATGCAGACAAAGCAGAGGCGTTCATTCACTTTCTTTCTTCCTGCCTGCCTTTAAAAAACAACAGCTGCGTGTCATATCACCTTGACTGTGTGTGTGTGTAAGGGTGTGTCTGCTTATATTTCATGTACAGTTCGTTCCCTATTGTGAACAAGATCCCACAGTGATATTGGACCCTTTAAGGTTTTCTGTGTGTATACTCTGGTAATCCTGAGAGAACAGCATCTGGCTCATCCACAGGAAGCTCACTGGGCGATCTAAAGGACGCTTCCTCTGTACCTGGAGGATATGTGTTTTTGGCTGGGTTTAATTTACTGCAATGTGATAAATATTAGAACCTTATTGTGTAAGAAACATAGGGGGAACAGAATCCGACGGCAAAAAAACAGCTGTCGGAATCCGTTCCCCCACTCCCATTATGAGAGGTGTTGATGTAATGCTGATTCTATTTTGTGTGTGGATGGAGCTTAACTTGCATCAGTTTAAAGATTTTTATTTTTTATTTTTATTTTTATTATGATAGGAAAGTATAGTATCAAGAAAGATCGACGACCCGGGACTTGAACTCGGATCGCCCAAAGCAAAAAAAAAAAAAATGTGTTAAGGCACTGACCACTAGCCTGTTGAGGCTAATAATTTGCAACAATTTGATAAATATTAGAACCTTATTGTGTAAGAAACATAGGGGGAACAGAATCCGACGCCAAAAAAACAGCTGTCGGAATCCGTTCCCCCACTCCCATTATGAGAGGTGTTGATGTAATGACTTAAAAAATGCTGATTCTATTTTGTGTGTGGATGGAGCTTAACTTGCATCAGTTTAAAGAATTTTTTTTTTCCTTTTATTATGATAGGAAAGTACAGTATCAAGAAAGATCGACGACCCGGGACTTGAACTCGGATCGCCCAAAGCTAAAAAAAAATAAAAATTGTTAAGGCACTGACCAGTAGGCTATTGAGGCTAATAATTTGCTGCAATTTGATAGATATTAGAACCTTATTGTGTAAGAAACATAGGGGGAAATAGTTCAGCAAATAGTTCAGCTGTCGAAATCCGTTCCCCCACCCCAGTGATGAGAGATGTTGATGTATCGGCTTAAAATATGCTTATTCTATTCTGTGTGTGGATGGAGCTTAAACAGCATTAATTTGATAAATATTAGAACCTCAGTGTGTCAGAAATATGGGGGGAACAGAATCCGACGGCAAATAGTTCAGCTGTCGAGGTACTATCAAGAAAGTTTGACGACTCGGGACTTGAAGTAATAAGCAATAAGCTGAAAAACAATGAATTTTAGTGCACTGACCACTAGGCTACCTGGGATATCAAAGACATATTGCAATGCAGCACCTTTGTGAATGGCTCTAGGCTACAGTTAGTAACGCTCAATCCAAGTGTGTTATTGGCACACTTAGTCTTGTTTTTTCACCTTTACTTTTTTCCCTTTAAACTCACATTTTTTGATTTAGCAAATGCTTTTATCCAAAGAGACTTAGACAAACATTGAAACAAAAAGTGCTAGCAATAGTCTAGAGTTGTAAAGGCAAGAACAGGGAGGGAACTGTTTGTTGTTTAAAGAGTCAGCAGGACACAGTCAAGTGCTCACGGAAGAGATGAGCTATCCTATGTTTCTTGATTATTATATTAACTCAACTCAACTCAAGAGATGATAACTCATCTTTTTAACAACTCATTAATGAGACCTTTGTAATTTATTCCTTTGTTTTATTTCTTAATTTCAAATGTTCTAAAGAAAGTGGATTTTTATTTTAAACATTTCCCCCCATTATTTCATTTTATTGTATTTCATTAAATTTTTTTCTCCTATTTTGTTCTCTTTTATTTTTGATTTATTTGTTCTGTTTGATTAACTACTTGTCAATACTAATTTATTTTGTTTTATTCTACTTATTTTATTTTTAGTCTGCTTTTTCCCATTTAGTTTTGTATTTTATATAGTCTGTTTTTTATTTTTGTTCAGTTTTTCCGCTTTATTTAATACTACTTGTTAAACGTATTTTTATTTTTATTTTAGATATTTTTTTAACTGTATTATTTATTTTATTTTGACCTTTGTCCTATTTTGTTGTATTGGTTTTTTACTGTAGACTTTCTATTTACTATTTATTTTGTTGTTCTGCCTTTTTGTCTGTCAATACTGCTTGTTTACCCCCTTTTCATTATTGTTATTTTAATATTTTTTTATTTAAACTTATGAATTAATTAAAATTATTTTTGATTTGATCTTCAATCTAAATTAAAATGAAAAAACAAAACAGAGAGTGTGTGTTAGGTCCATAGACTGTAAAAAAATATGGACGTAGTGTCCGTGACGTCACCCGTAGGTTTCTGAAGAGCATTTTTGAAGCCTAAAGTGGGCGGAGCCGGCCGTCGCCATCTTGGCCTTGCGTCACTCAGGATAACAGAAAATGGGCAAAGAGGTGGGGCGTGAGTGGAGCTGAGGAACCTGGCTAACTGAAATCACGCCCACCTAACTCGACGTGATCGAGTTAGCTCAGGCTGGGGAGATAATGCTATAACGTTATGCTACTGACAATACCAAGTCTGCGACTGCACAGGGCCTCGCGCTAAAGTGACAGTTGATGATGTAAAGCCAATTAAAAGTTCCTATTTTTGCCCTTCGAAATATTATAATAGTTAAAAGACATGGCTACAAGTGAGACTGTGTATCGTGATTCTGTACTATTCTGCTAGTTGAAAATGTATTATGCAGTAACTTAATATTACTCTGAGAGAGTGTGTGTGACAGTGATTTGTGCATGTCAGTCACTCTTTTTTTATAGTCTATGGTCCGTCAGCGCGGCATCGCTCGTCAAGTTCGTAGAGAGCTTATTCAGTCCATTTTAAATTCTGATTTTGGCCGCCTCTCAAATGGGTTAAAGTTAAACCATAGATATATTACCTATGAAGTTAAAGTAAATGCGCTAGAAATCCACGCTCATTCAAGGATGTGCATTTATTGCATGGACGGAGAAAGCGCCGACACCTGCAGGATTTCATCTGGCGGTACATGAGCATATTATAATCTCTATCTGTTCCGTGAGAGCAGTCGAACGAGCCTTTATTGACGTTTTTAAATCTGAAAACTCCAAAAAGCAACGAAATTGTCAGACATCCATTAGTGCATGTTCACAGAGGAAAACAACTGAAATACAGAGCTGGTTGTTCTCTCGAACGATACTCGACGACAACGACGGAATCCTAAGCCGTGGGCGAAGTAATGGGTGTATTAAATTGTATGAAAGAATCCCGAAAAAAGCACAAAAGACTGCAGAGATGGCAAGTTCAGCAGCTAACATATGCTGAGGTGAAGTGACGGCTAGTAACAGCAGACAAACGGCTAGCATTGACATCAGCGGCAATCCACCTGTCACTCAAGAGGCCACACCCTTAATTATGCAGAACTTTAAATATTAATCAACTAAACGGATGAGTTATAAAAAAATTCACCACCCTCACAGTTGTTATGAAGGGCAAAATTAGCTGTATAGACCAAAGCCACAGAGAGAACCAGGCTGTAAACATGTTTTTTTCTGCAGTAAAGTTGGTAATTTTAACATGGGGGAGATACAGATTTGACTCACTTCTGCAGCCAGCCTCAAGCGGCCAGTCAATGAATTGCAGCTTAACTCACTTCCGTGTTGGTTTCAAGAGAGAGACGGGGAGGTTGCCGCTTGGTTAGGTCCTGTGTATCTTGCGTTAAAGCAGGATGAGATATATTTAAGTGTGTTGCTTTGCATATAGTCCTGTGTGTGTGTGTGTGTGTGTGTGTGTGTGTGTGTGGATTGGCTTTTGGCTTGCTTAGTTGGGGACATTTAGTAATATTCAACAATATTATTGATCTGCCTTACTTAAGGCGGACGATGACGCAATTTTCTTAGAAACAAATTTTGTTGTATTATTTTCATCACTGTGAAGCTGCTTTGATACAATCTGTATTGTAAAAAGCGCTATATAAATAAAGGTGACTTGACTTGAGTGTGTGTGTGTGTGTGTAGAGAGAAACCCACTGCGGCCTCATACTCAATGGCCCCATCCGAGCGGATTAGCGCAGCGCTCTTGTTTAAACAGACCACAGAGACATCAGAGCAGCTCAGATGAGCTGTGGGTCTCGTCTGCCCTCGGGCTGTGAGGTCAAGCCTTCCATGGGACAGGCCCTCGTTCTCTGTTACTCTACAAACAGACTTTCTTCTCTTCTCTTCTCTTCTCTTCTCTTCTCTTCTCTTCTCTTCTCTTCTCTTCTCTTCTCTTCTCTTCTCTTCTCTTCTCTTCTCTTCTCTTCTCTTCTCTTCTCTTCCTCTTTTCTTCTCTTCTCTTCTTTTTCTCTTTCTGTCCATGAAATACTGATCATCTTCTGTCAGCTTCTTCTTCCTGCACTGCACATGTGAAGTGTCCAGCTGTTGTTTCAAGAGACACGTCACATTATTTATGTACATGACAAATATACACACGATCAAAATTCAAATGTACTATAGACTTGTTGTGTGTGTTAGAAAGGGGAAAAGAGAAATAATTCAATAATGTCACACTCAAAATGTTGTGGTTGATCTGAATGTCAGCATGGCTGTGAATACCTCATGCTGATGTTCAGTATAACAGCGTTTGTATTGTGATATTGTATTATCACACAGATGCACATGATATACTGTAGGTCTGGTGGTGACTGTATGATGTCAGTGCTGTTCATGTCTGGTAGGCAAATGGCAAGCTTTTTTCAAAAGACCTCTATGGCATCTGTGAACCACAGATAAACACATCCGCTGCCCCTATAAACACATAAACAAATGTAGAGACACACAGACGTTTGTTTCACTTTTCTTCCATTGTTTTTATATCAGGTTAATGTCCTAACCCGACCCGACCCCCTAAACATAACCCTCACAGAAACCTGTGCAAAACACGAGATTTAAATATAAACGTGAATTGCCTGATTTATATGACTTTTTAACTAGTGAGTACCAGCTCACTAGTCAGTGTTCAACAGGTTTCACTATATTTGTTTGGACATTTTAGACCTCAAAAGTAGTCATGAAGAACAAGATGTTTGTGTGTGTGAGAAAAGGAAACGCAGAATTGATTATTGGACTGTGTGAACATGTGATGTCTTTACAGTGGCGTTCTCTGACCAACATGAGAATAATACTGCAGTTAAGTCGTTTGGAAGTACACAATGTCCTAAATGAGATAGAACAAGACAAGACAACGTCCAACGGCATAAGCAACACATAGAAATCAAAACCTAACCAAATTTAGCCCACTTCACCCTGACAGAGACATCATAAATGACTCATTATTTAATTATTGGTTAATTAACTCTAATTATGGTGACTCTATAAAGTTGAGAAAAGTTTAATTTTATGCAGATTAGCAGCTTCTACCAATGATTTTTGGTTCATGCGTTAATAATCGGAAAAATCGTGTTCATTCTGCTGCTGTCAATACAAACTCTTTCTCCAATTAAACTCAGTCCTTGTCATAATAGAGTGACATAATATTTACTAACTACACATCTGTCTCTTGTCCTTCCTCGATTAAACCGCTGTCAATGTGAACCGGGCTTTAGTGAGACTGGTAGTGTGTCTTTTACATCAGCAGAAACTCAAACATGTTTTAATCAAATGTTCAGTTTAACTTAACCCTGTGATAATAGTTTACATCTGGTGTTATCTGGCACTGTGCTAATGTGTGTTCTCATTTGTTTCCAATAGCCAGGGGTTTGAGTTATTTCCCAGAGCGGACAGACAGAACGCTCCTATCAGACTTTTCCTAGTGTTTCAGAAAGCCAACATCTCATCTTCTAGCCTGGGAGGCTTGTTACTTTTAGCATATGCTTCTAAGAGGGCTTCTAAGTGTTCTCCAGCAGTTGTAGTTCTATAAAACATTCTGGGTGTGGACCCATTTGATTTTATAGAGCAATAAGGTTTTTGGAAGCTCTTAACAGTGTTTGAAAAATTTCTGTTCCCGGGGCATATAGCGTGACAAGCCCGTGTCCCAAAGAGTGTTAGTTTAGCGGCACTAGAGATGGCTTGTTGCCTTAGATTTGGGCCTCTTCTGAAAGAGAGACACTGGGGACTGCACTGAACACCAAAAGACAAAACTTTACCCTCCCTCAGCTCTGCAGACCCCAATTTCTCACGCCTAATACGGCTGATGTAATGGCTGCTCTGAGCCAAGTTTAGAGTAAGCTCGTCTCTATAAATGAAAAAAAACTAAAAAAATGACTTGGTGCTCAAACTATTCCAACTGGGCAAGTGCTCAAAGAGTCTGTGTGTTCTTATCTGCATGCCTAAACATGACTCAGTCAGAGACGGATCTCTCAGGCCTAAATGTATGCGAGTTAGCGCTGAAGCTTCAGGTGTTTCATTCTTTTTTTATTCCAAGGCCCCCCAAATATGATGATTTACAAGAGACCTTGTTTTTAAAATACTAAGACATAGATTTTAACATAAAAAAATTTAAAACATTTATACAGACTGGTAAAAATGGTATAAAATGTTTCATAATACAAAGTAAATGGATAGCTATATTTGAATTTTAAAGATCTGACAGTTTTCGCCTAGCGTACGTTTCCTAATGTTGGGGGACTTAATTAATTAATCATAACCTGCCAAATTGAAATTGGCTAGTGAGTTGCTAATTGTTACCTGCCATGGTTGATTTTCTCATGCATTTTGCGAGTTGGGTGTTACAGTAATTGCAAACCCTGTATATTATAGTGCTTGAGCATACATAATATGCTGGTGTTTATCAACCATCTATTTGTGCTGTGGAAATGCAGAGATGTTCAGAGATGAAGATCATAGCACACACCCTGTCTGTCTTCGTGTGTGTTTGTGTTTGTTCCCATGACTGTCAAACATTCACTCATGCTGATCTGTAAAGTCTGCTGCGTCTCTTTGTGTTTATACAAGAATGGTGCGTCATTTGTGGACAGTTTACATCCTTTAAGGGGAGCTGTTAAACTACAAAACCTCCTCCACAGTTTATTAAAAATGTTATTTAAGAAATGTGTACAATCTTGCTGAGATAAGAGAAAAATTGCGTTAAAGTTTTAAGGACAAACGTGGTGAAACAAAGTTTCCAGAGACAGACATAAGTAAATCTTCAGGCCAAAATGAAAGCAATCAATCAGAATATTTTTGAGGTTTAAGGTTTATTAATTTATGTGGGCTGGAATTTTGTACTGATGTGATGTCATAGTGTGTGGTTCTGGTCAGCATAAAATGAACCAAGCAACCAACAGAAAAAGAAAAGAAAAGCATGTTGTCCCTTGTAAGGACGTGGTGTAAGGCCAAGCACATCATTGTTTGTGATTTGTTTAGATATTTCTATAATAATGATGCTATTATGAGTTATTTGAAACCCAATCTGACTGAAATAATGTACTTTTTGGTGACATAATGGGGATCGATAAGGAAATTTAAGCACTTGGATGTTACAATGCATTATTACAATAAACTTTTACCAGATTTTGTACTGTGCTGTCATATATTAAGCCTATAATGTTGGAGTACCAACGACAGAGTGAAAGAAAATCGGCAAATTCTCTGTCAACCGCTGCCGTCACATATAGTTTAATTTACGCATATTGCCAAATTAGATTTTCATATTTAGGAAAATATGTCTTTCCGCTAGTGCCGTCATCAGGACCATCTGGACTTTCCAGGGTATTGAGTTACTGTTCAAAAAAGCCTTTTCCCAGCGGAGCTCAGGGGATAGTGGTAAAACACTGCAATTATCTGATTGGTCTTTGATTATAGAAGTTCCCTCCAGCGCTGAGATGTGTCTGCCATGTGTAGGGCAGAGAGGTGAGCATATATTACATGTCACTTCTCATGTTGTCCTAGATTTGTGGAATGTTCTGTGAAAAATTAGATGCTCTGTTTTTCTTTTTTCATGTGCTGTGGGAAACAACTCTAGGCTAGATATCTTTCACGCACACTCACTTTTTCTCTCATTTCCTGGCTGGAACTTTTCTTTGCATTTCTTTTCCCTGGTTTATGCCCTCACTTTCTTTCTTTCTCTCTCCCTCTTTGAACTCCACCCTACATTTCTTATGCTTTTTCTCCCATGTTAATCCCACTTTCTTTCCTGTTCTCCTTCCTGACTGTGTTGAGTTGTATGTGACACACTCCAGTCCCGCAGCCCTCCTTCACTCTAATTAGATCCAGAGGCAGAGAGAGAGAGAGAGGGAGAGAGAGAGAGAGAGAGAGAGAGAGAGAGAGAGAGAGAGGGAGGGTTAGGGTAGGGCCGCAGGTAAGGCAGGAGAGCAGAAAGCAAAACAAACCAGAGCTCCACATTCCAGCACGCAGCCTCCCGTCCCGCTGCCGCTGACTCCACCAGGACCTTTATATTCAACACCTCATCGACTCCAATAAAAAGCACCAAAAAGTACCACACTCTAAATGCCTCTTCACATCAGAAGCAAATTGGAAAAGGGAACAGTTGCAGATGAATGTAAATTAGAATGATTTGTGAAGGATCATGTGACACTGAATACTGGAGTAATGATGCTGAAAATTCAACTTTGATCACAGGAATACATTTTATTTTAAAACATATTACAATAAAAAAATATTTATTTCAAATATAATATTTAAAAATAGTAATGTTTTTACTGTATTGTGATCAAATAAATTCAGCTTTGGTGAGCATAAGATACTTCTTTCAAAAACATTTATTGACCCCAAACTTTTCACTATAGTGTACATTTACCATGGTAATACCCTGAATTTTTTATTTTTATTTTTATTGCCACTGACACATTTAGCTTGCTTACTGGTTGAATGTACCATGGCAATACCATGACCTTTTGAAGATGTACCATTATGATGGTAGTTATTCAGGTGCTGTTGTCTGTGATGAGCCCCCTGAGACCACCTTCATCCAATATGCAAATTTATCTGTATTGTACTATTGTTATAATATGAAATTTACTGGTAAAAATTTACTTCTGTGATGGTATATGAGATTTAACTGGGTGGTAGGTCAAAGGTTATTAAACGAACCCTGCCATGGTTGCTTGAGTCTAGTACACACAAACACATATTTAGACAAATGCTCTCTCTCTCTCTCTCTCTCTCTCTCTCTCTCTCTCACACACACACACACAAACACAAACACATCCACACACACACACATGTGCACACTTCAAATGGCTGCTTAATGTGTGTTTCAGTGGATGCTGGTCCGTTTGAAGGTGCACGACTGTGAGGGTTTTTCAAATAAACTGACACCTGACATTAAAGCAGTCTAGAAAGACCTCCATAAATCCAGAGTGGAATGGGGGTTTGGCTTGACCCTGATCCCAGCGCTGCTCCTGATCACCTCTGCATGCCTCTGTTCTCAACGGCTTGATCTGCTGTGGCACTCACACCAAAAACTCCCATAGAGATATCCTTTCTTTTAGAAAATAAGTCCTTTTTAATGCAGACTTTTTGTTCTGACAACCTTGATCTGTCTCTTGTGGTCTCTTTCCTCCAGCTTTTTCTCTTTTACTATCTTTCAAAGACTTCACCACTTTTTTTACACTTTCTTCTCCTTAGTTTTCCTATTCCCTTTCTGATTGTCATTCATTGGTAAGAAAAATTACAAACGAGAATTTCAATGGGTCCTAATACTTTTAAGTGTGCAGTGTTGTTTGAGCTTGAAAAAGGTCTGCAAAGTTACAAAGTCAAAAGTCACTCCACAGGCAGTCAATATATATCAGCAAACACTTTTCTGAAATCCCTGAAATGCCTCGATTGTAGTCTTCAGTTTTCTTCCCGGAAGGCACATGTCACAATATTGCTCATTTAAATAATTCCCATACTCGAACCGATTGACCAATCACAACACATTGGTCCAGTCCAGCCGACGAATCAGAGTGCATAGCGCTTTTAGACAGGAGCTAAACAGAGCGTTACTGACAGACTGGAAAGAGAGGTGCTGCAGTAATGTAATATATGTGAAAAATAATTATTTTTGAACATTCAAGCATGCAACCTATTCTAGTAGACTCCAAAAACATAAGAACTTTGCAAGAGGGCCCTTAATATCGCAATTGTTTCTCCTAGACAGCAATGAAACTAAATGGAAAGCAAATGGACACCCACAACAATCAATTTCAGGAATATGCCATTCATCCTTATGGTTACATCATGTCCGTAAACAGAGAAAAAAGTTCTGATGTAGCAGAAAGGCTATTTGCTTGCTTCCATGACATATTTTTAGATATATACCTTGCAGGCATTTCTTCTTACTGTCAGTTGGTCTTGTGGTAGAATGACAGATCTGTACCAATATGGTGATCACAGGGAACCATCGGTATCCATCTTATTTTACAGGTAAGAGTGGTAATTGCCATTTGTAATTTTAATGTGTCAGTGTTATTCGCTTCCAGTTATTTTTGCCAGTACAAAACTCGTTATGCTGCTTGATATTGATTAATAACTGGTATTATTTTTATGTAGTGTCTTAATTATAAACATGCTGGTTTGTAGGTCAAACAGTTTTACAGTTTACTGCAATTTGATATATTCTTCTCGTTATTTCCCTATAGCAGCTAATAAATCAGAAGTCTCGCACATTCTCAAAAAAAAAAAAGTACTTCTGTGTTTAAAAATAAGGTGGATTCCTCAAACTATCCAATTCATTCATTTTATTTATTTATAAGTTTATTTGTATAGGGACAGTACAAAAAAAAATTATCCCAGTCAAAACTGGAAAATATGTATTGCACATAGAGAGACGGAGTCATTTTTCATGCAGAAAAGTAGTGCGTAAACACTTAAAAAATATAGTGCAGCTTTAAAGTAGACTCATATTTAATTTGAGAGTCATATCAGTTCGATATTATTTTTAAAAGGATTTTGCTGCCTTATAGCTTCTCTGTAGTTTGCTAGTTTTTATTGCTTGCTAAAGTTAAACTACGTTTTCAAAAGAGCAGCTTGACAAGCTAGTTTCAAAGAAGTTTCTGATTGTCTCATTTGTGTCTATTTTTATTTTCACTAAGGAATTTTACAAGAAACATCTGAGACCAAATTGATAGTTAAATTAAACCCCATGAAGTCACCTGAGCTATGAAACTGGCAACCTCTGGGCACTTTCTTACATCTCTCCTCTGCCGTTCCCTCTATAGTAGGTTTTCACATTCCCTCCTTCTCCTCCATCCCCCTCTCTTTTTCATCTATCTGTTCCTCTCTCCCCTGCTGTCTAGGAGGTCAGACAGAGCACATGAGAGGTCTTTTCCTTCCAATTAGTCAGCTTCTAATGAGGCTGAAGCCCCCAGTCCCTCCTCCCAGCAGTCCTTTCAGCAAAGCCCCCTCATCCCGGAGGCCAGAAGTTTGGTGCCCCCCTACTGCCACCAATCTACCCCCACCCACTTCAGCCACCCCACTGGCTACAATTACCACACAGCCAGCTAACAACAACCCTACAGCCAGCTCATCTGCGCTGAAAGAAATGGGTTTACACCTACATGGTCAACGACAAACTTGTTTACTAACAGGACATATTTGTTATCCTGTTCTGCTGGATTGACTTCCTATGACATGGAAATGTTACAGAGGGCACTTCCTGAGACACTGACAGACCAAAACTACAGTATTTACTCTAATAGCGAAACAAAATAAACAAAACTGCATGTAGGGCCTATTAAGGTGGCTGACGTGTTCACAAACACCTGTATCACCTCATTATTTGTGCAGACAGACAGGTTGAGCCAGAAGTTGTCATGTTGGACTGCTTACAGACTATTAAGACTATTAGAGTTTGCATTTTCAGATTTCTTTTTGTTTTAATACTGTTTTCAAATTTGTTTTAAATTTCAGTTTAATGTTAGTTTTATTAATGGTTTTGTTAATTACAGGTCAAAAGTTTGGGGTCAGTAAGACTTTTTTTTGAAGAAGAAGGAATAAATTAAAACTTTTATTTAGCAAGGATGCATTAAAATGATCAAAGTGACAGTAAAGACATTTATAATATTACAAAAGATTTCTGTTTCAAATAAATGCTGTTCTTTTCTACTTTTTAAAATTAATTAAAGAATCCTGAAAAAAGAGCAGCTTATTAGAATGATTTCTAAAGGATCATGTGACACTGAAGAATTTAGTAATGATGCTGAAAATTCAGCTTTGTGTCACAGGCATAAATTACATTTTAAAATACAGTCAGGTTTTATTTTAGTTCTTCATTTAAAGGCACACTATGCAAGATTTGTACCTTAATATAACAGCTTCGAAATAATTTCGATGATAAATGAACTCGTAGTAGGGTGTGAGTGGTATTTACGACAGTAACGTTAAATACAAGTACGCCACAGCGACTCTAGGGGTCGCTGTTTGAAAAAAGCGGAAACTGCATAGTGTGCCTTTAATTATTTATTTTAGCTTAGTTTTACATTTTGGTCTTAGTTCTTGTTTAACCCCGGTCTCCCCTGATATGCTCTGTCCCCCCACCAGGAGCCTTGCCTCGCGTCTGGGGGTCAGTGTTCCTGACAAACATGATTTGTGTTGCCTTGAGAATGCTGTAGATTGAATACTTTGAGATGTGATTGTGTAAGAGGGAGAGAAGCTTACAGGTGGAAGGGTTACGGTCGTGTTGTTTCTCAGGCTATAGTGTAACTCAAACCTCCCTTGGGCTCCCTGTGAGATTTGGCTTTATGTGCTGTTTCTCATGACTCGTCCGTATCTCCCAGCATGAGCCGAGAGAGGAACCTCAGAGAAACGCGGAGCTCCATCAGCACCCTCGCCGGAAAACACAACAGGAGCCTCTCGGCCGGGTCAGAGGTCTCACTTCCTGTTTCCTCTCCGCGCAGGGTCATCATAGGGTCTCCTCTGTCTCTCTTTCCTTTTGTTACGGGGGCCTCACAACTCAAATCGATGTCTCTGCGATGTATGCGAGAGACTGAAGAGGAAGGAGTGCATGCTCACACATGTGGCGTACTGCTCAGTGTCAGTGCTTATAAGACCTGGGACGTTACTGCAAAAACACACACACATTTCAAGACTGTATGGATAGATTAGATATTTTCAAGCTAATCATATTATACTTTTACATCTGTCTGCATAAATGTGAAAAATTGGTCAGGTTGTTTATAAGGGTTGTCAAAGTCATTTTAAAACATAAGGGAGCTTGAGGAGTTACACGATACACAAGATGCTTTTATACAACAATAATGTACACATATGTGACCCTGGACCACAAAACCAGTCACATGGGTCAATTTTTTTTAAATTGAGATTTATACATCATCTGAAAGTTGAATAACTAAGCTTTCCATTGATGAATGGTTTGTTAGGATAGGACAATATTTGGCTAAGATACAACTACTGAAAATCTGGAATCTGAGGGTGCAAAAAAATCGAAACATTGAGAAAATCGCCTTTAAAGTTGTCAATATTTATGTTGGCGGTTGTGTTGGCGATCACTCACAAAAATAAATGTTTTATATATTTACGGTAGGAAATTTACAAAACATCTCCATGGAACATGATCTTTACTTAAAATCCTAATGATTTTTGGCATAAAAGAAAAATCGATAATTTTGACCCATACAATGTATTTTTGGCCATTGCCACAAATATACCCGTGCTACTTGTGACTGGTTTTGTGATCCAGGGTCACATATGTGGATAAGAGTGTTCAGGTATAGATCTGTTCATTAGATAAGATAGAAAAAGAGAAAATCACAACTTCTCTTGGCTAGATAACTGAAATAGTCTAAAATTAAACATGAACACATAGTTAGCCCTAAATAATCAAATCAATATTAATACTGTATTATAATCAATTAGTGGCAAAAATTATCAATATGAAAACTAATTTACCTAGAATTATTTAGCTGACTGAATAATGATTTATTGTCACACAAACCTATTGTGTGGCCTTAGAAAACTCTAGCGCATAGTGAGTTATGTGGACTAATTTTATGGTACTTTTAAGCTGCTTTTGAAGCTTTTTTTTAAAGCTTGAAAGCTTCCGTGTCTGTTTATTGTAATAGAAAACATTCTGTTCAAAATATCTTCTTTTGTATTACACTAAATAAAGAAAGTCAGATTTGGAGCCACATGAAGATGCCAGAAGTTTTATTGGTGGGTGAATTATCCCTTTAAAATGAAAAATCTCCCTTTGACTCCCTTTTTGGACTTTGGCCCCCCATTGTCCTCAACCATATTTATAGGTCCCCATTTTGTTCCAAGTTGTTTGTGATTTACTGAATAAGGATTTTTACAAATCATTATAGAATATTGTAGAGTCTGGCATAACTAGAAAATGTGCATTCTTTGTACATCACACTTTTAATATTAGGCTATATATCCAGTTTTTCAAGACCATGGGAAACCTGGTTCTTTAAAGAAAAAAAGTTATTGAGGGGGTGAATTAAATTAAGAAACATAGATTTTTTTTGTTGTTTTAGCTTATTTTAATGCTTGTTTTGTCTTGTTTTAAATCTTTTTAAGTCATCTTGGATGTTTGCTGAGGCCCCCTAGTGGGTCCCGGCTCTCTTCTTGGGAACCACTCCTTTAAAGCACACATGGTGTTTCCATGAGAGAATGCTGAGCTGGGAATCAGATGGTGATATCAGATTCACAGACCACATGACTCTGGGAACGATTGGTGATAACATGTCAAGCCCTGGAGCAGAAGACAAGCAAAGCCTGTCCTCAGACACTAATTCGATTTAGAAACTCTTTTAGCTCCAACTGCTCTGTCAAACAATCGCCTGCATTTACTGCAAACATGCCACCATTTACACTGCTAGATAAAAGGATGGGGACTTCTCCTCTTTTTTTTTACCTAAATTATTTAGTGCGGAAAAGTGCAACTTTCTAAAGGTTAATGCATGTGTGTGTATTTAATTCGTCACAGCTCTTCCATCCATTGTTTTGTTATACAAACAATAAAAAGCATATCTGTAGCATAACAAGAAAGCCCAGTTGTCTGAAATTGTGTAGCTTTGCCTTTTTTTCTTCGAATGAAAGAGATATCATTGTTCAAAGGCACACAAATCTGTAATTTGCTTGCTTTCTTTGATCAATGGCTTTGTTACAGCACTGGGGAAGCTACCACAGAGACTTGTTTAGATTGCAAAGGAACTGATTCAGACAAATGTGGTAAAACACTCATAAATCATCTTTGGAGAAGCCCACACCCAAGGCCACTAGAGGAGGCCTGCTCTTTGTGCTCCTGTCCCAACAGGTATTAGTTCTAGGAAATGAATCTGTCTCTTTCATCTGTCTCAGATGCACCGTGTCTTGCGTGACTGCCTCTGCTTCAGACAGGTGAGAGAGAGAGAGGGAATAAATGTCCACAATCCCCCTCTTTATCACCTCAAATTCAATAAATGTTGAGTAATGCATGAAATCTGTGCGCGCATGCGGGTTTGTATTGAAGTTTCCATGACTCACACAGTGGAAATGTACTGTTTTTAATCCCTTCTTTCTTCAAGTATGAACCACAACAACTAAAGTGGTTGTAAGGTCCTAACCTATCTATAAAATAAAAACCTCTTTCCGGAGAATTTGCGACTGTTTATGCGTGCGTGACCTTTGGTTGCTTTCATTTGAATGCGCTCTATGTAGGGCAGAGGTCATAATGTAATCATGTTGAGAATGCAGGAAATTACAATTCAAACGAAATTACACTGAGGTTAAGCGCCAGGCTTATTCGATTATTCAGATTCTTTTCTGAAGAACGATGTCCGCTGCGAGCATTTGAGTGTTCGTATTTCAAGCACAGAAGTGGTGTACACTAAGTTTTGGGTTGGTAAGATTTTTTTTTTAATGTTTTTGAGTTAAGTCTCCTACGCTCACCAAAGCTGCATTTATTTATTTTTTCTATTTAAATATATTTTAAAATGTAATTTATTCCTGTGATGGCAACGCTGAATTTTCAGCATCATTACTTCAGTCTTCATTTTAATATGTTGATTTGCTGCTCAAGAAGCATTTCTTCTTATTAGCAACAGTTGTGCTGCTTAATATTTTTAGAAACCCTGATACATTTTTGTGAAGGAATCTTTGATGAATAGAAAGTTCAAAAGAACTGCATTTATTTTATGGCAAACTGCCTTAAAGACATTCGTTCCAATGAACTGCCGTAGACAAGGCGACATCTAGTGTGTATATATCTATGCACCAGTCTGCGTACACGTCAGATCAGATCACTTGGACATGGCTGCGTATAAGAGGTAAAAACGATATAAATACTGTTCATTTTCTCACACAAACCGCTCGTTTCGTGTCTTAGGCCATCAATGTGTACTTACGATGGGGGAATTGTTTAATTTGGACGACGGGGAATTGTTTTAATTTGGACTCTGTGCATGCTCTTTGAGACAGTGACCATAGACCTGCATTATATGACTGACAGACAAGAACGGTTTGACCTAAAAATATCAAAATTGAAACTACTGCGGAAAAAAAGACACCTACATCTTGGATGCCCTTGAGGTAAGCTAAAACATACCAAAAATTAATTTCAAAGTGAACTATCCCTTTAATGCATCCTTGTTGAATAAAAGTATTATGTTCTTTTAAAAAAATCTTACTGAACACAAACTTCTGAGCGGTAATGTAAGTGTAGCTGTTGCGTAGCCTATATATAGTATGACAGCATGCAGAACACATTATGAACAGACCACAGGCTACGGCGCATGTCCAGACATGCTCGTATTCCATGTTGAGCAGGCCAGGCACAATACACGGTATGATGCTAATCAGAGGTAGAATGGAAAAAAATCTATCCTTCGCTACATTTCATCCGGTTTCCTCGGTTTCTCTCTAGCAAACAAACATGTAGGCTGCCGTAGAGGGAAGCCGTGTCCCTGTACTGACCCTGTTTGGGTTACACTTCAGAGCGGTGACACGCTGGATATGGTGCTGCAGTGTGAGGGCCAAACCACAGGCGTTTATCTCCGTCCCCTCTGGGGTCTTTATACCCAGGCCGTACACAACCCTCAGCTGCTCACTGCCGCCCCACAGCGTGTGTTGTGGTTACCAGAAAGAGAGACGGAGGAAAAAAGTCTTGTCCTCTCATGTTTTCTCCACAGTAGGTGTTTTTTTCTTTCTTTTTTTTTTCAGTGTTGGAGATGAATTGCGAGACTGACTGAGGGAAGAGATCAAAAGAGAAATTCATTCAACACTCACTTTACAAGCTCTGTTTTAAATCAGAAATAAGGAATAGAATTAGGAATATTTAAAGGTGCTTATGAATAAATATTTGCTCAAACTAAGTTTTAAGGATTTAAACAAACCCCTACCTTTAGGTTTAAACTTGTATAACACTCACTTTATTTTGATGCTAGATACATGTATCTCAAATCAGAGTTTTTAAAGGGGTTGCAGGGGTATGTAGATTAAAAAAATATATATTTATAGAATTTGTTTTATTCTGATTTATAAAAACTTGACAGAAGTTATCCAATTAATCACAGTTGTTTATTCTATTGACAAGACAAGTTTTATGTTTCTATTCAGGTTTCTGACAGTACTCTAAAAATGTTTTTAAAGATACAGTGTCAGCTTTCCTAGAAATATTTTCCATGTAGCATTTTACACACACTTAAAATATGCTTTCTATTTTCATACGTTTTTAAATGTAATGTACTGTATAGAGGTGGACAGTAACAAAGTACATTTACTTGAGTACTGTACTTAAGTACACTTTTTGAGTATCTGTACTTTACTTGAGTAAAGTACTTTCTTTTTTCTTGAAACTTTTTACTTTAACTTCACTACATTTGAAAGACAAATATCGTACTTTTTACTCCACTACATTTCTGTCAAGGTCCTTGAGTAGAAAGTAGTCAGTCAGGGGATGATTTTGGTTGAAGGGGTTGCATATTGGTTGGAAATGAAAGTCGGGTTGACATCAGAATCCGACATTGGACAGACATTGGATTTTGGTTGTAAATGAAAGTTGGGTTATATACAACATACACAAAACAACGTCTGTCCAACGTTGGAGATTAACATCAATCTGACCTTGGATTCTGACATCAACCTGATTTTCATTTCCAACGTTGGGTTTGATCTTCTAAATTCAAATTTTGTCATGGTTTTGGAGCACACTAGCTTATAGATAACAGTAAGGCGAACATATTCATACTAAAAGCCAAACAACTTTAAATAGGGCACTATTTGAGGGAACAGCCATTTGGGTGTCCAAAACCATTGTGGACGTTATTATTCAATCTCACATTTAATCCCACTACTGGAACTGTGTTCTAGAAACAAATTTGATATTGATATGAGGGTAGGTAGGCAGGCATAGATTCAGAGGCATAAAGTACTGTATTACATTCAACAATGCAACCATGATAAAACAATGCATTGACATTTACTTTTTACTTTTGATACTTAAGTACTTTTATGGAAGTTGTGTCTTTGTCCACCTCTGTGTGTTCCTGTGATGGCAAAGCTGAATTTTCAGCATCATTACTCCAAGCTTCAGTGTCTCATGATCCTTCAGAAATCATTCTGATATGCTGATTTGCTACGTTTTTTCCAGAACTTTTTGAAAGTTCATAAGAACATTATATTTATATATTTGAAAAATAAATCTTTTGTAACATTATAAATGTTACAAAATATAAAAATACTTGCTGAATAAAAGTTTTATTTTATTTTATTGACCCCAAACCTTTAAACACCATGTGCATAAAAATATATAGCCGACTTTATATTTTCGGAAGAGAGTAAGATTTTCATGTGGTGGTCTAATAATATTTATAAATCCCATAAACTTACATTGAAGGAGGGATACTGAGCCATACTTAGGGACCAGACTATCACAGAGACTTCTATGAATCATTGTCTTGGGTCAGGAAGTAAACACAGCAACCGCATGGCAACACACTAAAACAACACTACAAACACCTTAGCAAACCCAATGCAACACTCACCCACAAGACCATATCATCGTGCCAGCAGGTTTTCTGCATGAGATCTGCACTGGGCTAATCATTGTTTAGTCATGGTCTTATAATTTCCAGAAACCCATCTGTGAGTTTTCTCCTCTTATACGCTCCATTGCTTGTCTGCTTGATTAAACAGTAAACTGCCATGTGGCATTACAATATTGCTCTGAGCGCTGACCCTGAGCAGAGTTCAGGCCTGGTGCGGGGCTCAGCAACAGGTCTGTGGTCACTGCGTCTCTCTCGCGACTGCTCTGCCCTGAGCACTTTGCCATATGTAAGCCTTTTGTATGAGTTTGTGAGTGGAGTTTTCCTTTGCATTCTGTGCAGTTAGGAAAAGGAGAGATCGCATGGCTGAACAGACACTAATTGCATTTTTTGCATTGAGCTTCACTGCATTCCATGAGCTCCATGTTCCCAAAGCCTCTGAACCGCAGAGAGAAAGAGGAGGAGGGGAGTCCTCAAATATGAGGCTTGTTCTTGATTTATCAAGCATATTTTGTTTTAGTTGTGTCCTCTGCTTCTTAAAGGCTCTCCAGTATTCACTCCAGTAGCGTCACTGCAGCTTCAGGCTCGCATTGTGTCTTCACACAGAAAATAAAGTGATATCTGTGTTACTATAGTATTTCTTTTAAAAACTGCAATAAATTGTAAAATGGTTATCAGGAGTTGGGCAATGGGAGTTATTAGTGGGAATGCGGGAACATAACACACTTTTTGGTATTGCTCTTTCACATTTTTTCCCTTTGCATTTTAACCATGCTTGTTTATCAAGGCACATACTTTTATTCAGCAACATAAGCTTAAAGGAGAACTCTGTAACTCTAGCGAACTCTAGTCACTTCTTCGCTGATTTTCCCTTTTGTTGTCGCATGTTTTCCCCACGAGCTCCCCCTACAGCTGTGGGGGGGCGTATATTTCACAACACAGTCGTAAAAAACTCATTTGCGGCGGCCTCCTCCCCCTCTCTACCGCTGCTCATGTGCGTTTGTTTTGATCGGAGCAAGCCAACTGTATCGCGTGGAGCTATGTCTACCGAGGTGAGTAATCTGGTAATACACAAGCGGGAAGGAAGTCGACCGGAAGTTGAAGCCGGCCGCGTGCCACCATCTTGTAGCAGAACTTCACCTGCTGTTAGCATCCCATTGACTCCCATTCATTTTGGCGTCACTTTGACAGCGAATAACTTTACATCTGAGGCGTTTGAAGACTCCATTTGTCCATTATTTATTTCTAAAGAAACACGACAATGTATAAAAGGCTCCATTACCTTGTATCTTACGTTATGGCCCCGTAGAAGCAGTTTTTGTAAAAGTAGGCTAACGATTGCGTCATAACCACGCGACTCTCTGTCGCACAGTAGAGAGATTACCGTATGGACAGGAGGAGAAGCTCGCGGTCAATCGGGGAGACGTAGAGGCAAAATTACAAAATAATTAATCAGAATACCTAGCAAAAGTTTCTCCTGCTCCTAGCTCATGGACAGCTCCTACTCACACTCTCCGTCTCTGCAAGATTCGGAAGGGAATGATTCAGATTTCTCTCGGCACAGCTACTAGAGGACAGACGGGTTGCTCACGTCACATCTACGTCGTCAAGCTCGGTTTGAGTCTGCGCGTCAGGAACGGAAGTCCTAAGAAATCGCTGAAAACGGGCTTCACTTGTCTCAATTGAGTTCCAATGAGATGACTCTGTCCACTTCTTATACTGTCTATGGTAATACATCATACATGCGTGTGTGTTTATGTCGAATTGCCGTAAAGCAATTTGTGTTTCGCGCTCGTTCTCGTTCTAGTTCTCGCTTCTCACGAGACTTCCAATTTCACTTTGCCGGGACGGCAGTGCGCAAGTTGCAAGGTTGGTTTTCCGCCTGGGAACGCTGGGGGGAGCGGGGAAAGTCACCAATATCACCAGAACAGGTTGTTTAACCATCCAAATGATTTCTAGACAGTTTTATTAAGTTAAAAAAGTTACCAAGTTCTCCTTTAACCCTTAAATGCCAATCATTATTACATATTCCCGTCTTTAGCGACCCGGATCTATATCTAACATGGATAGATCTCTACCTGTCACGATAATATAAAACTCTTCTGATATTAGATTAACAATTACAGAAGAAAAAAATTAAGCATATTTTCTTACCTTTTGTAACTTGAAAGGGTTCAGTTTGAGCAGATGTTTTATACGATCATCACTGTCCTCGTCAGAGCTCATTTCCCAGTACATTCAGCATCTGGCTCATATTCACAATCTCAAACATATTCTCAAAACTATCATTTTCAACATTTTCAAGCCGACAGCTTCTTCACCAGATCCACCATCAAGTGACAGTGACGATAATATTTGATTGCGTTCAGTACTTGCTCTGCGGTAAATCTCTGAGCCATTTCAAGTTTTGCTGATGATACTTCCTATTCTTTTGTTTTCTGCCTGCGGTAACTATGAGTGAAACGTCACTTCATCATTGTGTATCAGACATCGACACCTTGTGGAATAAATGCACTTATGCAGTCATCAAAGATTCAATAATTGTTGTGCAGAAAATATTCTTACACTGTTACACATCTCGGGTCGTTTGCGACCCTATACAATTTTTACAAAAACTTAATGGGAAAACATGCGTTCTTTTATATATATATAAACAAATCTTGTTATATTGTTTATAATTAATTGATTGAGGAATACTAAGAAGGTTGATGTCTAACTTTAAGAAATGAATGAGGAGGGGGGTAGTTAATGGTGTCACGGGTCACTAAAGACCCGAGGTATGCGTTTAAGGGTTAAAGACACACTGCAATATGTAGGTTATGCAGTGTTTACAACTGGTGCTGTTCTCATTTGGTTGGTATTTTAAACTTCATTAACTCACTAATTTCTGTGTATTCTACACTTATTAAAAACATATTTTAAATAGATTATAGATTATTTTGAAATAAAGAAATTAGTAGAAATTAGCAAAGATGCATAAATAAAACTGATTTCTGAAGGATCATGTGTGAAGAAATTCAGCTTTGACTTCAGAGGAATAAAATAAAGTTGTTATAAATTGTAATATTATTACCAAACCCAAACTTTTGAAAGGTAGACCATCGCCTGATGCTCAGTGTTGATTCCCCCCACCTGTCAGACCCCAGCTGAACCTGCGATCAACAAACTTGATCTTAATAAATCTAAGGGGAGCCACATTTACCATGGAACGAGCCCATTGCTCAGAGCATAGACTACATACTGCTTAAATTGTCTGACTGAATAGACTGTTTGTGCATCTTGTCACTGTGCGACAGATGTCTTTTTTCAAAATATGGGTGAGTAATTCACTCCACTATTTTATATTGCATCATAAAAGCATATATTACAAAACACTGAGTTGTTAAATAGTTTTACAGTGCATTTTCATTGTTTTCTGCTAAGTTCAGCACGCCATGTGTGACAAAAATAGACTCGCAACGATGGTTGCACCTACTCTTCTGTTACGCAGCAGTGTGTACAATGTGAATTTTTTTTTTTCTTTTTTTTTTTCTGTTAACATGGTAGGCAAATTAAATGCATGCTGCATTGAATAAGTTCCCCCATTTTCCTTCACTGTGACAATGGCACGGTCTAGAAATGTACTCTAACCAGCCAAACCAAAGCATCCTGTGCTACCTCAGCTGGCCACTGCACATGTGTGTGTGTGTGTGTGAGGGGGCAAGTAGCTGCGCTCCATCCATTTGGCCTTCTCTCCATATACCCAGTGCCAAACAGTTGTCTGTAAGCTTTTCTCTTTTCTTTTCTCCTTCTACCTTTTTTAGAGTTTGTTTTAAAATACCCTTGACCGCGTTTCTCTCCTCTCTCTCTCTCTCTCTCTCTCTCTCTCTCTCTCTTTCCTCTTTACGGACTGTTTGCTTTCAGAGTTTAAATGGTTTGTGGGGACGGCCCGTCTCACGTCGTTACTGGGCAACGGTCTTCAGGAAGGAATTCAGAGCCCTCAGTAAATGTGCTTAGGGCTTAAACTCATGCAGCTCTCCAAAAACATGCTGTTGAAACAAGAGTGCATTAAAGGCCATTCCTCGCTGTAATGCTGCTCAGGGAAAACAGGCGCGTTTGTTTGTTCTTTCAATTTTATGAACAGCAGAAGTCGTTGATGGGAGTGCGGTTTCACTAGGTGGCGCTATCCATTTTCACACTGCTACCAGGCGTCTCTTGTCCGTTTTATGCTTTTTGGTGTCATTGCCAGTGGGCAAACTGCATAAATGAATCAGTTTCTCTGTCAGTGCTATAACCGACCCTGCGGACTTGTTCAAACAGAGGCGGTCTGTGCCTCCGTGTTCGGGCCTGAATGGAGGCCTGTGTGGATTTCTGGTGGAACATGTTGTATGACTTTCCCTGCTGACCTCCTGAGAATGTGCTGACTTTAAATTACAGATGGAGAGGTTTGTTTGTTTAGTAAGGCCTGTTTATCTTCTGAGGGGTATAATATAATAATTATCCATTTTTATTCTGAGAGAGAGAGAGATCTGTGTGCTGGTCAGAAGCTGTTGCCCTCTGATTTGTTTCGGAGGGAAACCATACATAGCAAGACCCATCTGATCTCAATTTTCTACTGTAGACAAAAACAACAACAGCAATGAAAAAAAAGCAACAACAACAAGCACATGCTTGTGTCCGCACATCGGAAGGAAATCAATAAAAGAGGGAGACAGAGTAGAAAGATTAAAGGAAAAGCAGAAGACGGAGGGGGACGATGGAATTTTCAGCAATTATAGTTTGGCAAAACAAAACAGCGGTCGATGCAAGAGTCAACTCTTTTAACGTTTATCTTTTTATGCCTGACTCTACTTGAGTGCAGTACTTTTTAAAAAGAAAGACAAGAAAAAGTCTTTTGGAAAATAAATGGCTTGATTTCATTAACTTTATATATTTAACCTTATCAAGCTCAAAATCAATTCTCAATGTGAAGTTTTACACATACCATTGATAACTATATACTATGAAGCAATTTATGATATTACATTTTTTGTCAGGAAGCAGCTGACCTGTTTAATCAAATCAAAAGAAGATGGTGATTGATGCTGACTTTTCAACATCAAGATTTTAGGATAAAAATAATAGTGAAAGTGTGTAATTTAGGTTACATAACTGATCTGAATCTGTTTTTTTTTTTTAAATTTTATAAGCAACTTTTGACTTTATTAAATAGTCCTGCAGAGTGATAAAGAATTTTTAATAATATAAATATTCCTTGTAGTTTTTCAGATAATGTAAAGTCATATCAGATTGATTATTTTGCATAATAATTATAAAATGAATCACAGAATGCTGTTTAAAATAGTTGTTGTTGAAGTGACACCTTAGGACACGCTATGCTCAGAATTGTCACCTACCACAAAAAATCTAAACTTAATTTTTTGGTCCATTGTTCTGCTATTGTTCTTTTGTCTTCTACAGTAAACTCTCAGATTTTTCTCCAACTCTATCCAGTAAATAACTAGTTTCTCTCCTGATGTCGGCCATTTTACTTAGTGTGCTGAAAATAAAATATTTGGCCATGACTTTGTTTGGCAGATTTCATCTACAGTGTTATTGTAATCTGAGCACAAATCCATAAACCTAATCTCAAACTGATAAATGATACATGTTCTAGAGCAGGGATTCCCAAACTTTTTTCTCTTTAACCCAAGCTATTTACTTGAAGTACCTTTTGATATTTTAAGTTAATATTGCAATAATTTCACATATTTTCATGTTGAAGGTTCTCTGATTCGGTTAATAGCATAATATGTTCAGCATACTTCTGTAGTCATCAAGGTGTAATGTTTTATTCCGTTTTTCCACCATTCTCAATGCTAATGGTCTTTTTATCTGTAGCTTTTACGGATGGTGACGTTGCCTGAGAAGCGATGGAGGGCTCGACCAGGAGGGAGCAATGCGAGAAGAGACCCAGCCAGACAAGGCCAGGCAGACGAGGATGAGGAGGGTCTAGAAAGCGGGGACTGCGATGATGAAGATGAGTGTACTGGTGTTTCAGGACTCGGGCCACCCCCGAGACGCAAACGCCTACGCATCTTTGCAGGTCAGTGATATAGCACTCACTCAGACTCAATGCCATGTGTTTTTAAACTGTGCTACTGTAAATTATATTGGCTAATATATTTGTGAAAGTTGACAGGGCTCATCACTAAGGATTATTTCTACTTGCCCGGTTGGGGTAATGGTTACATTTTTTTACTTGCCCTGCCAAACTTTTCACTGGCCTCTCCCTAAAAAAATTAAATAAAAAAGTTATTGTTTTCATTTTTTTTGACTCATTTGATCATGAATTCTAATAAATAAGGTTGTGACACCAACATTAGATACCAGTGAAATTTCACAATTCTCGATACCACAGCTAAAACTACTAGCTTACAATCAAATGTAAAATAATCTTCACTGTATAATTTAAATATAGATTAATCCTTATTAAAGTTACAAAAGTCATTCAGTCAAGAGCAGTGTGAATTGTTGTTTAATAAACATTAAAAACACAGACAGCAACAGGTTTATTAGGCTGCTGTCACTTTAAGACAGGGGTGTCCAATCCTTCTCTTGGAGGGCCACTGTCCTGCAAAATTTAGCTCCAACCCAAGTTAAACACACCTGAACCAGCTAATCAAGGTCTTACTAGACATGCTAGAAACTTCCAGGCAGGTGTGTTGAGGCAAGTTAGGAGCTAAACTCTGCAGGACAGGGGCCATCCAGGACCACCCCTGCTTTAAGACACGAAAGAGAACTCAGTTTGGTATTTGCACGCTGTCTGAGAGGCGGCTTATTGTGCAAGCATTTTCGGTGTGTGTGTCTCAAAAACAAAACTGTCTCAGACAGTTGAATGTTTAAATTGGCAAGACTTAAAAACACATGCTAATGATAAACTTTTGTGACAATTCAGTACGTGCCCGATTGGGACCTTGACAGTTCCGTCAACATCCATCATCCTTTACGCTGGCACTGGACCATCAGCCAGTCCTTGTTGTCATGCCCTGGTTGCCTCAACTTCACAGGTTACAGGTAGCTGTCTGTTATCAGTGACCCCGTGACCCTATCATTGTCCAAGGGAACAAACAGGGTACATGGGAGATGTTCCCTTTGATGCAAAACAAAGCACAAAAGAACCAACAAACCATGTTAGTGCAAAGAAACTAAACAGAGGCAAAGAATAACAGTAGAGGGGCAAGAACAAGGAGTTTGATACTGACTGACAAAGCCGGACCAGCTGAGCAAACACAACAGAGGGAGTTGTCGTCCTGGTCGTGTTGTTGTGGCAGAGATTTGGGCGCTCTGGGTAGCGCCGTCAGGGGCCCAGGGCTTGACTGAGAATCCCACATATAAAGCACATGTGGAAGGTCAGGATAACACATATCAGCACTCAGATTCACACAGAGGAAGCGAACCGGTGATAAAACGTCCAGCATCGAGCGCTGAGTTTGAATGCTCTCTGAACTGTGAGCTGGTGGTGTTTGTGTGCACGTCCTCCCTCCCTCTCGAAGACGATTTACTGCTTTAATCATTAAGAATGAAGAGAATGCATTTTGGGCGCTGGGATGAACAGTTGGCCATATATCTTTCCTGTCTGGAATTTTATATCCCTCTCCTTTCTCCAGTCCTCTCTCATTCGTTGTTTGTTTGTGTGTGTGTTAGGGCAGTGGTTTGTGACCTAAGAATGGATTACAGGATTGTTCTGATAGTGTCGTGGACATCGGGGTAAAACAATGCTAAATGCTTAGCATTTATAATAATAAACTGCAACCATACAATCAATCATGCAGGTTAGGACATTTACAAGAGATGTCAAAGGCTGTTCTTTCCAGCAATCTTTCTGGTGTTTTGGCATAAGTTTATATACCACTTGGCTATATGGCTATATGGCTAAAGCTAATACAGTATTTTTATGCCTATGTTTGTTCCAAGTGTTAATGTCCATTGTCTCTTGTCATTAGTGTAGCAATGTATCACTTTCAAACCAAGCAGCCTCCTGTTGGTCTTTGTGAACCTGTTGGAAAATCTGTGTGGGTAAATCTTTCGTACTTCCCATTCGCGTGGATTCCTGTTTAATTTACTGGATTTTACAAGCAAATATTTGGCAAAAAAATTAAATCACATTCACACAGAATGTGTTTTTGCATTCCAATGCTTTGCTTTCCACTGTAAACATGGGGGGGGGGGGGGGGGGATTCTTGCTGCATTTTTTCATAAAAATGTTGACATGCATCACAACATTTCGTGTTTAAATGTCAGAGGAGACAGTAAGATATAGAAAGGCCGATTATAAAAAAAAAAAATGTACAGCTAAATTCTGCTTCTCTGCTGTTGTTAATGCATTTACAAAAGTATCAGTTTTTCTATCCAGCTATTGTTCTTAATTGTACATTTTGTTTTGCCTATAGTTTCATGTTTTTTGTGCAATATTTGACCATTATACTTGCTCAAGTGTTGTATAAATATGTCTGTTTGTTTTAGTATAGACCTTTAGGCCTCTGATGAAACAGGTACATAGATAACAGCAGATAGGCAGAAAGCTGATGACCCAGTAAAACATGCTTCAGCCCTGCTGTCTTTTCATCCCATTTTGGTCGTTTAGGGAGGGGTCAGGAAGTCAGAATGCCAAAGGTTAGGCAGGTTCACTAATGGAAGTCCTGTCTGTGCCTGGTGCGCTGAGATGGACGACGTAGATCTGGTTTCTCAAAGCTCTGTGGAAGAGACACGGCTTCGGCGCTGCGCAGGGGTCTGGGGAACGTGATGGGTAGAACAACAACTAGGTGCAGACAGGCCGCAGCTTGGGCCCAGACCCCCCGTAAATCAAAGCTGTCAGCCGGCCAGTAATTTTGAGGATGTTTTGAGTGATCCGGATTGATTGATAAATCGTCATCTGGGGTACAGATTCCAGGCCTCTTCACCCCCCAGGACTGCCCCCAACCCCCATACCGACCCATGCATTCCAGGCCAGCAGAGCTATTCCAGGACACGGGCTTGTGTGTGTCATATGCACACACCCCGAGATACACACAGCCAGCGCTGAGGTCCTGTCATCTGCCTCACCACACTCACTTTAATGTCAGCCGCCCCGTTTAGACAAGATAATGTGGCCAACAGAGCAGTCCAGCGCTAATCAAACGGGCTGTTGTCATATATTAAATGATGCTTTATGGGAAAGAGTTTGTGTTATTTTAGTTGTTTAAACTGAAATATTGATGTCAAATATTGATAATCCTCAATACTTAATCCTGTGTCAAATGTATTTTGTTTCAACACGATTTAATACACATTTGTCATATTTAGTCAACCTTGTCCTGTTTTTGTTTAGTCAACTAACCCCCGGTTTTACAGACAAGGCTCAAGCTAGTCCCAGACTAAAATGCATGTTTGAGCTGTTTTAAATGAAAGCAACTTGCACTGATATATCTTAAAATATGTCAGTGCTATTGTTTTGTCAGATGCACACCAGTAATGCTTTTTTTCTAATGCACGTTTATGAACGCTACTTAAATGTCCTAATTCAACTAAGGCCTAATTCTGGCTTAATCTAAGCCCTGTCTGTGAAACCAGGGCTGGCTATTTTAGTCTAGTTTTAGTCAACACATTTTCGTCATGCTGCATAATGGTTAAACAGAGCTAGTTCAGAGAGAGATCAAATGCACTTATTTAATTATTTAAACGCAAAGCCGGGGGGAAAAAACTCTATTCACAAGCGCGTATTGCACCGTGGATGTCGAACAGTTCAATATTATATTGAGAATTGTGGCATCCCAAGTCTGCATTATGTCTCCTCTTTTTTTGGGGGGACAAAAATAAAGAGATGTTTTGGTAAAGTTTTTATTTTTAAACGTACATTTAGTCTCGTCTTTTTTCGTCTATGATATTGAATGTTAATATAGTCACAGTTATTGTTAAATTACCTTATTGTCGACTCATCATCATCTTGTCTTACTCATGTGAAAAAAGCTTGTCGAACATTTTTCGGCATAGTTTTTGTTAGCGAAATTAACACTCTGGTTTCAAGTGTGATATATACAGTATATATGTAATGCAACAGTTCTGTAAACAAGACATTAATAAGGAATAACTGGCCAGTTATTATGTTTATTTTTTCACTGCCAACATAAATAGTTTAAAAAAGGCAAAAGCAGGGTCAAGCGTTGTCACAGAACAACACAGAGACTGAACACAAACAAGAAAAGTGATATAAAGTGAAACCTCCCACGGTTAAATTTTTTTTTAACATGAGGTCATGCAGTTTGTATCATTTTGTATCATAAACTAATAATAAACATTTCTACTTACATATTAGTACATTTTTAAGCTGTATAAATGTACATGAATGTACTATGAACGAGCATAGATTAACAATGAACAACATATAAACAGTATATTTATAAATTAACATTAGTCTAGGCTCAACAATTATTAAAATAAATAAATAAATAAAGTGAATTCTTCCAAATGAATTATCATTAAAAATGAATGTAATAATTAATTATACTATTCTAAATACAATTCATAACTGATATTACGTAAAACTATTGTACATTATTGTTATTATATATAATTATTAATATATTATTATTCATAAGTATTCAAAAAAAAATTAACCTTATTGTAAAGTGTTAATGTTTAAAGAAATATCAGTATTCTTGAAATGGTGCTTGGCCAATCAAATAAGAGGAATGGATTTCTTTTTTAATTTACAAAAGTGTATTAGATAAGTGGAATTGAGAACTGTTGTGTGTAGTGGTGAGTGTGTGAAAGATAAACCAGACATTTTAGCTCGGACTGCACGTCTGCACTAAGCCAAACCATAAACCTCGTGCCCAGCTGTCATCACTGCCTTTCATTCTTTATGAGCTTCCGCCCCATTCTATCACACTTTCTCATCTTTTTCTTCATCGAGACCCTGAACGATCACCCCATTTTGTGTTTCCATGTAGTTTAAAACAAAGTGTCTCATTCAGCCCATCTGTTGCAAGTGCTTTGCTTACATTTCCCACCCTCTCTGCGCTCCTTGGTTCCCTTCTCATTTTATCAAGGAGGAGCCCAGGAGGAGTTGATGAATGTAGCTATCACCGAAAGGCCAAACTCCTGGAGTCGGGGGATTTTCGAGAGGGCCGGTCGAAGTGCGCCGGGCTCCGCAGCCTTGACCACTCCGCCGCACAGCATGGGTCCTGTCAAAAGAGCTCTTGTTATTTTCCAGTGCTCAGCAGACGTTTGGTCACTGTAAGTGCTGAGGAGCATTTTTTCTTTGAAGCTCTTTGGCCCTTTATCAGCAGGCGAGGGTTAGCAAAATACAATGTGGAAATATGCCTGTAATGTGAAACATGCAGCTCGCGGTGAGAGCCTGGGCAGGGCCCGAGTCTCAGGTCTGCTGCAGATTTACTTAAGATATGGAGAGAGTAAGAGGGATGGAGAGGAGAGGAAATTTTGTGATGGATGGTGTGAATTTGTGAGACAAAAACGACAGGCACGAGCATTCAAACACAAGCACACGGAGCGTACGCTACTCTCGCAGCATAAATAGTTTCATCCTTCTTCTGATCTTGAGGCTGGAATGCTAACAGGCTCCATGTGTCACCTCTGACCTCTAGCACCTGATAGGTGAGGAGCAAAGCACACGTTTTCTATTACGGAACATTACGGCACAGGCTTTCTGCAGCCGCTCTGTGCCACAGCCGTAAACAAGCTGCATATGAGGCCGGCCTGCATAGTGTGTGTGTGTGTGTGCGTGTGTTTTTATGTGAGGAAGTATACATTTATATGAGTGTGAGAGGGTGGGTGGGTTTAATTAGCTCTGCTTTTGAGGAGAAATCTGTCCCCAGAAGCTAAATATGACAAAAACCTCCCTTTGGGGACATTTGAGAACATATTTGGTGAAAAAAAGATTCATAAATAAACTGTTTTTTGGTTGCACTTTACAGTGAGTATACAACTTTATGAAACAACATATGCATCAATGTTACACAGCTATGTTAAATGTTATTTTGGTAAGACTTTACAACGAGATTCCAATTTTGTTTACATTGGTTAACCACATTAGTTAACATGAACTACAGCGAAGTGAGAGAACCCTGACAATTTACAAATAGATCAAGTTTTATCTATTTGTATTGATCTAACAATGAACAGTTGTGTTTTTAACTAACGTTTATGAAGATGAATAAATACTGCAATAAATTATTGCATTAACTAACATTAACTAATGGGACCTTATTGTAAAGTATTGCTGTTATTTTTATGTTAGCTGTTGCATTAACAAACATTAATTATATTTAATTTAAATTATTAAATTGTTATTTTACTTTACTAAATTATAACATTATCAATTTCTATATCTTTTTCATTCTTTCTTTTTTTTGAGGGGGGGGGGGGGGGTATTGTGGGTTTGAGTTAGTCTGCAATATTTATGTTTAGCTTTATGTAAGAACATCTTAAGTCTATGGTACGACCTCATTTAGATAAGTGAACAGTGTGAATGTGTGTGTGTTCTTGTTGTTATATGGGAGTTTGTGTGCAGGTATGAGAATGCATGTCCATGTTTGTGTATGTAAGGGCATATTCAGTGGTGTTCTGACTGCAGATGTTTGGCTGCAGTGGCCCGGGTGCTTGGAGCGATAGACAACACAGATGTCGGCTCAGTGTAATGTGGAAATCAACCTGAAACACACCTGGAAATGAATAGGGCAAAATGTTCAGGAAATGAGCAAGAGTAAAGTCATTTCTCAGTTATCTTTAGCTTCCCTTAATAAATGGTGAATGTCAACCCCGAAAGACCAAAACCCAGACAATAAAACTGAGAATGTTTCTTAAATTTATGTCTTAGTAATAAAATATGGTCACATGAAATGTGCTATTAATTTACTGAAATAATTTGTTTGAAGTCTTTGTTCAGCCCCGTTCTGCAGAGATTATGCTAAGTAATGAAAAAGTGAAAAAGCATTTATTTACACGACCATTGAAAAGTTTTTGAAAGAAGTCTCTTATGCTCATCAAGTCTGCATTTATATGATAAAAAAACAGTAAAAAAAACAAAAAGACTAATATTATGAAATATTATTACTGTATAAAATAACTGTTTTCTATTTAATTATATTTTAAAGTTGAATTTATATGTAATTAATAAGCTGAATTTTCAGCATCATTACTCCAGTCTTCAGTATCACATGATCCTTCAGAAATCATTCTAATGCTGATTTGCTGCTCAAGAAACATTTCTTATTATTATCAATGTTGAAAACAGTTGTGTTGCTTTATATTTGTGTGGAAACTGTGATGCATTTTTCCAGGACCCTGGAAGAAAGTTCAACAGTATTTATTTGAATTAGATATATTTTGTAACAAACAACTTTGATTTATTATAAATATTATTTTTCGTCATTTTTTATCAATTAAATGTGTGCTTGCTGACCCCAAACTTTTAAACAGGTGATTTTAAGGATATATGTTTTCTAGCATTTTCTAACATCCCAATGAAGTTTAAGGATCATCTGGTGTATTGGTCCCTGCTTCCTGCTTCTATTTTCTTTCTCTCTTTGATGTTAATTGTTTTGCAATAATATCTTTGTTTATATCTTTATTTATCTGAGCGCCCAACTCTTAAAGGGATAGTACACCCAAAAATGAAAAAGATCTGTCATCATTTACTCACCCTTAGGACATTCCCAACCCATATGGCCCATTTCGTCTGTAGAACACAGTAGGACAAATTATGAAGAAGGTACCAGGAGAATGAATGGGCACTGGAGTGAGCAAAATAGATTCAAGGATGTTAAGATTTCTCACTTAACAACTGAAAATGGTCAAATCTCACCACTTGTGACCTGTAGAGTTAGATTAGGGCTCATCCAAGGTTGTTTGTAAAACGAGATGAGATGAGAAAAGTGAGATCAGTAAACGGGAAGAGAGCAGATGGTGGGTTTTCCCCCCTCTTTGAGAAAGAAGCAATGGCACCATCGCATCTGCAAATAATCCTGATCACAGAGAGAGGAAGTTTGCCATGAGAAACAGCCCAATGGATCTGGCTCCTTCTACAAGGGATCCTTATTTCTTCCTCTGTATATAAACAACAATCCCTCCCCACACACACACACTCAACCATATGCACTTAACAGATAACCACATACACAGAGAAATAATGATACCTAACCAGCATTTGTGTAAACAGTGCCTGACTCAATATGTACAGGAGCTAGATGGATTACATCTACAGTCATTCCCATTGTGGAAGGCTTAACATGGTGGCTGGGAGTTATGGCGTCTCACCAAACATTGTTGTATACGGTAGGCTGGTTTCAAACACTAACAAAAGTGCTGTCACATTTAAGGAAAAGGATAGTAAAGGAAGCTCGACAGTTGTGTTATGACAAAAGTTAATAAACCAATTAAGCTCATATTTCACACAGAGAACACCTTTTTTCTCCTTCCAATTCATTTCTGTGTCTGAGAGTTTCCAAAAGAAAGTGTTTGTTTGTGCGAAGGTTTTATTTACATTAGCAGGATGTCCAGAATTGATTCCAGACATCTTTCTGCGTCATGTCTGTCCGTCGCCCCAAAGACTAGAAACACAAACTGTGTCTCACCTAACTGTGGTTCATCCGTAAGCCAGGAGGCACAGAAAGAGCTGTGAGATTGTATTTGAGGTTAACAGGGATTTAATTAGTGACAGTTGTTTCTGTTCAGTGCGAAAAATATCACCAAAGTGAACCTAGTTTCTAGTTAGCGACAAGCATCGCTATATAGTGTAACAGTCTGGTTCTGGAAGTAAAAATCCCATTCACACTACTCCGAAGAGTACATTTTTAATAATAAGGTATAAATTAAAATATCCTTCAAAACAAGTCGCCCTTACTGTAGAAACGAACCACGCTAAAAGAGCTTAGCAGCAATCTTGCATTCAGTATTGCGAATGATGTAAATCAGATCAAACTTATTGTCAATAATTTGGCAATAATAAATGTCCATAAATCAATAGTTTTATATATCTAACATGGATGGATCTCTACCTGTTGCGATAATATAAAACTCTCCTGATATTAGTTGTAATTAACAATTACAGAAGAATAAAATTAAGCATATTTTGTTACCTTTTGGAGCTTGGAAGGGTTCAGTTTGAACAGATGTTTTATACCATCATCACTGTCCTTGTCAGAGCTCATTTCCCAGTACATTCAGCATCTGGCTCATATTCGCCATCTCAAACATATTCTCAAAGCTATCATTTTAAACATCTTCAAAATCAATATTTTGATCACTGACAGCTTCTTCACCAGATCCACCATCAAGTGACAGTGACAATAATATTTGATTGCGTTCAGCTGTAAATCTGCAGTAAATCTCTGAGCCATTTCAAGTTTTGCTGATGATACTTCCTATTTTTGTTTTCTGCCTGCGGTATCTATGAGTGAAATGTCACTTCATCATTGTGTATCAGACATTGACACCTTGTGGGATAAATGTGAATTGCACTTATTCAGTCATCAAAGACTCAGTTATTGTTGTGCAAAAAAAAAAAAATACACTCAGGGTTTGAAATTAACACCCGACAAATGCGTGAAAAAATCAACTGTGGCAGTTAACGCTGTCATATCACTAGCCAATTTGGCGTTTTATTATGTTTACTCACTTTGCTGGGGAAGTTTGTGTAATGGCGCTTTTCCACTACACAGTACCAGCTCGCCTCGGCTCTCCTCGCCTCGACTCGACTCGGCTTTGTTTGGTTTTCCACTGTGTAAAAGTACCTGTACCTGCTTCCAGGTACTTTTTTTTGTACCACCTCCGGTGAGGTTCTGAGGCGAGCTGAGGCGATACTAAAATGTGAAGTGAAAACACGGCAGACTGCTGATTGGTCAGAGAGAATCGTCACTATTCACTGCGCCATCATTGCACGCGCCAGACAGAGTATCCTGAATAAAAAACAGCAAAAACAAAAATAAAAACATCCAAAAACAGCATACACTCGATTTCCTCCATTGTCCTGTGTGTGTGGGTAGCGGGTGTGTCTCGCGCATAGACAGTAAAATAAAGGTCTCGCGTAGAAGATTAAGTCACGGCAGTTTCCTGCGGCGTCGCTATGACGACCAGGTACTATTGTGGAGGTACTATCTGCAATGGAAAACAGAGCGAAAAGCGAGCCGAGCCGAGACGAGACGAGGCGAGTCGAGTCGAGTTGAGCTGGTACTGGTAATGGAAAAGCGCCATAAGTGAAATCTGCGCAGATTTAGCGCACATACTATATAAGATGTGACGTAGTTAATCTGGATCATTTCTTTTTCTGGCTAGTAGAAGTTCTGAATGGCCGGTAACTTAACATTTTTATAGCAAATTGGCCGGTGAGTAAAAACTCTGAATTCAGTTTCAAACCTTGCTTACACTGTTACACACCGCGGGTCGTTAGCGACCCTATAAAATTTTTACAAAAAATGAATGGGAAAAGTGGCATTCTTTTATAATTTATTTTATTTTATTTTTTTATATGTTTATAATGAATTGATTGAGGATTACTAAGAAGATTGATGTCTAACTTTAAAAATGAATGAGGAGGAGGGTAGTGAATGACGTCACAGGTCACTAAAGACCCAAGATATGCGTTTAAGGGTTAATCCTTATGGGAAAAAAAGAATGGGAAAAATACTTTTCCAAGACTAAACACGTGGACAGTGGCTGTTGCACTCATACTTGATTGATTGATTGATTGATTGATTGATTGATTACTTTATTATCCCCACAGGAATTTTTTTGTTGCTTGTGTTTCAACATGCGTACACACAAAGAAACAACAATATACATAAATATAAAAACACCAAAAACACCAAAAAAAAAAAAAAAAAATCATCACTGAGACCTGCTCAGTAAACACCAACACTACCTTTCATTTAAGGATATTACTGATTGTGGCAGGATGGATATTTTCCCGCTATGGTAATCTCTCAAATTTATTAAACAGAGGATGCCTATTGTCTAATATGATTTTCATAGCTTTACTAAGGCATCTGGTTTGATAAATTTGTTATATACCTCTTAGAGGGATACCAAGTAGTTTACTCGCAATACTCAAAACTTTCCTAAGCGAACTCTTTTGTTCCACTGTGACATTTCCAAACCAAAAGGTAATACAAAATGTAAAAACACTTTCAATAAAAGAATTACAAAACACTCAAAAACACTTGTGGTACGGGCATGAACCTGGCCTGGCTTGTTGAAGAGAACAAATAACCTAGCAACCACATATCTACGCTCTGACAACCACCCACAACACAGCAGCATCATGATGCCATGTTTTGCACGCACACGCACCACATGCTTTTCTTGGTATAAGCCATTACTATAAACAAAACAAAATAACAGAATGACTATATAGAGTATCCCATATTAATTCCTTATATCTGACAGAAAATATAGTTGCCATGTTAAATTTTTAGTACGGACTCGCTGTCTTAGTCTCTCATTCCTCTGTTTGTGAGGTTTCAGGTTCTGCTGGTCCATTTTTTTTAAATTTCAGTCAGCATGTTCGCAGCCTCTCTGGCACTAACAGCAGCTGGAGCATTTATAAGCGTTTCATGGTCAGTGAGTTCATGTGTGCCATCAGCTCAGCTCATTGAAATGACCTTTGCATGGTGATTTCTTATGGTGAGACAGCAATTAGGCCTTCACCATACCAGAGGAAATTATATTCCCACTGTGGTAAGATCTGTCTCTGAATCTGTTTTATCCCTTTTTGTGACCATTTCTCCCTGTGTCTAATCTGAATTTTAGAGGCTAAAAATATATTTGAGTAAATCTAATTATGAGCAGATTTAGTGAGAGGAGCCATATAGCTGACACCAGTGGCCTCGCTCACACTGGGTTGTGCTAATTAATATGTGTTGACTTGAATTTGCCCCACAATGCCGCCCATTGAAGGGCTTTGATGGGGAATGCTGACATAGGGTTAGGACGGTTCACAGAGGAAAAGAATCAGTTATCTTCAAACGAACAATCTTATACTGTGTTAGACAGTTCTTGCTAAAGAAAGAGTTTTCCCTCTTTCTCTGCTTTACCTCCCACACACTGTTTTCGGTCACACTTTAGATCCAATTCTCACATTAACTAACTATTAAATGCAACTTTTGCCTCATTAAACTCTGATTACTGCTTATTATTAGTTATTAAGGTAGTTGTTAAAGGAATAGTTCACTTAAAAATTTAAATTCTGTCATTATTTACTCACCCTCAAGTTGTTTCCAAACTGTATGAATTTCTTATATTGTTTTTATATTGTTCTTATATTGTTTTTATATGAATTTCCTCAAGTTGTTTCAAAACTATATGAATTTCTTTCTTCTACTGAACACAATGGAAGATATTTTGAAGAATGTCGGTAACCAAACAGTTGATGTACCTGCTTAAATGCTGTAAAATATTTTTTTTTTTCCTACTATGGAAGTCAATGGGGTCCATCAATTGTCTGGTTACCGACGTTCTTCAAAATATCTTCCATTGTGTTCAGTAGAAGAAAGAAATAGTTTTGAAACAACTTGAGGGTGAGTAAATGATGACAGAATTGAAATGTTTAAGTTAACTTTTCCTTTAAGTTTAGGTATTTAACTTAAAGGAAAGGTTCACTTAAAAAATTAAATTCTGTCATTATGTGCACTATTATGTAAAGTTGTTTCAAAACTGTATGAATTTCTTTACCTTTGGATTAAGGGATATAGAATATGGTCATGCAGAATAAGGCATTCATATGTGCTTTATAAGTACTGATTAACAGCCAATATCCTAGTAATATGCATGCTAAGCAACTAGTTAATAGTGATAATTGGACCTTAAACTAAAGTGTTACCCTGTTTTCCACCTTTTTACCTTTTAAGTTTTTTTTAAAAGTCTCTTATGCTCACTATGGCTGCATTTATTTGATAAAAAATACAGTGAAAACAGTAATGTTGTGAAATAATATTACAATTTAAAGTATAACAGTTTTCTTTATTAATATATTTTGAAATGTAATTTATTCCTGTGATGCAATGCTGAATTTTCAGCATCATTACTCCAGTCTTCAGTGTCACATGATCCTTCAGAAATCATTCTAATATTCTGATTTGATGCTCAAGAAACAATTATTATCAATGAATATTTTGAGGAAACCATTTTTTCATGATTAATAGAAAATTCAAACAGAATTTGTTGGAAATATAAATCTTTTGAAACATTATAAATGTCTTCCCTGTCACTTTTGATTAATATAGTGCATCCTTGATGAATAAAAGTATATGTTAATGTCTTTCAAAAAAACAAATATATATCTTACTGACTCCAAACTTTGAGTTTACACAAATGTCTCAGTGTTTTTTCTATAACTGAAGCAGGTACAAAAGATTCATTCCCGCTGTAAACAACATATCACAGCATTGCTGTTGCTCAGTGTGCAGTAGCGGCGTCTCTGTCTGGATGTGCTTTAGCTGCGTCTCAGTGTTCTGTAACTGTGTCTTGGCCTCCTCATGGTTGGCTCGTTTTTCTTGGCGAGCTGTTGGCTGCCTGCTGGAGTGGGCCTGTGGTCAGAGTGATGGGTGTGGAGACATATGCTCACATTCCTCCCTCTGTCCTCACCAGAACCAGCAGCAGCTTCGGCCAGAGACACTGACTGAGCTGCATATGTGAGCATAGAGTGTGTTCACTTACGTTTGTTGAGATAGAGGTGTAGGAGGTACTGAAATATCAGGTTTTATTTATGACATACACTACCATTCAAAAGTTTGGAGTCGGTATGTTAAATATTTTTGAAAGAAGTCTCTTTTGCTCACCAAGGCTGCATTTATTTGATCAAAAAAATTAATTTATTCCTGAAATGGCAAAGCTGTATTTTCAGCACCCTTACTCCAGTCTTCAGTGTCACATGATCCTTTAGAAATCATTCTAATATGCTGATTTGCTGCCCAAGAAACATTTATCATTATTATCAATGTTAAAAAAAAGTTGTGCTGCTTATATTTTTGTGGAAACTGTGATTTTTTTTCTTCAGGATTTTTTGATGAATGGAAAGATCAAAAGAACAGCATTTATTTAAAATAGAAATATTTTGTAACATTATAAATAACTTGTCACTTTTGTCCTTGTTGAATAAAAAGGTTAACGTCTTTAAAAAAAAACGTACTGACCCAAACCTTTGAATGGCGGAGTATTGCAAAAATTCGTTTTTTGCAATAAAATCATTTGTATGCTCATTGAGTGTAACCCTAGAGCAATATTTTGGGTCTGGCAATAAAAGTCTGTATGCTTTGTATCTTAATGTCTGTCAGGAAAGGATATTGATATGAAACATTTGGAAATGAAAATGTCTCATTTGACACCTGCACAGCACAAAATGTGCTTTATTGGTTCCAGGCAGTGCATCTAAATCACCATAATCGCTCATAAAAGCCAAGTCAGTAGCACAGTCTAATGATATTTTGCGATTTATAATAAAGTGGCTTTATATATGATACTTAAACTGCTATTAAAATAAAAAGGATATCTGGGAAGATTAATGATCAGATGGCTGCGTCTTGTCTGATATCTAAAAGACATTTATGCTGAAGGAATGCTCTATAACATTTTTGTCGTTCTGTGTGTTTTCATAACCCCGGCATCACAAATGTAGCAGCAATGTAAAGCAGTATTGGCCACTTTCATAAGCAGCACCTGTGTTTGGAGACTGACATTCCATGTACTTATCTAGTCCTGGTGAACACCTGTAAGGCGGATGGGAGCTCCAGAATAAACACAGCAACTGTATGTCCAGGTGGAGTGGAGGTCTGTCTGGGAGTTGGCAGAGATCCTGTGCTCTGTGATGAACTGCATTTCAAAACTTTTTGAATCTCTCTAAAGAGCTATTAGATTTTGATGAATGTTCTGCATGGAGACTGTATACATTGTTAACTATGTAGGCCAGACTGATGAGAGAGGCATATTTTCTTTTTGTGAGTATTTCTCTTTTTAATTCATCAACCATACCTCTGAGCTTAGTATATGTGTACACTTTAGTGCCAAATGAGCTCTAGTTTAAAATCTAGTTATGAATCACTTTTCTTATGAAGAAAATGTGACCGTGTTCACCAGAGTAATGATGCTATTGTGTTGTGGATGGTTCCCAGGATGATGCTGTTGCTGAGTGGTTGTTTGCTAGCTGCTGCAAGTTGATAGGTGGTTGCATGGAACTTAGTTGCTAGGGTGTTGCTAAGGTAATTTGATTAGTTACAAGGTGGTTTCTTACTGGCCCAAGTTAAAAGAGCCCACCCCCAAATGCAAGACTCGGGTCCTTCCTTAAATGCGTTCTTCCCCTCCCATTTAATCATCATAAAATGACATTATAAAATGTAAATAAATTAGGTAGCACTTTACAATAAGGTTTCATTTGTTAACATTAGTTTTTAAATGTATTAACTAACATGAACTAACAATGCACAATACATTTATTACTGTATTTATTCATCTTTGTTAATGTTAGTTAATAAAAATCCAGCTGTTCATCGATTGTTCATGTTAGTTCACAGGGATAGTTTGCCCTAAAATTAAAATGATGTCATCATTTACTCAGCCTCAAGTTGTTCCAAACCTAATAAGAATTATCCTCACGCTTGGCTTAGCGTAGGTTTGTTTGTTGTTTGGAAGAACAAAGATTGTCCTCTTGAGTTAAGGAGAGCAAAGCACTTAAACACCCTCATCGCCTCTCTTTAAACACCAAGAGCTTATAAATCTTCTTAAACCAGGTCTTGAAACAAACTAGTCCTCTAAAGCAGTCAGCTAATGTCTTATTCTTACTGTGGAGTGCTGCAATAAACATTTAAAACTTGTTTCTGTGTTCCTGTTTGCTGTGCCTGTGATGTAGTGCGCTGCGGGGATTGAGCTGGTCCAAGCCCACCATTAGCAATCAATGGCTGACTGTTGACCTCTGACCCGTGTCGTAACTGGAGCTCGTAACTCTGTGATAAAGCCAGTCAGAGCTCTGCTTGCGTGGTGGAGGAGAGCCCTGGAGACTGATACTGCTGAAAACTGATAGCCTTTGTGCTATTGGTTAGACTATCTCATGCTCATTCGTTGTCTGTCGGATTTTCTGTTTTCTATATTTAGCATGCCAGCCTTCACATATCCATCCAACTAATTGCCATTGTGTGGATATCAGATCCAAAACAAATGTCAACCGGACCATCAACCATTCTCTGGATCCCGTCACTCACATTATTATACGCAAGTGTTCACGGCTCATTATAACTGGATATTATTGGTCACATTGTGGAGTTGGGTTATACACAGTTTGCACTCTGTGTCGTTTCTTTTGGCTGCTGCAGCCAGACCCCCACCCCTATTATTTTTATGAACATTTGGGGTTTTACTCAGTGACTCACACCTCTCCGTACTCGCACAGCAAACAATAACACACACACACATTATTCACTTTCATTCCTATGCACACGACACCTCGTCTGATTTAGGGTGTAGTGTATATAAAAGCTGTATTGAATTACACCTCTGCTTTAATTGGACTAGTGGTACAGTGTGCCGCTGTCACAATGAAAAATCAGCCTTTCAGGGTCCGTGGAATGTCTAACCGCTGGCTTGTCAGTGGACGGAGGGAAAGAAAAAGTTAATTGTTTTCTGGCTCGCGTTCAAGCTCTGTCGTAATTGCACAGAAATCTCAAGGAGGTTTCAGCGCCGAGGCTTTATTTATTTGCCTCCTTCCTCTGTTTTAAAGTCGACTGTGCTGAAATGGGCCCCCGGGCATCCAGAGGACCCCCTGAGAGACGGCCTCCATCTTTTTTCCTGCTCTCGGCCTGGTTCTCACTGGCTGGCATGCTGAGTTCAGGGCCTAGAATTAATTAAGCTGTATGCCTTCCTGTTGATCCCACCACTACGCAGCCGCTGGCCCAAATGGTGGACTTCCTCCCTGTGGGGTTAAATTCCCCACAAACGAAGGAAGCAACTTGAAGACGCTGGTGAGGAAGGTATTAAATATGGCATTTGATCTTAGTAGATGAGATTGAATACATCTTAGTTTCCAGTCAATGTATTGCAGAGAATATTAGCATACAAACAGGTGTCCACAGACTGCATTTGTTATGTTTGGTCATTGTGTGTTTACATCTGTATATAGTGGGGTGAAAATGCGCCTCTCATCTTGGTGTTCAGATAATTAAATGAGCTCAAAAGACTTCAGACTATTGGCAATTCTATTACAATATATATATATATATATATATATATATATATGCAAATATAAAAATATTTGAAAGAAGTATATTAAAGGGGCAGTAAGCACTGTTGAAAGTGGATCAGACCGAGCACCACTACACACTTGTAGCCAATCAGCAGTAGTGTCCACTCATGATGGGAGAGGGGAGAGAGTGAGCAAGAAGACAAATTGACTGTAGAAAGAGAGATGGCTGAGAAACATTACAAAAGAGAAAAGGTCAGAGGAATATCACTGGAGAAAGAAGGGTTGTGATCAGAAAACAGCTTTAGGACCCACGTTAATGTGAGAAAAGTTTTCCATTGCTGGAGTGATTGAAGCGGGAAGGCCTGAAAATGGATGCCGAGGTTGCATTGCTTCTGCTCCATACGTGAGTAACATTGGTTTTGCTGTTTCACAGAACCAAGATATGCTGTTGTTGTAATGTAAGCTATAGTAACAGAACAGTTTTGAGTGTCATTGTTTGTCTGTGCTGCTGGCGACTATAACTAAATTGGACTTTGAGTCTGTAATAAAGTTTGATTGATTTATTGATATAACAACCAACTCTTGTTTGTATACTCTTGTGTACTGTATGTTTATTTTTTGTTCTTCCTTGTCGTTCATTCATCTTCGCTTTATTTTTCGCGAAGCGTTATTTTGCTTTGCTTCTGCTATAATAAAGAGATTCTTGCATTGCGTGTTCATGCATTTCTGGGGCGGAGCGATGAAGGGAGGGGTGTGTTTGTTTGGCAGCATAACTTGATTGAAATGCTTAACTGAAAAATTTACAAATTTGAGAACGTCTCAGTATTTAATGAGCAGCACTCAAGTTGACATGAACTCCACGGGTTTGTGTTCTCCAGCATGATCTGAAAATGATCCAAAGAGCAACATGAACTCCTTAATAACATCTGACCATTTGCACCCAGTCACATGATCAATGTCACAAATCTACTTAATTTGATTAGTGACCTTAAAGTCTTTTCCTATTCAGTCTATTTTTACGTTTACATTTTTACAAAATTCTAAAACACTGCTTAATTCCAGGTTTAAATCCTAGATAT
Source organism: Leuciscus leuciscus (assembly GCF_965113295.1). Lineage (NCBI taxonomy): Eukaryota > Metazoa > Chordata > Actinopteri > Cypriniformes > Leuciscidae > Leuciscus > Leuciscus leuciscus. Next base: position 20,633,909 of record NC_138732.1, read on the forward strand.
TCAATCATTTCAGTGTATATTGCCTATATGGTTTAGTTATGTCAGATGGAGAGCAGGAATTTGAGGTATGTGCTATAAGGCAGGGGAGCATGTGTGTATATATCTGCCACAGCTCGTGTGTGTGTGTGTGTGTGTGTGTGTGTGTGTGTGTGTGTGTGTGTGTGTGTGTGTGTGTGTGTGTGTGTGTGTGTGTGTGTGTGTGTGTGTGTTGAACGAATAAGATTCTCCTCAGTGTAGAGGGACACTTCACAGGGGACAAATAGCTGGCGTGCTTCTCCATACTTGATATCCTCTTTCCTTTTCATAATTTTCACCTCATAGTTCTGTCTCCCTCATGGCTGATTTCCCAGACAATACACCTCATCTGTAGATGCTGAGATAAATGAAAAGATCTTTTTCTTTTAGTGAAGAAAACGATTGTTAAATGGTTTTAAAATGGAATGCTGCCATATTCCTCACTCCAGTAAGATGACGACATAACAAAACTAATGACAGGTTATTAGAGGATGGAAGTAGCTATTTTTCCAGACTAAGTAAGCACACATACGTCGCCAAGATGACTGGAAAGGTTCATATTTTAATCACGGGGTACAAACAGCTTTTTAAAAAAGAGCAGATTCACATACATTCTATCATACAGGTCTCAAATAACTACTGAATATTTTAGTGACACATTGCACTTGTGAAAACTCACTGAAAACACACACAGAAAACAGTAGGAAAGTGAATCGTAAAGAACGTAATGATTGTTATGATAGTTATAGTCTGATGTGTTTGATTCTCTAAAAAAGAACTGACTTCTTGTCATTCGTTCGGGTTGTGTCAGGTTGTCAGGTTGAGCTGCATTGGTTTGATTCACTCAAAATAACTGACTCATCAGAGTAATTAATTCAGGAATTGAACTACACTGATTGTTCAGAATGTGTTTGATTCAGTAAAAAGAACCTAATCAAATTGTCATTCGTTCAGGAATCGGACTACATTTAGTTGTGCTGCATTGGTTTGATTCTCTCAAAAGAACAGACTCATTAGAGTCATTCATTCAGGAATTTAAACTACACTGATTGTTCAGAATGTGTTTGATTCAGTCATGATTAATGATCATGATTACTCATGATTAATGGGTCATTAATTGTCTACACTACATGCTACATTTGGTTGTGCTGCATGTGTTTGTTTAAAATAACAGACTCTGAGTCATTTGTTCAGGCATCGGACTACACTGATTGTTCGTAATGTGTTTGACCCAACTCGAGTCATTTGTTCGGGAATCAGACTACACTCGTTGCACTGTATTTGTTTACATAACTTAAAATAATACAGACACAGTAGTCATTCGTTCAGCAATCAGACTACACTGATTGTCCAAAATGTGTTTGATTCAGTAAAAAGAACTGACTCATTAGAGCCATGCATTCTATATGGGACTTTTGAAGCCATATAATAACTTTATTTGACAAATATTAATTGATGTAATTATTACAGCACTCAATCAGGCTTTGAAAGTTTTATGCTCTGCATATCCATCCATATAATTTCTCTCTCTCTCTCTCTCTCTCTCTCTCTCTCTCTCTCTCTCTCTCTCTCTCTTTCTAAGATTTGGCAGATAACTTGGCAATTGATGACTTGACGCTCCACGAGTTGCTCCTGACTCCCAGACTGGCTAAAGACGGACGTAGCGGAGCTTCCATACCTGGAGCGGCACGGGCGGCATACGTTCCTAGTGCAACCTTCATCTTTACCATCATCATCCTCATAACATTGGGTCTTCAGTGATGAATCCATCTTCAAACCAGTTGGATCAGAAACGATACTGATGCCCATGTGTACATAAAGCTCCATGATTTTTGGCCAAGGACGAGAACTTTTCCTCTTCTCAGCCTCAAGTCTTACTATGGGAACCTCTTATTTTATATATTTTGTGTGGACCTGAGGATTTCAGTAACCCCTACCACGTTCAGACTATGAAGTCATTCTTGCATGAAGAGCATTACATACACATACACATACAATAATCATGTTCTTTCCCTCCATGCTCATATGCCACACAACAGCCATGTGTTTTACATTGAGCATCGCCTCCCCTTTGCTATACACATGCAGTTTTACACAAAGGCCAAAGCCTTCTGGAGGAAAAGGAGCTAAATCGCTTTTGAAAAGACAAAGAGGCTCAGCTTTTGTGAGTGAATGGGCACACTTAAAGAGAAGGAAGCGTGACTGACAGAGTCTGAGAACACGTACAACGTACAACCCTAGTGGCGCAGTCTGTCTCTCATACACACTGCAGTGAGCTTCTCCTCGGCCACTCATTTCCTGTGCAGTAAATGACCCTTGGAGTGGAGGACATCAAGGCATCGGCATGTCGTTGTGAAACCCTCTCCTTACAGCGCGACACAGCTGTACTTCATTTACAAAAAAATGCTTTTAAACTGTTTTATTAGAATGCTGACTTTCCCTTTTCAGAAATTGTGGTATTTTATAATCTCTCTTTGATTTAGTCTCTCATTATCTCTCTTCCTTTTTCTTCCATTTCCTCTATCCTTGCATTATAATCGTGTGATTAAAGCGTTCTCTTAAATGGACACCCTCGACACTTCCTGTTGTTTCTTTTCCTCCAATCCTTTCGCAGGTCACCGTAGCATTTGCATTCAAGGAAAGATGCGGCATGTTGATGGCTTGATGGATCTGTGCATTTGTAAGGTTTTCTGTTTCTGGATATCTCCATATACAAAGGGCTAATGCTGTCATTTTAGATCAGAATGGGAAACCTATGGACATTGTTTTCCTTTCATAACCTGTGACGTAATTCATTACTATTCTCTGTGCAGTGCTTAAAGGCATGTCATCTTCTGTTAAGTGTGAAGAAGTGTTTTAAACAAACTGAAAGAATCAGCCTCGTTGTGTTAGACTCCACCAAATTGGAATGATACACAATGTTTTCAGACCTTACCAATTTTTATTTGACTAGATTACAAATCATTCATTTTTTACTTTTTTAAAAAAATATTATTTCAAAGCACCTAAACAAAATAATTTGAAGAGTGAAGGTGAAGAGTGTTATTTATTTATTGTATTTATTTATTGTGTGCTATCCAAATCCATTTTGACTTTTGACGTCCTTGAGAAGTGTAAACCCTGGGCTTTTTCAAAACACTGTTTGCTTTAGCGGTCATGTCAACTTCAGATTCAACCAGCAGCTTGAGTTTGGGGACCCGTTTTTTTTTTTTTTTTATGTCACGTTTCACCTTCATTTTGACAGTTTATTGCATATAACTATTGGTGGTTACACTTTTGGTGGTTACACTTTTGGCCGATACCAATAGGCAGATGATTATTTTCAAATCCCTTAAAAAAGGTTTGCTGAAAGTCACCATTTTTCCCCATCCGGCGGACTTTAGACAGATCCATTTTTTGTTAAAACTACAGATTGAGCTTCTGCATTTTGGTATTGCCACTCGGATCAATAGTAGGGTGCCACCAAAAGTTTTTGGCAAAAGGAAACACCACAGTTCATTTTCTGTTTCCCCTATTAATTTCAGAAAACTTTTCACCTTTCTACAGCATAGACAGCCAAGTTTTATTAAAAACCCATATTACTAGTGGCGAATTACCCATGAGTTCCTGTCCTGCTGAAACTTTATCCTCAAGTTTAGTTTCGTAACAGACAAAACATGTTTTCTTGTAATATTTTTCTGTATTTTTCAACAACAATTCTTTGTTTTGGGTTAATAAGATGCCCCAGACTTCACTGCAGTCTTTACAGTGAGAATGGTGTTTTCTTTAAGGTGAATACAGTGTTTTACAACACACGTCTCGCCACATCTTGACAACGTTGGTCGCATTTGACTATGAAATCATTTCACACATTGCAACTTGGTCAATATTATGCTTCTTGCCAGGCTGCAGTTATGTTTTTATGTGATTCTTTAGGAGCAATGAGATCTTTTGTGCCCCCCTCCCCAACAGGCCAGTGATACGCAGAGCTCTTGATATGGTTGACTGGTGCGCCTTCACTTATCACTGGTTTCTCTGTAGCTTCCCTCACAGGTCTCCTTGTTCGTGCGCAGAGTCTTGAGGGACGATCTTTTTGTGGCAATGTCTGGATGGTTTGATTTAGCCCTCACCTACTGATAATTGTGCCAACAGTGCCCGCTGGGACATCCAGACACTTGGATAATGCGTTTTGCCCATTTCCTAATTCAAACATTTGTTTTACTTTAGCTCAAATTTCTCAGTAATGTTCTTTTGTCTTCATTTTCACAGCTGTCCTTCAGATCCACAGCCTAGATAATGATCACTTAACTATGGGGTTTTATCCTGAAAATGTGGTGGTTATTTTAATGAGTCACAGGTAGAGGCCAATTGTAAGGCAATCATTTCCTGGTTGCAGCAATTGTTTCGCATCTGTGTAAACTTAGAACTTCTGTTTATTTGAGCTTTCTGTTTATTTCACATTATAAGAAATAAATCAAATTTGAGTTTAAGTTCTTACAAATTAAAATACCACAATTTTATGTATTCAGAAAAGACAGTCAGTTAAGGGTCTTTCGCAAGACACTGGATATTTACAGTGATATGCTTTATGTAAAATTGTAAAAGTAATAAAAACTAGGCTGCAAGAAGGCATCATACATTCAGTTTGAAAGAAAAAAGCATACAAACTTTAAAAGCAAACTATGGCCGAGGGATTGATATACAAAAATCTCAGTTTAATTGAAACAAATAGCTTGTTGTCATTACAGTATGTATTAAATGAAGGATGTGCTTTTGCCAGTAATGGAATGTGTCGAGTGCCGTAATTAAACTCTGAATTCTGCAGTACTGTTTATACTGGTACTGATTGCACAGTGGGGGTGCATTCAGGGGCCATTTGGCACATTTGAGTACTTGAGCTTGGCTTGAGTCGTTCAATAACCAGAGCGACGGGGGAGGGGGGTAAAATGGAGCCCTTGATTCACTCCAGGGTACAGTTACTCAGACCTTATATTAGTGGAGAAACTGTCCTGCCTCTACATGCCCTTCTGGGAAACCCAGTGTACAGAATGTTTGATTGTCAATACAGCTTTTCAAATGTCAAAAATGAACGTTCAGAGTACAAATACTGTTTATTTGTGACAAAAAAGTACATGTGTTATCATTTAAAAATTTCCATGTAAATGATAATCAAATAAAAAATTTAAAGTTGCAGCTGTGATGTTGTTTTGATAGTTTGTTTGTGAAAAACTACAGTTTTTATGGAGCTTTTTTTAAGTTTCACACTAGTGAATGTAGTTCACTAGTGTGTATGTACTGTATGTGTTTCATATCTAAACATGAAAATAATAACATTATTAACATTCATATCTTATTGTCAGTTCAATAACACACTAGTGTGTATGTACTGTATGTGTTCATATCTAAACATGAAAATAATAACATTATTAACATTCATATCTTATTGTCAGTTCAATAACACACTAGTGTGTATGTACTGTATGTGTTCATATCTATATCTATATGCAATTCTCATTCCAACCAGTTGAGGAGTGTCTTTTCGACATTCAGTCTTTCAGTAGTATCTAAAAATGCATGTTTTCCTACATAAAGTGAATGCAAATGAATAGAATATTATCAACTCCACTCATCTCCATTTTGTCTTGATTATCTCCTCTCAGCTGACTCAAGCTGTCAGACACACCTGTGGTGCCTCACACTTACAGTTGCAAATTAAACCTTATTTAGTCTCTGTTTATATTCTGTCACCCCTCCCCACCCACCCACCCACCTACCCACACAAACAATCCCCCGGTGCTTTTAACAGACTTTATCTCGTTACTAACCTAATCTGACTGCGAGGGCGATTTTTCCGTTTTTCGTGGATTCAGATCCTGTTGTGTCCCTCTGGTCTTTTCTCCCCTAAAGCAGTGAAGAGAGGCCGGTTATCAGGCGATTGAGCAGCAGAGGGGCTGAGCGGGGCTGTTGGTTACTCTCTGAATGTTAATGGGCGAGTGAGAATGGGCAAACAGGCCCATTGAAATGCGCAGGTTGAATGTTTTCTTAGGGTAATAAAGTGGCTATACAGGGATCCCCCATTTTTAGGACCAACTGGTCTTCTTTGTTTAGGGTGGCACAGTTAGTCAGGCTAATTGTGTTCTACAGAAATTGTTACTAGTTTATTGACGTTTTTGTGATTCTGCGGGTGAAAACCATCTTCATACTAATGGGCCACTATGATAATGCACTCAAACAAAATATTTTTTTGGTGTTCATTCAATTTCGTTAATTAAAATAAGCTAGAGCAACACATTTCTTTGAAACTTCATCAAAATATCATTGTCTGCAATCAATTTAGGTTTGTAAAATGGAAATGTACTTAATCTATCATTTTTGTTGGCCATAACAATCTAATTAATAAGTAATTATTTGCATTAGTTATTTAATCTAGTACTGTACTAAATAGAAATATGGTTATTTCCATTTGTATGCCAAAAAATAAAAAATATATATATATACAACCACAATGTTTGGTAATATATATATATATATATATATATACTGTATATATATATATATATATATATATATATATATATATATATATATATATATATATATATTTTTTTTTTTTTATGTAATGCAGATATATAATGTAGTAATAATTTAAAAGTAAATAATTTTACAAATATAGGATATAGTGAATTTGTTACATTTGGTAAACTAAATCAATAAAATATTTAATAAAGTAATAATTATTAATTAAAATGGAAATAATTATTAATTCTATATGATTATTGATAATTTAGTAATTTAGTAACTTCATTACATAAATTAAATTAAAATATATACTTTTTTCATCATTTTTGGGCATTCATTTATACACAAATTGAATAGGCTACTTTAAGTACAAATTTAAGTACCTACATTTAATTATTATTTTTTAAGTGTTCTGGTTTATTTAGAATGTTAAACACTGATTTAACTTTATTTGAATAATTTACTAACAAAATTATTTGTAAAAAATAAGACTATGCAAAATGTTTAATATCAAGAGCTTTAAGTGTAATCAGTCAGGAACCGATGAACTGGCAGAAATTTGAAACAGATTTGCATAATCTTAACCGTACATCTTTTTGTGCAGTAGCATCGCAGAGCTGTGGATTTGTCCGTTACTAAGTATTCTGGGAAAGAGAGTGCTCACCTTTGTTTTCTATTGAGTAGCTATAACACCGGTCCACTCTCTCATATCCACAATCAACAGACCCCAGAACCTCTCCGCAGGATCTCATTGGCCACTGGCTTTCCCAGCTTTGGTCACACAGCATGAATGGGGTCGGCTGAGGAATGTGGGGACACAATAGTTGGAATGTCAGTTTGCTAGAGCTCCCCCCTAGACCATGCATAAACACACACACACACACACACACACACACACACACACACACACACACACACACACACACACACACACACACACACACACACACACACACACACACACACAGCCACAACAACACATGAAACATACACATGCTCCAGCACATCCAGACATGTCAAAGTGTGCCCTCTCTGCTGGTGCACTTCAAGGTTAAGAATGAATGGAAAACTATTTTCAATGTGAATGAAATTAAGGAAAAATAAATCACTGCATATAATGAAGGCCACATGAAAACCATTTGAGAGAACATCAGGCATCATTGCTTATAGATACTTACTGTATGATAGAACAATCTGGATCATATGACTTTCTCATCTATAAAATAATCCATAAAGGAATAATGATGATCACAAATTAGATTTTTGCCTAAAACAGATTATTGCACTAGTTTAGGCAAAAATGCAATTGCTGCATATAAATATATGTGGTCTTTCCTTTCCAAAAAAAGCTCAAGTCTCAGGAGTTTCACAACAACCACATTATGCACAGTTCAAAACCGCTCTAATTATGGCCTGTGTCATTGTTGGAAAGACGGGCTGCTGTCCCTGAGGACTGTCATAATCTGAGTGAGATGTTTCGGTGAGGTTGCTCATTATGGAATGAGATTCCACAGAGTGTCTCTCTCTATGTTTCTTTCAGCCTCTCTCTCCCATTCTTCCGGGCTGTTGTTGAGCTGCTGGCCACACCACAACCTTTGCAGATCTGTGTAACATTTCATGACATGCAGACATATCAGGAGGTTACGTTCTCACCTATGTTTAGTGCCTTTCTTGTGAACTGATTGATAATACAAAAAGACTATCTATCTATCTATCTATCTATCTATCTATCTATCTATCTATCTATCTGTACACCTGAGATAGCCATGCTTAGCATCAAATAAGTGGAAAAACTCCTGTAAAATGTCAACAATATATCTACTAAGTACAGGAATGGTTTGAACAATTATGTACATGAGTGCTGGCAGACTGTAATATTCTAAGTCAATGTAACCTCCTGCGCGCGCCATGCTCCACCCCGTGTGTTTCGCGTGGCCAGCTCTCTTTGTCCGGAACTCAGCTTCGTGCTCGCGCAGTCCTCCTGACTCTGTGCTGAGATCTCGCCGCGCGCACAAGCAACTCCTCGATTCCCACTCTGTGTCCCGACTGCACACCAGCGCGAGAGGGGGAAAACTTTCCTTAAACTTTTTATCTCAATTTTCTCGCTTCTTCTTCGACAGAGCAAACTGCCTTGCAGATCCTTTTCAATAGAAGAAACTGGTTAAGAAGTACCTCGCCTTTACTTCATTGAACATGTGTGCGCGTGCATAGCGCTGGACATTGAGCAGATTTGCTTTTGTTTTTCTTACCAAAAAAAAAAAAAGTCCTGACTCCTGACTACTTTGCTTTTTGCTGTTACTTTTATTCGTTACACACTGCGGGATTGTTTCGCTCGTTGTACTTTTTAGAGGCCCGGTTTTTATTGCTCAAGAAAATCCAGTTCGCGAGATCCGAGAAGTTCAACAGGGACGCCGCATCCCCATGAGGAAATCAGAAGCGCGAATCAAAAAGATTTCGTGACTGAACTTTTTCTTTTTTTGTTTTCTACTTTTTGGTGTTGCGGCTACATTGCTCAAGCAGTCAGCGATGAAGATGTTCGTTGTTTTTACTGTATGTATGTCGGTTGTGGTTTTGGCGTCGGCTCAGGCTGAGCAAAAGTTAAAGAACTGCAATGAAGTCAGAACTGCCTACAGTTCGAAAGGTTTCAACGTCAACGATGTTCCCAACAAAGGAGTGCATGGTGAGTTACACTGATTTTATTTACCTAAAATAGTTTGTGGCAGTTGTTTCAAGAAAGATTTGATTATAAAAGCTTTATGTAGCTACTAAAGCAAGTTGTGTAAATACACAATCGGACAAATAAAGTGAAGGACATAACAGTTCGACAAGGTAGGCTGTTTTGTACAAAATGTCTGTTTTGTATTTTCTAAGAAAGTGCATAAAGTTTACAAAACGGTCCAGGTTTTTCTCTGTCCACATTTATTTTCTGTAGTTTTTTAAAACTCTTTTTTCTAATAGGCCCATTGTTGTTCACTCATCGTATCGGCCTTACATTTCATTAGGTCATAATGGTGACTAACATAGTACATGACGTACAGTAGGCTATGGGATAGTTCACCTAAATAAATAAATAAATACTGTCCTCATTTTGTTCCATAGGCTACCTCTACTGTGGAACATGAATGATGTTAAGCAGAATAACAGCCCCAGTCCCTATTCACTGACATTATATGAAAAAGGGATGCAATCAAAGTGAATGGTGGGACTGTCATTCTACCTAACATAATAGTTTGTAAAAAGCCAAAATGTTTTGAAAAAAACACGAGTTTTGAGTGCATGACCGAATTTTTTATTTAGGGTGAACTGTCCCTTTAAGTCGCTTTCTCCAGTTTACATGTTCGTTACCGCACTTCGGATTGTAAGTAGGCAGTTACTGCATCTTTTAAACGGGATGCAGCTCGTGATTACATTTCTATAGTTACAAGTGTTCCGTCGTTCCTCCCCTCTGCACCCCCAGCTGCTGTCTTTGTTTCAAAGTGGTGTACTTTGTCATTGTAAGCGAGAGTCAGTCATCGGACAGTGATTGTCATTCAGACGCGCTAATGCTCATGTAAATGCGCTGATTTTATCTGGAGCGGGAATTGGGGCAAGGGGGTGTAACAAGTTGCAGTTTTTAGCTCCTCTTCAAGGTTTGAATGAGTGGGAGAAAGTAGCCCCGGGACACCGTTTGGGTTTATTTACTGACTCTTTTCCCGTTAAATAAAAGAGAAAGTTTTCCTGACTTGGAGGTCAGTTCGAATGCTTCGTCCAAGGATACCTCTAACGTTAGCTGCTACCTGTAGGCCACTCTCCATTTAGGACATTGAATCTAATCATAAATCAATGCACAGACATGAATGAAACTCACTAGGTTACACTCATCTGAAATCTGAAATTGGCGTGACACTGCAATTATGTATTAAAGTTTCAGGCAATAAAGTTTCAGGCAATATCACAAAAGCAAGAGTGCTGTTGTTTTTCATGCTGATTGGGAGTAGGCCTATGCTATTCCCATTTATACAGCAGTTTACAACTTTTTACAGTATAAGTAGGCTAGTTATTAACTTGTGCTTCAAAAAAAAAAAAAAAAGCTTGTAGTTTGTAGTTTGTTTCTTCTCAGACAGTAAAAATAGGCCCAAAAGAAGCCAAAGGGTGCTTTGAGTGTCATTAAGCAATTCAGGCTTTGATCCGTGTGTGGACAAGAGTGACAGCTTCTCACTCCTCTCTATAGGGGTGTAAATTGGACATTTCATCACATTGATTCTATTAGCCAGCAATAGAATCTTTGCAAATACCTCAAAACCTGCCACAGTACGATTACAGTTTGATTAGATTCAGGGGCCTGGAAGCGATATGCCAATTCTACGATATTATGTGCCTGTTTTACTGTTTTTAAAGTTCTTATTTACAAATGCAGCCAAAATATGATATAAAAGTTTACTTGAACTTCCTGGAAATTTCAAATTCTAATTTGGACATCCTCTATGAAAAATAGTACACTTAAAAGAGAAATAAAAAATCGTACAATTCTATCACATTTTCCCCGTATTGTTGCATATCATTAGTCATTTAATTGATGCACTGCTAAAAGCATTTTAAAATCAGTCAAATTTAAGGAACTGAATGAGCTTTTGTGTAATGTGTATTATCTAATGTAATCCTATAATCTCGATTTTTACCTATTAAACCAAGTGAATGCATGACTGCAGCTAGGTGAAGGGGAACAATTGAGCCTTAATTTTCCCTGTACTTTACACCAGCCCAACAGGTCCATTGTCTTCCCTGGGATGTCATTGTAATGCAAACTTTGAGTGTTCCCCAACATGTCTGCATTTGTCATGTTTTATTGTGTCAAATCACCAGTTTTGTTGCGATTGCTGTAAAGAATGAATTATAATGGCTCATTTAGAGGGTAGGTTTGGGTGCCATGCGTGTGTGCCTCTCACAATGGTGCACAAAATGCGTCGGGACCCTGTGCAAGACTGACCTCAGTTAGCATGCCTTTGTCAATAAGAGACTGAGATAATTGATACAGAGAAAGTGACATGGTCTGCTTTCGCTGAGGGGTGGAGGTTTTTCGAAAGGAAAAAAAAGGAAGCACAAAAAGCCCTGCTTTGGCTTAACAATGTCTCCTGTTGCTAGGGAGAAAATGGTCCACAGGAGAACCTAATTGAACTGGCAGTGGCCCCCTGGTTCTGGCTTTCAGAGCTGGCCCTCTTCACCTTGTAGTCAAAACAGGTCTTCTTTATTCTTCTGTAGTCCTGAAGCACAATTCCATCTTCATGGTTTGAGCCAGTCTTAAACGTAGCACTAATCAGGTAAATGGTAAAAATTACACTCCATGCATGATGATTATTCTGCGTTCCAGCAAGTCATTAGTAAGGGTATTATTATTCATAAACAGAATAGTTTTTCATGTCACTCACACTAGTTAAGAAAGACTGGTCGTTTCACTGTTCTTTGGAATGCCGTTTTGCTTTAGCTGGAGTTGTAAATCAGAAGTTGAAAATGTTATGGCTTTTGCAGGCACTGCGTCCAACACGGCAAGATTTCCTGGAGCTGCTTTTGATTTGCACTGAAAGGATGAGAAATTTTCACTTGCTACTTAAACAAAATGTCTTTAACCATAAGGGCTCACAATATGGAAATGGAACAAAATTCAGGAAATAATTTGGTTCCTCGTTTTTTTTACAAATGTGGTGTTAATGCACGGTTTCCTTCCTTTAATTTGTGTCTTTAAATGTTAGTCAGAAGTTCATTAGAACCGTAAAACTCTATATATTTATGTTCTTGTTTGGCTTAACTACCACTTAAAGTTTTGCCTCTTAACCTCTTGCTATTTTTCTTACAAATGTGGTTAATGTATGATAATGAATTACCTAAATACTTCACAACCCTTGAAGCATAAATATTTTAAAAGCTAATTGTGTCTTTAAAGGCAAGGTAGAAGTGTAAGTATAGCAGAAATTTTATGTTTTTAATGAGTGAGTCATATCGTGTTTAGGACACCTAGCGAATAAGTTCGCGGAGACCAACATTTAGCACTTTATGCTACCAACTCAAATAAGCTTTATCCAGGTGAAGGTTGTGGTGTGAAATTGGTGTTGCAAAGTTTTTGGGTGTTTCTCTGCTTGATAAGCATGGTTTTTGTAAGGAGATTTTGAGAGCGGGGAGCTTTTGGTTAAGCAGAGGTGAGATCTTTCTTCATGGTCAGAGTGCCTCTCTAGATCCTCTCAGTTTGAGAGGACTGTGGATTATTGCACAGCTTCATAGTTCTTTAAGCCCTGAAGTACATAGATCCCTGCTGAGGACTAAACCGCCAGTGTCCTCCAATCCTCAGCTAAACCGAAAGCACTGCCTGGCCTTCTTATAAAAAGCCTCACTGCTTGTGATAGTTTGATTGGCCTAGATGTCGTTAAACACGTGTGTCAATTGCCTCCCGCCCAGTGGCAAGCGGCCCATCTTCAAAAGGTTCGCAGGAGGGGTGGTTAATACTGACCAGATTGGCATCTCGCCTTGTCAACAGCTCCTCATAGAGATCCAGCAGAATGCTTTTCCCTGCTCGGGAGAAATCTGCTTTGCTTTATAGTTGGAAGTTTGCTCTTATGTCATGCCTCAGGTATGGACAATGGCAAAGATCAGACATGCTTCCTCCCCTTTCTCCTGAAAGATTCATCCTTCTCTTAATTACTTCAGTCCATTATGAGACTCTGAAAGGCGATGACTTCACTGGCCTCTTGATATTGTACAGATCAGATCTGAATTGGACACACTTAATCTTTGGCCTGTAGCTTGGATGCATCAAGAAATAGATACATTTTTGCAAGAAGTTCTACCCTTTTTCCTTTCCCTTGTGTGTTTGTTTATTAAATACTTAAGCAAATTTGATAATGTTTTCAGCTACTAGGGATGTTCCGATTGATCAGACGCAAAGCGATATTGGCCAATAATCACATTCTATTTATTTAGATGTTAAAAGATGTTATTTAGCTAAAGCTATAGGAGTTGCGGGATCTGATCGTCATTTGAAAGTTCAACCAATGGAAACTTGATCTCGGGTATGGTGGGTAGGGATGATGTGTTGAGACCAATTGGACATTGTTTTACAGCTGGAGCATGTATTGGATTGATTGCGCAGATTGACAGGTCAACACTGGAAGATTATCAAAAACAAATAAAAAATTTGTATAGTTACTAAAAGTAAGCCATTATTTGTATGTATGTCACTTGAAAACACTCAAAATCATTAAAAATGCCATCAGGGTGTAAGGGGTGACTGCCAATAGAGAGCTTTCATATAACTTATATAGAGCTTCAATGATCTGGATCTGAATTAGCCAAACATGATGACAAGAAATCGGTAGTTAGTATCAGCTGCAAAATTCCTGATCGTAGCATACCTATCAGCTACTGATGGAATTGCAGCTCAGCTGTTGGGTTTTGTACAATGTCTAAATCCATTATGCACTGCACATTTCCCCCCAAAGAGTTGGCGATTAGATATAGAGAATAGATATGAGCTCATTTGTTGTAGACTTGCATCCTCTAAAAATGCAGAACAGCAGGTGTTATTCCACCTCATTTGAACGTTACATATTAATGCATGGGATTTCATCTCTATGCAGTCAGTGCATTACAGGATAAAAGGTACACTTGAATTCAGCTGTTTATTTGGGTAAAAGGCAAACAACTTAATTTTTCCTCCACTGACAGTCAGATGGGTTGAGTGTCACAAGAAGTTGATCATGCCAGAAAGAAAGTTAATTTATGCCAAGTTAATGAGACCTCTGTCTGCCACTGTGTCAGATCAGAGCACCACACACACACACACACACACACACACACACACACACACACACACACACACACACACACACACACACACACACACACACACACACACACACACACACACACACACACACACACACACACACACACACACACACACACACACACTGCTCCAGCTAATCAGAGGAAAATCTTGCAAGTGTAAAGAACAAATCACAATAGTTGTTACTGTGGCAGCCATGTGTGTACTATTAAATAAAAACACTTCAATATTTTGTGAATTATTAGTTTTACAGTGATTATGCACATTAACTTCAATTTTAATAATACATTTTTGTAACCGGGTTACACCCTGTGACGCAAAGCTGAATTTTCAGCATCATTACTGAAAATTCACATCATCCTTCAGAAATCCATCTAATATGCTGATTTGCGGCTCTAGAATATTTTTTATTATTGTCAATGTTAACAACAGTTGTGCTGCTTAATATTTTTGGAACACTTTTTTTGTTTTGTTGATGCATTACATGTGATGCATTAAATAAAAATCTTTTGAAACATGATAAATCTTTACTGTCACTTTGGATCAATTTAATATATCTTTGCTGAGTGAAAGTATTATTTCAAAACAAAACTTTTTAATAGTAGTGGACTTTTTTTAATAGTTTTTGTTTGCTTAAATAGTCCTTTAGTTATAAATTCATTTTAAATGTACTAATTTTAATATGAGATCATTAAACGTGCTTGTAAAAAAAATTCTATAAGAACTAAAAATTTGTTTTAAAATAGTTTTTTTTCCCCACGTCACACAGAAAAACACTGTTTTTGATGTTTAAATGTCAACTATCCTTTGCGAAATGTTGAATTGTCTGTAGATGGGTTTGCAAAGCAGTGTTTTTCCTGCTGTGGGAGAAACTGACACAGAGCTGATCTGTGCGCTGTGCTCTCAGTGACCTGAGCCCTGTTGAAAACGGCCTGTAATTGAGTTTGGCTATCAGAAGGAAGTGGTCTTGTGAATGTGAACCAAGCAATGTTTGGTCATGAGCAGGAAGGAGGAGAAGTGGTAGTGCAGTGCAACCTGGCCAATATACTCTTGTGGTAATTCATAACTATTTTACGTTTTGGTGAACTGGTGGCTAATTCAGATCAGGCTGTACAAGCTGATCCCTGATGTAGATGTGGTACTTGGGTCTTGATTCTGGGTTAAATCCATGTTCTGTAAAAAAAAATTGTGATTTATGTTTACCAAAATGAAGATGTGTGGAGAAAGTCTCTTTTTTTTTTTAGCTCTTACGTGGCTTCCTCTCTAAGCCCCCTGCACCCAAAAAAAAAAAAAGAGGACCTGGTGGGGGGTAAGTGTAGTGTGTGGGATCAATGGGGCACCCCTTTTAGCCGATTCTGCCCCCTCCTTAGCACATTCCACATGGGACCACCAAGACCTCCTCACTGGGACCTCAGAGCCAGGAGCAGCAACAAAGACTCAGCTGGAGGATCTTCAACAGAGATTTGACTGACTATTGAATGAAAGAGGAAGGAGTTTTGACAGACAGAAAACGGTGGCAGTGAGAGGCAGCTTTACATGTCACTAAGAGGAGCTGCCACCACATATGAGCGAGAGCGAGCGACCCGCTCGCAGGGAATGCGAAGAACGCTCCGAAACGTTGCCCGGGGTTGGATTCATGAGCTCTGACTCACCCTGAATCATCTGTGCGCTCTGAATGAGGCAGATGTGCACAGACATGAAAAAAAATCCCCAAACTTCCTCAGCCCAAGACATGTGTCTCTTGTGACAATTGTTAGTGTAGATTGTGGTTTTCCCTGAGTAAATCTGGCACAGTACAGAGTGATGTCGGATGGGTGCTGTGTAATATTGGGCCCTGTGTTTGTGGCTTTCCACACTTGAAGGCAGATACAGGCTGGCACTGAAGTTCCTTGTTAACACTTCCCATTTGCATGCTGTTAAATCGACACTCCCTGGGCCCCCAAACTTGGCCGGTGGGTCTGTTCCTGTTCCCTTGCATCCCGCTGGATAGGAACAGCTTTGTAGGAAGTGTCTGTGCCGAAGCAGCTACTTTTTTCCCTCTCTCTCTCTCTTATCCAAGTGTTATCCCCTCGTTCTTTTCATTTGCCCCACTCTTTTCACCTCCCTTTCTGCTCTGTGTGTGGGAAGCTTTCCAGATGATTTTAATACCAAAACAGACTGCTACAGCGATGGCTGCTGTTTGCTCAAACCCTTCCTCCCGTGGCTTTGCCATCAGGCATTAGCATGGCCGCTATGTGGTGGAGTATTCAAGACTGACTAGAGTCTGGAACTTTGGATACAGTTCTCCACTGGGACATTCCCTTGCCCTCATTCCTCTGCGAAAGCTCCCTGTGTGCGTTATTTGAGAGGTGGTGTCTTTTTTTTTTTTTTTTTGAGCTGGTTTCAGTCAGGTTGGTGTTTTGAGCAGTGCTCAGAGATCTTCTCCCAAGATTCTTCACATCATAATTTTTTTACACCTCAAAAAGCTGCATAAAATCAACCAAATGATATGGATACATGTAAATGTATGGTATGTAAAGGTTCAACGACTTAATGGTGACCATCAAAATATGATGAAAACAGCACAACCATTTTCAACATTGATAAGAAGTGTTTCTTGGGCATCAAATCAGCATATTAAAATGCATCATGTGACACTAAAGACTGGCGTAATGATGCTGAAAATATAGCTTTTCCATCACAGGAATAAAACACATTTTTAATATATTCAAATAGAAAAGTTGTTTTCTATTGTAGTAATATTTCTTAATATTACTGTTTTACTGCATTAAAAAAAAACACACACAAAAAAACAACCCTGGTGAGAATATTACACTTCTATACTACACAAAAACGTACTCACCCCAAATGTCTCGACACAAAAACTATATGAAAGCACACACAAATAAATACCGTAAGTCTAAGTCGATAACACTTTAGAACAAAGTTCAAATCATTCACACTAGTTAATGCATTGTGTTGTGAACTATATCCATGAAAATTTTTACAGCATTTATTATTTTATGGGCATTTCATGTTCATTCATAATTCATTAACTAATGTGAATTTATGCAACTTAATGTGAAAAATGTATTAGAAAATGGAGAAATAACAAATGATGATTAATAAATGCTGTAAAAGTATAACTTAACAGTGGACCTTAATATTCATAAATTAAACCTCATTGTAAAGTGTTACTAAAACATGATATGATTGTATCAAAACAACCTTAATGTAAAGCAATAATGATAATCATGACTATATTATGTCTGTGGTTTTTCTCCTGCCTCTAACAATCATTTAAGGCTGTTTTGAGAGCTGAGAGATGTAGGCCAGGGGCTCATCTGGGTTTTGGGTAGAAGCCCTCAGCTCTGGGAATGTTCCAGATTTCCTGTAATCCCTGCTAATTACTCCCACGGCCAACATCAAGACTCCCCCTGATGAGCCTCAGACCAGGACTCGTTTCAGCCCGCTTATATATGACCCATTCGATTGCCTAATTCTGCACCTCATACACATGTAAAAAAGCCTTTGGAGAGAATGGAGGATTGAGGTGGTGTGTGTTCGTGCAGACGGGTGGAGGCGGTTGAAGAGCTCCCTCACAGACCTCCGTCAATTTAACTGACGAGGTGATGGGAACTCTTAAAACGGTCATCAAAACCAAATGTCTCGGCTCCGGTCCCACCTCTGGCTCCGACATTTAAGTGCATTTTTTTTTTTTTTTTTTTTGTCTAGTATGATTGTTCGGTTTGCCACAAGTCACTCATGCAGACCCTGGATGAATGTATTTGAGGTGGGGTAAAGTTATAGCAATGATTTCTCTGAAAAACAAAATGGAGAACCGACCTGAAACCCAAAATGGCCACATTTGATCTCCTTTCAGTCTTTGAGCGCAGAAGATCCTCTTATTGGTTGATTTATTTACATATCTTTCCATATATATTATCCTAGATGGGTGAGATGTCAGTCAAAAGCTTCGTAAGTTTATCCCGGTGTAGGTTTACTCCGCCACAATCACTTATTACTGCCGCTCTGCCCACCAACTTCACGGCTATCCAGTTTCCTAAGCCCAACAGGTATATCAGAATCATTGTTGCAGTGTTGTAGATTTGAGGACTTGGAAATATGATCTTTGGCCTGACCTCATCCTGCCCGTGGGCCCCTCTCTTTCTCTTTCCTCATCCCCTCTTCTCTCTTTCTAACACACGGCTTACACATTACCTCGATGCTTGTCCGTCAGTTTCGGCATCTGGTGGATTTCAGCCACCCTTAGATGTCGGGTTATAAACAGTGTCAAAGAATGGCTAGGTCTTCCGCTGGTTTGCTTTATCAAGGGGGATAAAATATAGCGCTCCTGCGCTAAAACCTTTCATATGCTGAAGGTTAAGGAGATGTTTTGTTTAAAAAAAAAAAAAGGATTTTGAGAGTCAGGAAGAATATGAGTGTAAAAATAAAGGGGATCTAGACTTGAAGAGCTGTACAGTGAGTGTGTTTGTGGTTTCGGTCGTATGCGGCTTATGGTGGGCTTGCAAATTTCCAAACAAGACATGCTTTGACCTAGAAAATACCCCCTTTTTGAACCTCAGGTTGTTTGTGTGGATCTTCTATGGCTGTTTGAAGTTAAAGAGCTCAGTTCTGTACACTAGTTGGTTCTGAACGTGCGCTCAAGGCATACTTTTGGTTTGAATGTTGAAAGTAAGTAGGTTTGTATATGCAGTGACTTAATAGGTTTGTGTGTTGTATCTGCTGTAGCTCAAACAGTAGAGCGTTGGCGCTTGCAACGCCAAGGTCATGGGTTCGATTCCCAGGGAAACTGATAAGAATGTTGTGTACCTTGAAATGCAATGTAAGTCGCTTTGGATTAAAGCGTCTGCCAAATGTATATTCGCATCTTTCTGTGAAAGCATGCTATTGCTTAGTTTTTGTTACATAGCAACTAATCTGAAGCATCAACTTTCATTTATTCCAATTTGTGATGAAGAATTACAAGGAAAGATGTGTTTGGGAGGGGCAGTAGGCATCATTTTACATTTTGCATCATTATGCGTTTACCTCTTTGCATAACTTTGTTACTTTGCGTTACAGCAGAGCTTTGGTTTGGGGTTGTTGATGTTTGAGGGGAAAAGTAAGTTTTCTGCGGTTCCTCTAGAATGTTTGTTACCGTTTGACTGATTATTTTAGGTGATATATGCATTGTCACTGCTCAGCCAGGCCTGCAGTTTCTCACGTTGTATCTTCCCACCCCCTGCTAACCTCTCCACTGTCATCCATCTGTGTGTGTGTCTTCATGCAAACATGCGCACAGATGTTCATTTTTGAGGATTCCTTCATTGTAGCATCAGAGTGAGCTGTGTCATCAGCTTTCATGTGTTATTTTCTCCTCTTTCTCAACCCCCTCCTCCTCGTCTCTTCCGGGTTTGTACCTTTTGCCCTCTTTTTCCTCATGGGTAAATAAACGGTGCATTCCAGGCTGTCAGTGTCTCTGCTTACACGCCGGCTCATTGTAATTTGTCTTTTATTGTATCTCTGGCTGGAGGTATTGGTTGGGGGTGTGTAATTGCTTCCAACTGAACTTTGCTCTATTTCATGGAGCCGCTGTGTCCACTTCTTCACCACGTCCCTTACTCAGCTCTATAAGGATGAATCAACTATGTTCTCTGATATTTCCCTCAGACATGCACTGATGATATAGAAAATTTTACCAGTACTAAATTATGATGCGTACACAATATAATAGCAATTTTTTTAAGTCTGTATGTACCTTTTTGTATACACTGTTTTGCCTGTTCATAAACAAAAATGCACCAAAGGGTGCATTTTGGTATTGGCTAATTAATAAATGTGAATTTGTGAAATGTTGTCAAATGGTCAGGAAAGCTCACATTTCTAGTTGGTTTATCTATTTTTAAAAGCAAAAAAATATGGTACACTTTTTTTAAAAGAATATGGGCATGTTTAATTTCTTTATGCCAATGGTTCATAGTGTTTGTTAAATGATTTTAGGATAATAAAGTCTGAAAGATTGTATATTGGATGTCATTTGAAGCACATACACACTTAAAAATGATGTTGAAAACAAAACAAACTGTTGTTTTCTTAACATCTTTGTCTGTAGTTAAGGACAACACATTTTGTGTTACTTTTAACTCAACCAATGTGCTCTTCCTCTTAACACAGAAAATGTTGACACTCTTTTTTTACACAAACTCTTTTTTATAGTTCAATAGTGCCTAATATTGAACAAAACTTGTATGCAATAAAAAATAATAAAAAACTCACATGTAGGTTATATAAATGTATTAATCCCACTACTTTTACATAAAAAAAGTCAACATTTAAAAAGTCAATTAAAAAAAAGTCATTCAAAGTATAGTAGTTTAAACATTAACCATGTTGCTTGAGTGAAACGTTCCTGAAAAGTTAGCCGGATAAAAAAGTTTGAATTAAAAAATGACACACAAAAAGACACAACGTATTGTAATAGTCTTAACAAATAATGTGTTAAGAATGAACGTCCTTTTTGAGAGTGTATAATTACGGATAATATTATCTATTGTTAGGATTGATAATAAAGCACTACTTGATATTCGCCGCCATGCCGTGCATGTCAACTTTCGCCCATGAGATCCGACCCTGCTCTGTCATTAACTGACTTCCATGTAGTTTGATTGAGAAGCTTCACATTCCAGCTCTCATGAAAGTAATGAACAGCAGAAATTCGTCAATTCTTCTGTTAAACTCCAAACATGCAGTGTCCTGACTTTTAATGTGTCTGTGAAAGAGGCAGTCCAAGTTAAATGATTCACAATGAGGTGACCTGGGAAGTGGTGTAGGCAGGGAGCCTTTGTGAGCGGAGACAAAGCCAGAGACGGCACACTGGGGCGGGAGAGGGAGACAGACATGGAGTGAGAGACTGGAGCGATGTTGTGGAATCTCCCCAAGGACTTCTGGGTAAATGTTCATGGATGGCAGCCTTTTGGAATGCTTACCAGTGGGAGTTTTAATTGGCCAGAGGCCCTGCTCTGGTTTAGCAATCAGAAATTGACTGGTACAAAAGGATGAGAGCTTGTGGGTGATCGCTCAAGTGTGTACACACACACACAGGCATCAATCTAACATATGTGTGTCTCACCGCACTGATTCAGAGTTTGAGGATTTACGTGGTATTAAGGCTCCCTGCCCAGCATCATACTTTACATCTGTTCTTTGTTTTACATGTTGCTTTGTGCCTCAGTGCACCACAGAAGAGCAGAAGATGGTTTAACTGCTGTGCTCTTACCCTGGTTAATGATCACACAACCGTCTAGACTCATAAGCCTGTTATTAAGAGTCGAGTGTTACAGCTTGGTAGTATACGATCGGGACCTTGATTTTTGATGAAAAGAACCATATTGCTTTGTTTTTTGCACATTTATTTCCTCTTCATTAACCTGCATGGCATCTGAAATGAAAATGTTGGTGGTTCGGTGTTTTGACAGCTGTGTGAGAGATTTTAATCCCTGATTAATTTAAGGAAGCATCATTTCGCACACATGCTTTTCTTGGCCTTGTGGCAGACTGCCAAGTCTCTTCAACTCTAAATCTCCTCAGCTGAAATTCCTAATATCTGAACCATTTCAAAGCGAACCTTGAGTGCTTATTTTATATGATTTGAATAAAGAGCTCAGCAAGAATTGGATTTAAGCATTTCTGTGGGTCTAAATCTTTTTTGGTTGTGATTTATGTGGGTTCAGAGTACAACCAGATGTATGTAGCGCTGACTGTAACTCTTGCTCTAAGATGTTACTGAAACAAGGGTAGCTGACATGAAATACTTTTGGTAGGTCAGCATGTCTGAATCAAACAAAAATTATAAAAACGTTTAAAAAAAACCGGACAAAAGTCTGCCATGCATTACTGGAATCCAAAATTATGAGGAAAACATGAAACGCATCCATGGATCGGTCATTTAGAATAGGCCTAAGTGAATTTTCATTTCATGCTGACTTTAAAAATATATTTGTCACACTGCAAGACCATTTAAAAGGAAGGTAGAATGGTGAAAAGTGAATAATCACAGTACTAACATAAATGTAAACCTAAAAAATGCATGGACATGTTTTGCATTTAACAACACATTAACCATTTGTTGAATATTTTTCCCCCACAATCATGTCTGCTCCATTACCTCTGTACAATCATTAACCATTAACAATTTCAAGGTGAGAAAGTCTTTCTAGACTAAACCTGCTGTCCTATTATGAATTTAAATGGAATATTTTGGGCAAGCAGTGATCTAGCAGTTGTCACAGTTGTCATGTTTTGTCTAATCACACTGTGTGTTTCTTCCTTTATTTTGGCTTTACTGGGCACAAGGGCCATAGTTTTCTGAATGAGCCCTTGGCTGGACTATACAGTATTGTAAGAGGGTTTCCTGCCCTGCACGGACGTCAGTTGGGCCAGTTGGCGTGGGATATCCTGCTTGTTAACTCAGTTTCCTCATTAATATGACACCTGCCCCACAGGGCTGCAGAGAGATGTGTCTCTCAGATGATATCGCTCATATCTTCAGATTAAATGGCGAAAGGGATTAGCAGCGCTCATTCCAGACACGGTGTGATACGTGACCTCTGCGGATGGATCAACCAGATGGAGCAAGTAAACAACCTACTATGGAAAATGCTCAGCTCAGGATCTGTGGCCTCAGAGGATCTGGGAATAGTAGGTGCTCTCCGTAGAGCAGGAGGAGGATATATCAGGAATGGAAAGGGGGGATGGATTGGAAAAACATCACTCTAATTGTAGGTCAACAGACCTGTGAAGAGTTTTTTTTGCTGATGTTTTTATAGTGTTAGACCTGAGGAATGTGTCCTTGAGCACAGTCTCAGAGCTTTTTGAATCACCCCCTTCACTTTACCTCTGTGATCAAGGATCATGGCGTGTTAACAGCATCAACAGAACGCACATGAGCGCATTGGCCTGTTTTGGGAAAATAGATGATCTTTGCTCTTTTGAAATGAGAGTTTGATCTCTTATGTAGACAAACTCTAAGGTTCGTCAAGCTCATTTATGGAAACTAAGTGGAAAAAGTGGGTCATTTTGATGATGTCAGAACTATCATGTATTAACATATGGCCACTCGAATTTATGCATTGTTTATCCAATGCTCCATTTCAGAGTTTGCCAAATGGGGGTTCATGAGGGAACAGAAAGGGGTTTGTGAATTGATGAAAATCTAAATTATATCGAATGTAAATTTTAAATAAATAAATTGGGCATGAAGCTATTGTATAGCTTGGTGCGATTATTATTATTATTATTTTAAATCTAATGCTGAAATTTAACTAAAAAAGTGTATAGTCTGAGGTGCTGCATGTTTCACTCAGTGCATTTCATTATTACGGGATAAATATCAAATATAATTTTTTATTGCTTATTTAGATTTTTCTGTTTTTATAATTAGAGTTAAAACATGCTGCTACTAATAATAATTATCATTATTATCATCAACATCAGATAGCCATGAACATGGGATTGTGTCAAATGTTTCAAATATTATCTCAAAATCTAAGAGGGTACTTTATGTAAACATTTAATGTGTAACGGGTTGGACAAAAAGTTTTAGGAGCCCTTGCTCCAATTTATCTAGGTTAGCTAATCATAACAGATGTCATTTACACATTGGAATTGACCATTTTCCAGTTTCCTGAACAGTCTTTCATTGATCAGCAAACATAGCCCTGCGCCAAATGCACAACATTGGCTTAGCTTGGTCTTAAAACGCCAACAAGCGTAGCAATGTTTTTTAATCATGCCACACTGTTTGATGGAATCTTTTCCAGTGAATCAGCACATGAATAGCTTACTTATAGTTGAAGCATTTGGTTACATTTAAGTTTTTAACATCTACAAATAATTATACACTTCACTTTAAAGGTACAATAGCAAAAACTTAATGTGTAATTTAAAGGGTGAGTGAAAGCATAATTGGTATTTAAAAAACTAAAATATGACACTTTATGATGCCCTAAAACAAGAAACCCTGACTTAACATAAGTGCTCTAAAATGCAAAAAATAAAATACTGCAAAAGTGTAGAATATATTAAGAAGGGAAAGAGGTAGTCATATAGACTGACAGTGAGCAAGTAAAAGCTTGACTCATTAAATCTGATGACATTACAGGACAATATGGCCTACATGTAAGCGTTAAGTGCCTCCTTACCAAGGCCTGTTTTTCTCAGTGCTTCACTCCAAGTGCCATTAAATGACCCCCTTGACATCATCCACCATTTTGTTTAGTGATCGTATGCACCGGCCAGCTCTGCTGTCATTTCCATTTAGCCGTCCTACATTTATTGCAAGTCTCTGAAAGGCATCATTGTGCTGGCAATAGTGTTGTAAACTTGTCATGGCAGTGTTTGAGAGATGCTGGATTGGATTTGGAGAAAAAGAGAAAGTAATTCCCTTCTTTATTACCACCATATGAGCAGTTGCTCTCTAATAATGGGTTCCTGTTACAGTTTTCCAGTTTGAATGCGCTCCCATTGCGGTGGGAACCGCACAATGAAAACCTGAGGAGTTGTATCTTTACCTTCTGTACAACTCTATTAATAGAGAGCACCAGCTGTTTCCTCATGAACAAGACGCCAGTTGTGGTCTCTCATACTCGTTGAGTGAACCAAAGTATTTAGACTTTTAAGCTTGAATTAAATAAAGATTTAGTACTAAAGGTGACTAAGTCTGGGCAATATAAAAATGATCTGGTTTACGCTTTATATTTATGTATTTTTGTTTTATTCTCAAAGCAATCCTCATTTCAACAAAGTAAATTCAAAATATCTAATTTTGTTTAGTAAAATACTGGAAAAGATGGCTTAGATTTTTTTATTTTTTTAATTTAAATTATATGATTTAAAATTTGAATTGAAAAATATTTAGCTTTCGTCGTCAATATTTACTTTAATATGAAAAATGCCTCTCAGGTACTTCTGTAAAATATTGATTGATGCTAACAAGTTATTGAGTCGGAGTATTGAAACAATACATTGTAATGGGCCGTTTGAATTTACTGTCTCATTTTGTCTATTCAAATATAAATCCTAGAAACTATCAAACCATTTTATTTGTAGATTCTTAAACAAGGAAGGATCGTCATCACAGCATTTCATTACATTAGTCTAGTGCAATGAAATGCCCTTTTGGAAACTTAATGATGAAATAAAAGTACATCAAGCCCATAGAATAGTCCGGCCGTCTGTGTCCGCGGACATCCGCACAGACGGAGCGGAACACGGAAAATAAAGTATACCCAGGCCTTAAGTCATCATGATGTCCACAATGTTGCTTTAATTCTATATTGACAGCAAAATCTTTTTGTAGATATTTTGTGAATATTCAATATCCCACAGCCCTATAGGGATTACCAAGAGTGCCTTTAAAAATAAAAATATATAATATTTCCTGGATATTCTTGTAAAGCACTCTAACTCCAAGTTTTGTGCGTTTTATAAATGCTTCAGAGGTGTTGCATGATGTTGTCTTGTTGTTATCAAGGCCCATCTCCATTCAGGCTATCAGAGAGAATTAAGAGAAGGGGGCGATTGTCAGGAGTCATTGTGAGAGCTCTCATTCCTCCACCCTGTATTCATGAGTCTTTAAATGAAGGATGGACAGTCCAAAGATAGCCTCAGGCCACACAGAGAGAAGAGGGCTGAGATCTGTCTTCATGCAGATGGTGTGAAGGCAGGAGAGTGCTTTGGCAGGGACACGTCTGAACATGCAAAGCACATTTTGGAGGAGACAACCATATAATAGGAAGGCTATGATTTAGAAATCAAATATTTAGCTTTTATCGGTTTGAAATGTCTGTGCTTAATTTTGCCCTGCCTTTTATCTCAAACCACTCTCATCTCAAAGGTAATAGCAATGTACAAGCGTGGGGGGGGGGGGGGGGGGGAGGAGTGTACTCATTCCACAAAGATTTCAAGCAATACTCACTTGGAGCATTTCCCCTCAAGGTTTGATGTTTTATCTGCAAGTTGTGGTTATCTCTCCTGAAAACTAGCCAAAACAACACACTTGATTTAGTTGGGTCGGACCGTCTTAAACTCCATTTCACAACAGGGAAAAATAGTTGTTCCCCTCCTTCTTTGGTAATTGCAGCTTGTGTTAGTGTAAAGCTGGCTCTGGTGTTGGGATGATGGCCGTGTTGCTTTGTAGTAAACTCTCACAGTAGAGTGTGAATCATGTCATATCCATTTTGAATGTCTCCTATCACTGAGAGTGAACATGACATTACTTTCTTGACAGTTCACCTTAGTGAGGGTAGGCCAGTGTTGATATTGAACTACAAATATTAACAAGCGTATTTGGTAATTTAATCAAATTAAATATTAGATTAGATGAAAGACATAAATAAATAAAATAGTTATTGCCTTGGAAACCAAACTGAAATATGTTTGTTGAAGTACTACAAATTATTAAAAGCACACATGCAATAAAAATTACAATAAATGAAAGCTATATATAAAAAAATAAATAAAATGACAAGCAAACAACAGAATCACTAGAACTTAGTATGGTATGTAAATAATACTAAAATAACTGGAGTAGGCATATTTTTTGCCAAAAACAAAGCTGTGAGGGATCGATATCCACTTCTGTTCCTATGGCACATATAATTTTCACAACACAATTTCCAGGGTTTTCTCCCCACCATGATTTTCCTTTGTTGTGTCAGTTAAATATGACAGCTCTTTAAATAGTGATCTTTCATCCTTCAGCCTTGTTTTAATTCATGGAAATTAAATAATGGTGTCTTTTGTAAGGCCATTTGTCAAAGACAATTTAGTATGCAAATAAAAGCATGAACGTTTTGAATGGCAAACATTAACAATGTGTATAGCTGCATTTACACTTTTTTTTTTTGTAGAAATGTTATTTGGTTTCTCTAGAATAGACTGAATGTCTTTCAATCTGTTCTATTGAGGAAAAGTGGAGCTATGAAATGGCTTTTGAAGAGATGCGAGTTGAATGATGATTCTCCATGGCTCATATCCACCTGAAATGATGGTTGTACGTAGAAGCGATGGTGTTGATGACACTCATGCTGGCATGTGGAAGTTTCCGCATATGTCTTATTAGGCAGACAAGGGAAGCCCATTACTCTGTTTCTTTTGGCAATGGCATGTTGATGTGGTGGCCAGAGCGATTTATAGTGGCGGGCGGCCTGAAATAATCCCCCGGAGAATTTATGACTTCTGACTCAGTGGGTCCGGCCTGTGATTGAGTGTGTGTGTGCGTGTGTGCGTGTAATATGTGTGGGTGGTGGGTCTGCTGGTCAAACCCCTAGCAGGGTCACAGTGCATGGCTTCTCTCAGAGGAGTGGCTGTTAACCTTTAACCCTGGTGGTTAAGCCTGCTGGCTAGCAGCGTGGGGTTATGGAGGCTGAAGTCTGTCTGGGGCCGAAGGCCCATCGTGGCCTAGTAAGAAGGAGAGAGGGGAATGGGGGTTGTCAGGACTAATCTGGGTTTTGTCCACAGGGCAATTTCCATTCCCTCATCCGTCAGCAAAACAGAATGTTCTTGGGCCTTCAGAACAGCAACAGGAAGTGACTTATTGGAGACAGCAATAACAAATCCCTCTTTCAGATTTATAATCAGGTGGTGTACTCCAAAGGATCACATGTGCATGGAAATTGATCTTATTTCTGTCAAAAAGTTTGGCCTTGCATTAAAGTAACATGAAATCGCAGAAGCCTCCCTTATGCGTGTGTGATGGATTTCTGGCCAGATTAGCTTTTGCAAGCATATTGACTTGGCCTCTTAAAAGATAGACGTATTGATTATTAACCTATTAAATAAAGCGTGCAAATACTGTGGCACTTTCTAAATTGTTTGTTTGAGTGGGCCAATATGACTTTTGGTGCTTCGAAATTACAGAAATGTTATGTTTTATAGTATGTATAAAATTGCAAGTAACACATTCAACCTGAAATCGTTGTTGCTTAAAAAATCTTTACTAAAATCAGCCTTTCCCTTCTTTGATTTATTTTGATTAGTTAATGGGCTGTATTGAAATGGTCAAAGGTTCAGAATTGTTTTCCCTGTTCAGTAATTTGCAAGACCTTTAAATTTGGTTCCATTTTCGATGTTTTTACTAGAATATTTGCTTTGCTTTTTCAGGTTAGGTTCTCTCTCTCCAAATGCCCGTATACAAAGAGCTGTCTGTTGGGCTGAGATATGATGTACAGGTCTTGTATATACCTGATGCCAAGTGTGTGAAAGTGAGTGAGTGATTTGGACGGGGTCCCAGTGGAGTTGAGGGGTACAGCTGGTCTGGGGCTGCGGCGGGGTGAAGAAGGTGCTGCTCTTTCTCAGCTTTATAGACTTAATTGTTTGAGACTCCTTGTATGTATGAAGCCATCATTTTTGTTTATATTTTTTCAAATCTGCTTTAATGCAGGATTGATGGAATAAGGTGGTACAGTAATGACACCCCAGTCAATACCTGTTTTATCATAAACATAGATAGGCCTATTTGTTAAAAAGCAAGCCATTGGCATGCATATTAAGTGCCACTGCATATACAGTGTCACTCCTTCCTGCTCCCCCTGTGTAAAACAAGCCCTGGCAGTGGTCAGTGACAATTCCTCTTGGATATTTTGCGAGATGGTGATTATTTGTAAGCTCTCAACAGCTACTCGCTTTTCACCCACGCCGATGTGTTCAGCAGATGTTACGATATGAGTCGTGCCACAGATATTGTGCACATGACAGAACTCACTGCGCCCGTTACAGACACTGAGCAACATGGAGCAAGTTTGTCAATCAGAGGTGTAGCAATCATTATAACTTTTTATGTTTATGTCGTCTTTTAGAAATTTTGTTGATTTTCCCCTACGTTTTGGGCAAAGTCTAATCTAATCCCCCATAGGAACAACATGATGGCCTTCAAAATCGTATGAATTTCGCTGAATAAAAATGAAATTCATGGAGATGAACGTATATGCATATTAAGGAATAGAGAGCAGGGGTCTCTCATCGGTGTGCAGTATGCAATCCAGAGTGGCCAGTCCTGCTGAACAGCAGCAGGGGTAGCCAAACCGCCGGTCGGAGTCCAGTCCACTGAAAGGACCCTTGTGTTCTCCTGAATTCCAGCAACCACATTAAAAAAAGAAAGAAAAACAAAACATTATTGCAGCTGCGACTTCACAGTCCGCCCTGCTCACACTCCCCATGTTAATGTGATGCCTTGTTTAATCCAGCCGCTCGCTGTCCATCTGTGCCGTTCACTTGTCGACCGCAGTGCAGACTTGTTTTCTGATGGGGTGAATCACGAAGAAAGCCCGGGTTCCCTCAGAACTGCTGAAACTTGTGTCCACAGGGTCTTGAATATTCAGTTTTTGCTTTTCATCTAGGATGCCTGTGGCTTGTCAGCTCACTTTATACTGTATGCACATTGCCTTCAGTTCTGTTCTTTGTTTGATTTGTATCAGAAATTAGGTTTTCAGATTTTGGGTTGCCAAGGTAAATGAAAGGCCTTGCGTCTAGTTTTTATTGGCATTGTAAAACAGCTTTTATGTTGTTAAAGCATTATATTGCATTATACAGTAGGTTCCAAAAGTCTGAGACCACTACTGAAAATGCCTCTATTTTTTTTCATTAAAAAATTACACGGCATTGCAGTTATTCAGATCTCAAAGAATAAAAAAGTAATAACTTTTTTAAATTAATAACAATAGCAATAATAATAATAATTGTTGTTATAATTATTTTTTTATACTTTTATCATTTAATTTCTAAAGGTAAACATAAAAACAATAGTTTGTTAAACTGTTAACACTTAAATGCACTTTAATAGATTTTTTTATTTCTTTCTTTTACCATTCCACCATGTCTTTTTCCAGCTCATGTTCTTGTCCCTCTGGTTGCCTTTTTGTCGTGGCAGAACTTTACATTCCTTCTCTCTCTGTCTGTGATTTCAGGGGACCATCTGAAGGTTTGTCCTCAAGGTTTCTCCTGCTGTACTCTGGAGATGGAGGAGAAGTTAAGTCAGCTGAGCCGCACGGACCTGAAAGCCCCCGTTCATCAGCTCAGCTCCAATCTACAAAACACCTTCACCCAGAGACACAGTCACTTTGACCGTCAGTACAGCTCTTACCAATCTAACCAATCAGAATGTTTTGTTTGTCATTTAAAACGAGTTCTGCAATATTGTTGGTTCATCAGTTGTTGATCCCCTTCCATACACTGCTACGGTTAGTTTGACAGACACCCCCGGCTGCCAGACACACAGTCTATATGTCCATCTCTCCACCTGTCCCTCAACATCCCACAGTCATCTGCCACACACACACACACACACTCTCAGCCTTGCAGACAGACCACACACACATGTAGAGGCCTGGCTTCCTCTCTGCAATGCATGTGGCAGTGAATATCAGGGAGAGAGAGAGGGATCAGGTTTCTCTAGTGCAGGGCAGAGGGGTGCATGGGAACATGCATCGACACTGCTGACTCATTCAGGAGGGGAAAACCCCGCAGATGCTCTGCCGGCTATCACACACACACACACGCGCTCGCCTGCTTTATAATGCGTTTTATGTCTTCCCTTCTCTTCATGCCGTAATGTCATAAAAAGTGTGTCAAATGGGGAAAAGTGAGACAAACCTGGTCACATGCATCCGGATCAGCCCAGCTTGAGTTCATCAAGGGTAAATTTGAAGGAAAAACATCCCTTTGGGTTGCTGAAAGAGAATTAAATGAGCCAGGATTATAACGGGCCGTAGCCTCTGAGATGAAATGGCAAGATGGTGTTTGGATTGATGGTCAATGACTGGACAGTCAAAGAAGGATAAATGAAGTGCTGATGGCACATCTCCCTCCAGTCACACATGATTCGTCACCCATCCGCTCTGAGCCACAGCTATTTGTAAATGAGACCCATGTTAACTCACATGTGGCCATCCAGCATTACCAAAGCTCTGTTACTCTGGCAGAGCAGCCGAGCGGTTTTTAATGGACTCAACACAGACGGTTTTCTGGCAAGTTCTGCGAGAGCTTGGGGTGTGTTATGATGTTCATGGTTGTTTGAAGCATACTATTGAATATGTAACAACATCTGATGATAATTTGAGTGTTTGTATATACACTAGTGTTGTCACAATAGTACAGTTTCAACAGTCAATAGCAATACCAGTGAAACTTCATAATTCTCTATTAATTCCTGCACCACAGCATATACAAATATGCTATTAAACACACTTGTGTTTAAAGTGTTTTTAAAAGTAAAAGTGGCATTGTTAATAATGTTTAATTAATATAATATCAATAATAATTAGTTATTAATTATTATTATTATTACTTAATAATAATTGATTTTAATGAATAATCTTAACAAAATAGCTTTTTACTTGTATTTAAAATATATAAAATGCAGTGTTTTCTTAACTTTTTCTTTTTACTAATATTTAATATTAATAATATTATTAATAAAAATGATTGTTTTTATCAAAACATTTTTTATTATTAGTGCAAATAGCATATTTATTTTTGCTATGTAAAAGTTGTTTTTATTTTATTTTGTTCTTGTTCTTGTTAATGTTAAATAATAATAATAATATAATAATAATAATAATAGACAAGATTATTAGGCATATTAGACTGGTTCATTAGGCATTTATTAATATTTACATTCATTATAGCATCTTGGTAGTGAAGTAACATCTTTTAACATCCCTCTTGCGGAGGAGGGGAACAGAATCTGAGGTGATGGTTGCAGGGAACATTGATGGAAGTGAAAGGTGACCTGGTCGGCTCTCAAGATTGGCTGTTTGTGTGAATGTAAAAAGAAAGTGAGACTTCAGGGAGTGAATGGTAACAGGGATCGTGTGTATTGCAGCCAGATGTGAGCAGGAATGTGACGTGTCGGAATGCGGCGGTGGCCAGATCCCGCCCGCCTCCTCTGCTCTTTTTCTCTGCTGCCTTTTGTCCCCGTTCTCCCCCTTTTTTTCCTCTGCCATAAGTCTGTTATGCCTTTCATTTCTCCTCCATCTCCAGGTTCTCAGGTCTTTTGAACTTTTACCGTGGGAATACGCTCTGAATCGCCAGTCTGCGTTAAATGTGCACTAGACCCTGGCATGTGACTTAATGAGCTAAATGGCCTTAAAATACCAGTAGCTTTTATGCTTGCAAACAAAGACACTCTCAATGTGTTCTTTCATTGAAACATAAGTATTTTCTTCACTATGGAAATGTCTAAGGTGTAAATGAGATGCTTGAGTCTCTTTGAGAGTTTATAAGAGGTTTTCGCCACGGAAGATTTTCATTTTGCTTTTGTTTACGCAGAAGAAAACTTTGCTTTCTGATAACTTCAGAAGAAGAGTTGTTTACTCTGTGCTGGACAGGCCTACAGGATGCAGAGGTGAATGTATTTATAGTAGTTGGAGATGATAATGAAGATTAAATGATTACACGCAACTTGTTCAGCAGGAAATACTGTAGAACATGTTCGCTATCAACACAGTGGTTAGATGTCATTAAGATTAAATGAATTTAAGCGCACACACTCTTAAGTGAGTTTGGGTGTGTTGGAGGGGGGTAACCACGGGAAGCCTCGAGGATGGAGTCACGGGCAATTAAGTCCCCTACCAGAAATAGTTCTCCCTCTAGAGCTTGGTGTGTGTGTTCCTCCCAGTGCGTCCGGTCTGGGTCTAGGTGACCCTGTCTGGCGGAGCTGCAACTCCACTGCAAGATTCAGGATTAACCCCCTACCAAATTCTCATCCTCTACACCTCTGCAGGGGGGTTTGAAATCCCACAGGGAAAGAAAGAAGCTGAGCAACTAATTAGCACAAATGGCGAACAATTACTGCCTGGGATAAAGAAGAGTTATCAAAGGGGGATGAGTAGAGGAGTAAGCTAGTGTGGAGGGTGGGACAGTGAATAAGTCTGGAATTTTCCCTCCTCTGGATGTCCGAGGAACATGTTTGAGCACTCAAGAGTTTTGGGACCTTTTTGAGGCATTTGTTGAAGTGTGAGTCTAAACACCCCTTTTCCATTCCTCCTCATAGATAGTGTAACATGGTTCTGTAGTTCTCCCAGCAAGCACCCTCCCGTAACCTTTCACTCACATTTCTACACCAATGCAGAAAGGTCTTTTGAATGGAAAAATCAGAAGGGAGGTCCACAGCCCGCTTGTTGGCAGACTCCCATGTATCATAAAGTCTCTTTTAATGACGAAGTAGGACGCCTGAGTAACGCCCCTCCAACTGTAACGTTTAACACTGGGTCCCAAAATCTCAGCAGTTATGCTGGGAAGGATGTAAAGAGGAAGAGGCGTGGGTGAAGGTGGATGTTGAGTGACTTACTTTGCTTTATAAACAACTGTTAATGGGTCAGTGACAAGAGTGTATAAGAGTGTCCACGATAAAGAAAATATCTTTTACAATTATTTTATATATTTTTTTAATGCTGTTTTCAGAAATGTACTCTTTCTATTTATGTTAGCTCATATGGTTTTTAGAATGTTTTTTTTTTCTAACTAAAAAAATTGGCATCATACCATTGACCCATATGCGGTTTAGCAAACACTTACGTTTCTTGCATTTAGTTGGTGTATAATTACTGTCTCTAGTTGTGCTTTGATGCATATGCACAAAAATCCTCCAAGAACTACAGAAATTAATTCCACTTGACGGTAATTTAACGTGTTTCCATGAAGTGTTTTTTTGACAAGTGGCTAATGTACATTTTTTCTTTGGCAATGGCACAATGACATGCAGACCTGGAAAATATTCTCCTCCTCATCCTCACCTCTTTCTCGTCCGTTTCCCTCCTCGGCCCCCCCACCCCCCGACTTTAAACTTGTGACAGCTCTGGCATTCCTTTGGATCTGGAGGAAGGCGGGTGCGGTGGCCCTTAAGGTTTAATCTCTGTCAATGGAGCGTGGAGCTGGGTGCCTTCTATCTCTCTCCCTGTGTGGGGCCAGGGGCCGAGGGCCACTCGTGGGAGGGGAGCTAAATGCGAGGGCTGCGGTGTTTCCGGTATCCGTGGTTACACAGCAGGATGGGGGCATTTAGAAAAGCCCTTGAATACACTCGCATTCCCCTGTCCGTCTCTCACATGAACACACACCTCTTATCATTCAGCTGACTTTGTGTTAGCTCGAAGTGGAATTGACAGCAGCACAGTACGTTTTGTTTGTTTATAAACCCGAGGTGTCTTGTTTGTGTCGATGAAGCCCATGGGTTGTGAAAGACGGTTTTACGAGAACGCCATATGACGCTTTCAGATTCATGGCCACTTAACACTTCAAAGTCTCGCTCATTATGCACTGGGCATCTGTGTTGTGGGCCGGCAGGCTTTTAGCGAGAGGAGAAAGGTGATACAAAGGCAAAAAAACAAATGGCGCGCTTTGCAGGGCGAGCGTGTGTGAGCGCGGGAAGAGAGGTGAAGCATTTCTTTGGAATTCTCATTTTGTTCAGATTAAGAAAGTAGGGTTTGCCGGCCGGGAGAGAGAGAGTTTCATGGGAGAGAGGGGCTGGATTATTTGGGGAGGCTGTGAGGGAAGGGGGGGCCTGACATTCCACAGGATGAAGTAGGGCATTGTTCCCCGTCTCCAATGAAGAGAGCCTTCAGAAGCCACTGATGAACTGAAAGCAGGAGAGAGTCAGTGAGAGTGAGGGGTTTCAGGGGGGTACAGGTCCGTTTTCGGGGAGGGGGGTCGGCATTATTCAGTAATCCTATTGAAAAGCCTTCTGAAGGAAGGAGCGGGAGCGGGAGCGGTGCGGAGAGAAAGAAAAGCGAATGGAATGTGACAACAGGAAAATGCCATTGATAGCGGTCAGCCTCAGCCGGCTTGATGGGCGAGACGTTACCTTTTGGAACCACGAGCTGCCCTTCATCCTTTCTGCGCTCTCAGCTCTTTCTCTTTAAACACAAAAGTTATTTTCCTGGAGTGAAAACCTTGCATTGGGTCAAATGGAATATGCATTAATCTGTTTAGATAATAAGCGTACGCTTTTCTTGCCTCCCTGGCAGATCTGGTAGGTTTTCCAGTCAGTGAGAGAGCGAGTTAGGCCGAGGGCTCTGCGGAGCACTAAATCGCTGTCTCTCGACATATGGACATATAGTCATGGACATATTGCCAGCTGAAGTTCCAAAGTTAATAACAATTCATTTTATTCGTGTTGAAGTTGACAGTCTGTGTGCTTTTTCTAAAGTGAAGCATTTCTGCTTGCACACTCTGTTTCATGTTACGTGTGTTATATTCATGTTAAGTCTAGTACACTACTAGATCAAGAAAAATGATCATATAACACCGATTTTATTACCTATAAAGTTCTGTATTAATTACAAGGTATTGCTACTGACTTATAAAGCCCTAAACGGCTTAGCTCCAGTCTATTTAACGGATCTTCTATCACCCTATAATCCATCGCGCTCTTTAAGATCACTAAATTCAAGGCTTTTGGTCATACCTAGGATATCCAGAACCACCAAAGGAGGGAGAGCATTTTCACATTTGGCTCCAAAACTCTGGAATAGTCTTCCTGATACTGTTCGTTGCTCAGACTCGCTCTCCCAGTTTAAAACTAGATTAAAGTCGCATCTCTTCAGCCAGGCATTCATATAATATTTTTAATCTTACAGTTCAAACTACAATCCGGCCTCTAGCTCATAAATGCCAGAGGAGAACTGGCCCCCGACTGAGCCTGGGGTTCTCCCAAGGTTTTTTTTTCTCCATTAGGTCACCTGATGGAGTTTTAGGACACCATTAGGTCACTTGATGGAGTTTTTCGGTTCCTTGTCACTGTTGCCTTTGGCTTGCTCAGTTGGGGATATTTTGGGGATATTTAATTTAATTTTATCAATCAATAAATTCCACTAGAAACAAACCTTGTTGTATTATTTTAATTTAATACTGTGAAGCTGCTTTGATACAATCTGTATTGTGAAAAGCGCTATACAAATATACTTGACTTGACTTGACTTAAGGGCCAGTAAGAGCACATTCTTTTAAAGATGAGATGAAGAGATCTCATTTCTTATTTTGGATCCTATTTCTTATGCAAGAGTACTTTAAAGATGAGGGCTTGCCAAAAATACTCATTTTCAAAAGTTTCTTAATGTACAAATAATGAATGTCAAAGCAGTAGGTATCTCAAAAATGATAATTGCCGTCATTTACTCCCTGGCTTGTTGTTCCAAATGGAATTCTTAATGAATCTTTATTGAGATGTTTTCTGACAGTTTATAGTGGCCACATCTGTCAAGTTTAAAAAAGTCCCAAAAAAAGCACCATGAAAGCACTGTAAATGTTGTCTGGATGTTTTCTGAAGATATACAGTACATTAACTTGTGATTACACTGTAAAAAGTGATGAGTTGACTTAACTTAAAAAAGTGAGGAATCCCGTTGCCTTAAAATTATTAAGTAATAAACTTTATGCGTGTTTGAAAAAATTAAGTTATGTGAACTTAATTTTCTTCTTTCTTCTTTTTAGTGCTTTTATTTGTCCTTTTTGGAGTTTGACAGTCTGTGGTGATTTAAAAAACTGATGTGTGATTCTTGAAAAAAACAAAAAACATTCTTGGAACAAAATAACATCATACAAGTTTGGAACAACATGATTGTCCGTAACTCCTGTGATGAAGTACACTTTAGTGTGCTTTTAAAAAAGATTATTATACACTTATAACAGAAATAATGTATTTTATAGGAATATTCTTGTGTGAATTGAGTGTAATGTTTTTAGATTGTTGTTGTTTACAATTACATGAAAATATCATTGTTTAAGTTTATATGAAATACAATTAGTTGATGTTTCATAGAAGTACATCACTTCTAGTGTACTGCCAAATGTATTGGCAAGAGTTTATAGTAAAATAAAAGTACACTTAAGTGGCCTTTTATTTCATTATTACATATTATATCCAGGGATGTGTGGAGGCTAAACGCACGTAAACGCCGTTTACGCATCTCCCAAAATTCGGAAATAGCGTTTGTCCGTTATTTGAGCGGACTTTGTTTTTCCAGTGCGTGATCGCCGATCGGTACATGTTTCGATTTGGGCCGTTAATGACAGAGCAGAACGTTGAGCAGAGAGAGCAGAACGTTGAGCAGAGAGCGCAGCGCGCCGACACACACACACACACACACACACACACACACACACACACACACACACACACACACACACACACACACACACACACACGGAACAAAGAGAACACACGCTCGTTACTATACAAGCTGCGCGAGAATTAAACTTGATCGCAGCCGCAACAGAAAATCATTAAAACTAGGCAAAAAAGTTTTTTTTTTACGTTTTTTTTAAACAATTCATTACATGCAGCTGGTTTAATGTAATGAGCATGTCAAAACCCAACTGTACAAGACATTCAGAGGGAATCAAGCCTGCACCAGGTTAAAGACTTTTCCCTCTACAGGGAAACACTGATCCACATTTTTCTGATAGACCAAACAACTAATCAATTAATCGAGGAAATATTCAACAGATTAATCGACTATGAAAATAACCCCAAATCCCTATCATTATGTTCAAGTGCATTGCATTGGAAGCCCTGGGTATAAGCCTCCCTCTCTATCTCTCTTAAATATTTTTGTTCTCTCTGTTTTGTCATTTAGTAAACTTTATAGATTTCAACCATATTATTCCTTCTTGAGTCTCTTTAACAAGAACTTCGATTAATGTATGAATTGAATAGTGATTTTGTGACCTATGATGAGGGAACAACCAGTGATACCCTTGGTAGTACCATCAAATGATAGCCTATAGCGATGTCATCAGGATACACATACACCGGTAGGCAGTGGCCCACCTTACCGGGTGATCAAGTTGTGGTCCACCAGAATTTATAGTTTACCCACCTCTTTTTTTACCACTACACCACTGATTATATCATATTATCTGCTAGTAGTTTTTTTTTCTTTTTTTAGATTTGAAGTATGCTACAAGTACACAATTAATTCAGTCAAGCACATGGAAATTGACAAGATTTTTTGAAATGCATCTAATTTTCTTCTCCCACAAATCTCATTAGAACTTTCACCGCAGCAAGTATCACATAAGGGATACACTTGCACAAACTTCAATTTTTCCTAATTTAAAACTAACCAACTCTTGATATTGTTCTTTTTTTATCAGAGTTCTTCAAAGAGCTGTTGGACAATGCAGAGAAATCTCTCAACGACATGTTCGTGCGGACCTACGGCTTGATGTACGTGAAGAACGCAGAGCTCTTCGAGCAATTCTTCCGTGATCTGCGCCGCTACTACAGCCACGGGAGCAGCGCTGTCAACCTGGACGACATGCTTGCGGACTTCTGGACGGAGCTTCTGGAGCGCATGTTCCGACTGGTCAATGTGCAGTATGAGTTCAGCGACTCGTACATGGAGTGCGTCAGCAGACATATGGAGCAGCTCAAACCCTTCGGTGATGTTCCACGCAAGCTCCGCCTGCAGTTGACCCGTTCCTTCATCGCAGTCCGCACGTTCACCCGCGGCCTGGCTCTCATGCCTGACGTGGTGGGCAAAGTCTCCACGGTGAGAAGCATGCGTTTTTTTTTTTTGTTGTTTTTTTTTTAGTTGCCCCCACTAATGAATCTATGCTGCTGTTAATAAATCTTTGGCACCACAGCAAAAGTAGTGATATTTCACCAGAGTTTGTGGTCTGATTTATAAACAAGTGACTCTTATGTGCAGTTCTTGTAGTGAATTAAAAACATGACCAGTTGGTTTGATTCATAAAGAAATGACTGAATCAGTTATTTTAGCTAATTAAAACATGCAGAGCAATGAGTTAGGTTTAATGTTTAATTTCTATTCATTTATTTCCAGTTAGTAATTCTAGTACTAACTTGAACTAAAGGAAAATGTTGCCTTGGCATCAAACTGAAAAAAGTTTCAAAAAGTTTTTTCATCTAACACAGTGTCCTAACTACACGCGCCGCAATGCACGATAAAAGGTATCTTTTCCATGTTAATCAGTGTTTTTGTCCTAACCAGCCACGACGGCGACGATTCTATTTTAGAAACTGTTTCTATTATTCTGCGACGTCACGCAGGAAAAACAAACACAAAGTGTGGCAATGATAATCTCAGGTACTGTTTATGTGCTTTATTTAATGTTAAAAGCGTGTAATGTGACTTTGAATATCATTTAGTGCTCTCAGCTTTGTAGCTGTAAATGCAACAATGGATAATTCACCTCAGATCTTGAAATTAAACAAATGGAAACAAGAACGTTCAAACTGTGAACAAACAAGTGTTTGGAACATGATTGTCAGTTACTCCTGTGAGTTACTTTTGCTTTGACAAAGATTGTTTTAGTAACTCAGTCGCCTATGTATTTTTAATAATGTTTAAATGGTATAATATTTGTGAATTTGATTATGTAGCCTACTTATTGATTTCTTGCGATTGCCGTCAAAATTAGGCCCTGTCCCAAAAGGCACCCTAAGCACTCGTGGTCTTCCTACGAGTCCGCACTTTCGTGACGTAATGCCACTTTGACTGTCAGGAAGAAGTCTGCAGCGGAGTCTGCATCAGTGCGGGCTCGGCAAAAGTGCGCATCAAGGGCACATATCGACCGCAAAGGGGGCGCTCGCAAGCACCCTTCTGAGGCCTAAAATGACAAACGGGACACCCTACGGTCTCACGGACTTAACGGACATGCGCACGCGGCAGCCATTGTAAGTCCACAAGACCGAAAGGGCATATGAAGTGTGCCATTTGGGACAGGGCCTTACTCTCTGGTGCTGTGCACTTGCCGTGAGACTCCGCCCACGCGCTGTTCTGATTGGCTGTGGGTTTTGATTGATTTTGACTCATCTCGCAGTCGCGTCTAGTGTGGACAGACAAATGATTTATCGCTGGAATCTTATCGAATCGCGTCTGGTTAGGACACGGTGTAATAATCATCTAATGAATCCATTTCATTTTTTTTCCGCTTCATTTTTAATTAACTTTTTTTTTTTTATGGTTTTTATTTTACTTTTAGTATTAGTTAATGATGATAACCCTGATAATGAAAAAATCTGTAAAAAACTGGCCTGTTTAAGTTACAGCATTAGAATGTTTTTATTTATTTAAGAAAAATTATGTATGCAAAACTGACACCCCAGTGAATTAGAATAAAATCTAACTGTATCAGAATCAAATCAAATCAAGAGTTTGCAAATCAGATTTAAATTGAAACTGAATCTTAATTAATACCCAGCCCTAGCATTGACTTTTGTTTTTTAAGCTCAGGGACAACAGAGTTCGAAAGTACAGATTTTCTGTAGGGTTTATCAGCATGTGAAGGTGGACACCTGGATGGATCCATCGGTGCTTATCTCCCAGCGTTAAAAGATCAGAGGCCAAGGCTTCTCTGTGTGTGTAGTGAGCTAGCAGAAGCAATTGAACCTCCAATGACAAATTGAGCAAACAAGTTCTAGGGGTCTAAGATCTAGGGGTCACTAATGCTCTCTGTTCAGTGTTTTATCAGCAACATCAGGCATATGAATTCGTTTACAGACTCATTAACCTTTTCCTCCGGTGTCTGTTTTGCTGACTCTGCTCAATAACAATCTTCTTGTTCATCTTCTCTCTCAGGTAAGTGCCTCTCCAAACTGCGTGCGTGCAGCTATGAAGATGTTATACTGCCCGTACTGTACCGGCCAGGTGGCACTGAAGCCCTGCAAGAACTACTGTCTCAACGTCATGCGAGGCTGCCTGGCCAATCAGGCTGATCTGGACACAGAGTGGAATAACTTCCTGGGTAAGAGAGTTTTAAATGATTCAAGTAATTGATTGATTACTGAACCATTACTAGATGTAATGGAACCAGTTCTCCAAACTAAGCACATGAGTATACTAAGCACAGATTCAAAATGAACAGGTCATATTGAAATGGTTTCCTCTTGTTCACTTGCTCTTAGGCCAATACAATTTACGTGAAGCCTCAGCTTGAAACCAGGATTGAAATTGACTTGAATTAGGAGTGAAAGCTGGGGAGCTGCTCTGTTTTTTTTTCCTTGCATGTGTTTCATGAAGTGTTTTGGGCCTCTTGTGGCTCTGAAGGCCGTGTGGTCCCAGGTCCCATTCTCATGCGCTCTCGC
Organism: Leuciscus leuciscus; assembly: GCF_965113295.1. Classification (NCBI taxonomy): domain Eukaryota; kingdom Metazoa; phylum Chordata; class Actinopteri; order Cypriniformes; family Leuciscidae; genus Leuciscus; species Leuciscus leuciscus. Next base: position 20,675,320 of record NC_138732.1, read on the forward strand.
AAACTGTTCCTGGCTTGCGGGACTCTGGGACTGGCTTTGCTCACTTTGCCTGTCAGCTTTTGGGGGAACCTTAATTGGGGCGCCTTTTTCAGGCCTCTGTCTGTTTTACAAGCTGTTCATGAGATTAGCCTGGACCGATGACTGTATGCTGCCCTCTAGTGGTGGAAATAACTTGCAGAGTAATTGTTGTTTGTGCATTGGTTTTTGAAAATGTTGTATTGAAATAGATTGTTTTGTGGGTGTTCCTCTCATTAATGCATTTATTTTCCATTTTAGATTCCATGTTGGGTCTCGCTGAGAGGCTAGAGGGACCTTTTAACTTTGAGTCTGTCATGGACCCCATAGATGTCAAGATTTCCGACGCCATCATGAACATGCAGGAGAACAGCATGCAGGTCTCACAGAAGGTGTGGTTTTTAATTTTTTTTCAAAATGACATGTAAATCGCAAATGCTTGTTTTATTTATTTATATATATATATATATATAAATATAATATATAATATGATTTATATATTTATGGTATGTTTCAGGTGTTTCAGGGTTGTGGGCAGCCCAAACCCAACACGGCTTTCCGCACTCGACGCTCTTCTAAAGACTCGGGCTTCCCTGGCCGTTTCCGACCCTACAGCCCTGAGGCCAGACCCACCACTGCCGCTGGCACCAGCCTGGACCGACTGGTGAGGATAAGAGTTTCCCTTATTACCACATATCCATTCCAGACGCTTTCTTTAAAAACATGTTGATTGATTCTACCAGATCAGAATGGAACATTTGTAACAAATGGTTTGTTTCCTAGTTGACGGATGTCAAGAAGAAACTGAAGCACGCCAAGAAGTTCTGGTCCACCCTGCCGGACACGGTGTGTGTTGGAGACCGGATTTCCACCGGTGATGAATGCTGGAATGGTACAGCCAAAAGCAGGTGGGTCAATGAGATGATGCTCATTTTTTTTGTCTGGATCTATGAATTTAAAAAACACTTTAAAATGCAAGGGTTAGTGTTTAGGGTTAATTAAGTTACTTTACTTAATTAATAACTCAAATTTAAATAATAAAATAAATTGCCATGGAAAATCTATATAAAAACATTTTTGAAAATAAAATGTGAACACTTGTGGTGTAAGAAAAATATGGTATTACTTTTCACTTTTTGTATATATATAATTAAATTGATTTTTTTTTTTGAAAATGGTAAAAAAAAAAGAAAAAAGATTTTGGTCCCACTTTATATTGTCTTTCCCCCGGTTTCACAGACAAGGCTTAAGCTAGTCCCAGTCTGCAGTCAACAGTCATGTTTGAAATCCATTGTTTGAAATCCATTGTTTTGTCTCAAGATTCACACCAGTGATGTTTTTTTCTAAGGCACATTTATAAAACCTACTTAAATATCCTGACTACTAGGCACTAACGAGTAAGTAAGGTTATTGTGTACATTAATGTTTTTACATTCTACTTGTACATTTGACAATATCTGCATGTAATTACAGCTGTAATTAATTTCTATAATTAGACTGCTGACCCTTCCTTTACACCTTAACTCACCCTGAAACCCACCCATACCACCAAACCCGGCCCCACCTCAATAGCAGCAAACGTGTTTTGCAATGCTATATGAACACAATAATACATTGTACCCAACAATTTTTTATCCAAGTGGTAGTTACAGACACCTAATATAAAGTGTGACCAAGTTTTTATAAAACCATATGAAACTAACATGAATACAAAGAGAGCATTTCTAAGATCTTGGTGCATCTGGTTTAAACACATTTTTATATATACTGTAAAGATCAATTGACTTAAAAAAAAAAAAAAAACTGAGGAAACCCATTGCCTCAGAATTATTAAGAAAATAAACTTCATGCGTAATTGAAAAAATTAAGTTACATGGAATTCACATAACTTAATTTTATCAATTACGCATTGTTTATTTACTTAATAATTTTAAGGCACAGGTTTCCTCACTTTTTTTTAAGTTAAGTCAATTGAACACTTTTTACAGTGTAAAGACACTCTTAATGGTCATTGAACCAGATACAGTAAAATTACTTCATTCCTTTCCACACTCAAACTGTAACATTTGACAGCCCCACTCAACTTTTCCTCCTTTTCCTCACGTGCAGGTACGAATCTGTCGTCATGGGCAACGGCTTAGCTAATCAGGTGTCTAATCCTGATGTGGAAGTTGACATCACCAAACCAGACATGGTGATTCGGCGGCAAATAGCAGTGCTGAAGGAAATGACCAGCTGGCTTAAAGCTGCTTACACTGGCACTGACATCTCATTTGTCAATGGTACGAGGCATCTGCTTCTGCACACTTCATTTGAGCAACAATGGCTGTGGTTAAATTTATTAGAAATTCAGTATGAAGATTTGATGCAGGATGCCATCATTCAAGCCTTGTTTTTAACGTTTATCTGTCTTTCCTGGCTCTTCAGAGGATGCCGGCAGCGGAGAAGAAAGCGGAAGTAGCTGCGACTCGCCCTCTTGTGAAGAGAACGACATCTACTTCTCCACCGCAGTGCCTGTTAAACCTCGCATCATCATCAAGCCTCTGGCTGGAAACCAGCCCTCTAGTGGTACACGGTTGGCACCCTGCAGTCTGGCACTGGCAGTGGCAGCGCTCCTGCTCGCCCTACTCACCCTTCACACGAGATAAGACCGGCTGAGAGAGGAAGAGGATGCGTGTTTGTACGAATTTGAACAAGAGAGCAGAAAACTGCCATAGGACATTTAAAGACACTGCTTTCAGGATCTCCGTCTACCTGCCATCAGGGGAAGACACTCAAGTTATTAATATTCAAATAACTTCCCTTCAGTGTATTTTTTTGTGTGTGTGTTTATAAGAACGGACTTCATACGTTTCCACTCAGCATTTCACGTCAGCTGGGTTTTATTCCTCCATGTCTGTAGAGTCCAGAATCGTCAACCCGGTTATGGTTTAAATAAGTGCCGTGTTTGTTTGAAAGTAGGTCAGACTGAGTGTGTGTTTGGGTTGGATGGTGTGTACGATTGGCTGTATATATCATCCAAGGGCTTTCTCTAAAGCTAAAACAATTAATCAACCCATATAACACATGTATGATTTAAGCAAATCTGTATGAAGTACTCATTAGACTGACTTTTAATCCATTTTGAGCGTGTGTGTTGATGTGCATGGAGGCTTCGGTTAGATGCAGATCATGTATGTTCCCTGAATGTTATTGAGGTTGATAAATACTTAATGATGCCTTAAATAGTTTATAAACAAGCCCTTTATTAGGGCTTATTTATAATATATACAATGCTGCCTTATTAATGAAATCAACACTTCAGGATCCCACACAAAGCAGTTATTCTGAAAAATAACTTTTCTGTATTTGTTTCCAAACAACTTTCACAGCCCCCATCTCATCATCCCAAATACTTTCAGTGGTATAATATATAACTTGAGAATGTAGTCTTCAGTAATAACTTAATAGTGTGTGATGAAGGAGCTTTGGTTAGGTAAGGTCTGTGTGAAAGTTGATCCATTGATGAACAGGCCTTGATGGTTCCATCAACGATGATCATGCAGAGATGTGTTTCCTACATGATGCAGACTTTGTGGCCTGAGTAAAATGGTTTTTTACTGGATGTTTAGTTCTGAACTTACCAGCAGGACCAGCTGGAGATGGGTGTATGCTGAAGATGGCTTAAAACTGAGCTGTGGATGTGGAGGTGTTTATCTGGCTAGAGTGTATTGTAAGGTATAAAACTATAATATAGGTACTGCAGATTTCACTACACAGACCGCCGGTGCTGATTTGAGAGGTTGGGTGGCCTCTCTTGGTTCTTTTCTGTTTGTAACACAAAATGTCCAGCTTTTTCCCATTCCCGATTTACATCCATAGAAGTCGGTACGGTGTTTGAAAACCATTCCTCATATAGAGCAATAGACTGTGTGCGTGTGTGGTACGATCCAACACCAGTTGACAGGGTTTTTTTTTTTTTTTTTTTTTTTGCGAGTTCCCATTCAGATGTCTGACAAGTGCTTGTTTGTTGGGTTAAAAGAAAGGTTTTTCACCTCAGAAAAAAAAAACTATCCCCCCTCGCTCTTGTACAGTAAGTTATTTAACCACGTGTCTCTTTGAAAGGCATTTGCAAGCATCACTTTTCTAGGTATCTTAATTTCAGTATTCAAAATATTTATGTCTGTAGATGAATGCATTCTAATGATTTCACACTTTGATGGTTTTATATTGGCTTCAAATTTCATAATACATGATATTTAGATTTTGTAAACCGAGCTACCGTAAGCATTTGTTTTGTCATAGTTTTATGTAAGGGGATTGTGAAAATTGTACAAGCTGATGCAAGGACAGGGCTGGCCATCGGTCCTTGATCATTCCTGATGTCACATGCACTTTTAATTGGCATTCAGATACCTCACAGCAAGAGAGTTTTAAATGATGCTTTTAATCATATCTGCAGCATGCATATTTGCTTTTCAACTTTTACGTTTGTTTTTATTCATTCATTTGGAGATTCATTCAGTGTGTATGGATGAATGGCCAGTCCTCGGACATGAACAGAATCTTGTCAGGGTTTCAGGAGCCTGAAACGAGTAAATATCTCCACAGCAGTAATGCGACGCACCTCAGATTGGATATGTGTTTTTTTCTAGGCTGATGTGCTGCCACGAATAGGAAGCAATATGTGCTTTCTATCCTTCCTAAAGCTTCCCACTGTCACATGTTAAGATGGCTCTGATGTAAAGACCAGGAAAGGAATGCTTAGTATGTCGAGCTACTCCGAGTCAGCGTGAAGATGACATGGACTCTTGAATGAACCTCTGCAATGTCATCTTTAGTTTGAATGCTGAACTTCAGGTGGACAGATTGCAGGACTTGTGGCCCTGTATGTCAATGGAGTCATCTGTGATGAGGAGTCAGAGAGACTGAAGAAAGAAAAGGAAAAAAAATTGTAAATAATGAGCAGTCGTTTTAGTGGTCTCTGAGAGATGTTCATCAGATTTTACCCATTCAGAGTATGTGCTTAATATGGGCAAAACAAAGAGATAGATGCTAAAAATGTAAGAGAAAAGTTATATTAAACATTTCTTAGTCTTGTTGAAATAAAGACTGCAGATATTTAAATGTGTCGTGTGTCATTTCTGCTCTTGCCAGTATTCGCACTATTGAATTGCATGATTGCTTTGAAAATGTCTTTGAGGGACCCATTAATGAAAACAAAGGATGAGTTAAACCAATCATGAACATTGATTAATCAAAACCATTAATTAAGCTGAAGTGTTAAATCGTCCTTTAGTCTTCCTGTGTGTTATTACATTAAACTGTTAAGACAAGATGAAGACTGCTAGATATGAATATAAGGCTATTAATGTCCCTTTCTGCATTAACATATCAAAATAAAAAAGAACCATCCCTTGAGGTTTTCTTGCAATAGTACAGAAAATAAATGTGATAAAGACCATTTGAAGAAAGCTACACCTTCAGAGACTCAAATTCTCAAATCAAATCAACGTTAGCAAAGCTTCATAAGATTCCTTTCAAATGTTATTTGATTAGATAGATTCATAGTGTCGATCGTGCTTATGTTCTATTCCATTGGAAGGAAACCTTATCCAGTATGGTTCATGAATAACCTTACATTTATAATCTTTATGATAATGCATTATATATATATATATATATATATATATATATATATATATGTACTGTATATATATATATACACTGTATAAATAAGTAATGTTAACTTGTGGTGGTTTGTTTATAACAAATCATTGGGAAGTAGCTGCTTATAAAGTAATATATTAACAATTAGTAAAGATATATATATATGTATGTATATATATATATATATATATATATATATATATATATATGAAGAGTTCAGATGCAAAAGCCTCTAAGTGCCATCTGAAATTTCCTTCTAGAATGATCTTTTTTTTCCAAGCTTGTATGTTCATGTTCAGTTATGTCACTTTAATGGCAATGAAAATGACCTATTAATTGTCATTAAAGTTGAATTCCTGAAATTAAACGTACAAGCTTGGGAAAAAAAGATCATTCTAGAAGGAAATTTCAGATGGCACTTAGAGGCTTTTGCATCTGAAGTCTTCATATGTGTGTTTATGTATAAATATATATATATATACGCACACACACACACACACACAGACATACACATACATATATATATTCTCATGTCTGAGTGAATAGACGAGCAGTCGTGTGCCGCTGCAGATGGACAGGCGATCGCATGCATATCATATATGTGACCCTGGATCACAAAACCAGTCTTAAGTAGCACGGGTATATTTGTGGCAATAGCCAACAAAACATTGTATGGGTAAAAATTATCGATTTTTCTTTTATGCCAAAAATCATCAGGATATTAAGTAAAGATCATGATCCATGAAGATATTTAGTAAATTTCCCACCTTAAATATATTAAAAAAAATAGTTTTGTGAGTGGATGCAGCACAATCGCCTATAGAAATGGACAACTTTAAAGGCGATTTTCTCAATATTTCGATTTTTCTGCACCCTCAGTTTCCAGATTTTCAAATAGTTGTATCTTGGCCAAATATTGTCATATCCTAACAAACCTAATATCAATGGAAAGATTATGTATTCAGCTTTCAGATGATGTATAAATCTCAATTTAAAAAAAAATACACATAAGACTGATTTTGTGGTCCAGGGTCACATATATACATACAGGTGCTGGTCATAAAATTAGAATATCATCAAAAAGTTGATTTATTTCAAGAATTCAACTTAACAGGTGAAACTAATATATTGTACAGACTCATTACATGCAAAGTGAGATATTTCAAGCCTTTATTTGTTATAATTTTGATGATTATGGCTTACAGCTTATGAAACCCACTAAATCAAAATCCCAGAAAGTTATGAAATCACACAGTAATTACACAGTAATACCATGGTCATTTAACCAGGTTTTGGTTCTTTTGGCAGTGTGGGCAGGTGCAAATCCTGCTGGAAAATGAAGTCAGCATCTCCATAAAGCTTGTCTGCTGAAGGAAGCATGAAGTGCTCTGAAAATGTCCTGGTAGACGGCTGCGTTGAGTGGACAGCACAGTGGACCAACACCAGCCGATGACATGGTTCCCCAAACCAACACAGACTGGAAACTTCACACTGGACTTCAAGCATCTTGGATTGTGTGCCTCTCCATTCTTCCTCCAGACTCTGGGACCTTGGTTTCCAAATGAGATGCAAAATTTGCTCTCATCAGAAAAGAGGACTTTGGTCCACTGTGCTTTATTAAATCCAGAGTCAACACAGCCGTCTACCAGGACATTTTCAGAGCACTTCATGCTTCCTTCATTTTCCAGCAGGATTTACACCTGCCCACACTACCAAAAGAACCAAAACCTGGTTAAATGACCATGGTATTACTGTGTACTTACTGTGTGATTTCATGTAATATTCTAATTTTCTGGGATTTTGATTTCGTGGGCTTCATAAGCTGTAAGCCATAATCATCAAAATTATAACAAATAAAGGCTTGAAATATCTCACTTTGCATGTAATGAGTCTATATAATATATTAGTTTCACCTGTTAAGTTGAATTCTTGAAATAAATCAACTTTTTGATGATATTCAAATTTGATGACCAGCACCTGTGTGTGTGTGTATATATATGTTATTAATTAATGCAATAAATTAATATATAAGCAGCTACTTCCCAAAGATTTGTTATAAAAACAAACAACCACAGTTTAACATTATTTATTTAGGTATTTAATGTTGTGTTTTGTTGTTGTTGATAGTTTACAACGATAATAAATGTGAAATATAAAACAAATTGTTTGTTTATCAGAGGAGACATTTTAGCTAATTAACTGTCTAGACAACCACTTGTATTGGAAAAGAGAAAATAGAATTTGTAAATTATTATTTGTGTTTTTTTTTCTTCCCCAAAATAATTGTCCTCACGAGGACTTTTATTGTGAAGAGAGAAATGCGGGTGCGGAGGGAACGGGGAAGAGCGAGTACGAAATTGTGGTAGAGGTAAACAGCAGAAGTTATCTGTAGATCTCAAAGCGATACGATGTAACTACGGACGGGAAAGCCTCGTGGAAACATGTAGACATTAATTACGTTCGATACTAGCAGACAAACATCCACAAAAAGCGCTGGGCGTGTTCATGTTTGGATGTGCTGAGGCTCGAGTCGCAGGTTTTGTTCTAACGTTAACGTTACATTCCTCCCGGCCGACGAGACGCGGTGGGGAACCGCACAACTGAGTAATGCTTTCACTTTTCCAGCGAGAAGATGGATGAAAAATCCTACTACAGCCGACTCCTCATCGCACTGCTGATGGTCCTGTGTTTCGGCGTTATTGTATTACAATACATATGTCCTACATCCGACTGCCAGTTGCTACACCTGGCATCATTGTCCTCGAGACTAGGGAGTCGCGCGCCCGGGGATCGCATGAACGGAGCCGGTGCGGGAGATCCGTACAGCTCAGAAGACGGTGCTTTGGTTCGCTTTGTGCCTCGCTTTAATTTCACCACCAAAGACCTTTATCGCGCTGTAGATTTCAATATCAAGGGGGACGATGTTATAGTGTTCCTCCACATTCAGAAAACCGGGGGGACCACGTTCGGGCGTCACCTGGTCCGCAACATCCAGCTGGAGAGGCCGTGCGAGTGCCATGCGGGCCAGAAGAAGTGTACTTGCTACCGGCCAGGCAAACGGGACACCTGGTTGTTCTCTCGCTTCTCCACCGGCTGGACCTGCGGTCTGCACGCGGACTGGACGGAGCTCACTAACTGCGTGCCTTCTTACATGAGCAACCGTGAGGCTCAGGAGAGGCGTGGGATTCCCAGGTGAGTGTTTAATTGGTTTTTATCAGTGTAATAAACTGATTTTAGTGTCTATAATGGACTGGAACGCGTCTTCACAAACAAACTTATTTCTTTTGTTATGGTATTCTGTGTTGTATGGTGTCACGGTGTGCTTCTCCACTCCTTCCCCTCATATTGTTCTCGTTCAGTTCAGTGCTGAAGCCTCTCAGCAAGTCAATTATGTGGAGACAAAAGGCCTCCAACAGGTCAGGCTCAACCCTAGAGTGCTTTCATTCAACGCATTCCTGCAACAGGGGACCCATCATCATAATCAGACACCCTTTCAGACACCCTGGAGGGCAGACAGCCTGCTGGCACCAGAACATCTGCCATTCTCCCAGGCTTGTCCTTTAAACAAACTCCCCGTAGCAATGTTTGATAATGTTTGCACTGGGAGGCATTGCTTTTGATATATAAGCTTTGACTGCCTTAAGCGTAGTAGGTTGGTACTGTTTTAAAAGCTACACTACTGTTAAAAAGTTGTTGTTTTTAAGAAGAAATTACTACTTTTATTAGGCAAGGACGAATTCAGTTGATCAAAAGTGTTAGTAAAGACACTTAATGTTGTTACAAAATTTCTATCCCAAATAAATGCTGTTCTTTTCTACTTTCTATTCACTAAAGAATACTGCAAAATGCATCACGGTTTACATAAAAATGTTTAGCAGAAAAACTGGTGTCAGAGCAGAACAAATGTTTCTTGGGCACCAATCAGCATATTACAATAATTTCTGAAAGATCATGTGACACCAAAGCCTGGATACTGATAAGGCGATAATTATTGTCAAATGTCAATTGTTGTTTTGTTTGATACCTGATGAATGACTGATATTAAAAATCTATACTTTTTTTTTTTTATCTAAGTAAATGAAAACCCCTAAAATCTAAAATTGTTTTACAAGTGAATTTGAGCATCTCAATTTAATAATGTAGTGTGGATTTTAATTGAGATCTACTAAAGATTACATGCAACTTTTTACATTATTGGTATTTTTAAATATGAACTTTAAGTCAATGTATTTATATAGAAGCATTAAACAACGATTGTTGACCAAAGTAATGTACAACATAACATTACAAACACTGGCTAAACCAGAAACTACACAACAGATATGATTAAAAGCTAGAGAAAAAATATATGTTTTACTATAAAATTGTGTAGTATAGGGGCAATTCTAATAAAAACAGGCTGTTCCAAAGTTTCGGTGCATAAAATATACAACAATATTGACTGATGTATACAGATATAAATGCATGAAGGGCCTGTTTTTCAAATGCAAACACAATTAGATCAAATCATTATCCCATGGGCTCATTGTTGGCTTGCAAGTAATGAAAAAGTTGAGGCTCACCAGAGACTTTCTCTGTGCTGTTGTTGAATGGATTTGTCCAGACAGTCTTAATTGATATTCGTATGGAAACCGTTCAGGATGTGAGCTGAAAGATGATTCTTCTTATTCGCTCATTATGCTAAAATGCCCATAATTACAGTCAACCAGCAATAATTCATTCCGTTTTCCATCAAGATCGCTCCCCTGACACACTCCAACAGAAACTACGCCATGAATAATTCTGTTACTGTGAACATGCACAAAATATGACAGCTTTACTCCACTTAATGATTCATATGCAATATTACATTTCATTTTGTTTCTTTTTTTTATAGTCAACAGTGTGATTGCTTTAGTTTAAACTCATTTAGCCACTTTTTTGATAACCTAATTTGATAAATTCTTCTCTTTCCTGTCTCATGTAGTAGGAACTACTACTACATCACGATCTTGAGGGATCCAGTGTGGCGGTACCTGAGCGAATGGAGGCACGTTCAGCGCGGTGCCACATGGAAGGCCTCTAAACACATCTGTGATGGCCGTTTACCCACCCTGACCGAGCTGCCCAGCTGTTACACTGGTGACGACTGGTCGGGCTGCTCGTTGGAGGAATTCATGGCGTGTCCTTACAACCTGGCCAACAACAGACAGACCCGTATGCTGGCCGACCTCAGCCTGGTGGGCTGCTATAACCTCTCCATCATGAGTGAGAGCCAGCGCTGGGTCATGCTACTTGAAAGTGCCAAACGCAACTTGCGAAACATGGCCTTTTTTGGTCTGACAGAATATCAACGTAAGACTCAGTACCTCTTCGAGCAAACATTCCGCCTGGCCTTCATCGCGCCATTCACACAGCTCAATGGCACCCGCGCTGCGAGCGTAGAGGTGGAACCAGAGACCCAGCGAAGGATTCGGGAGCTGAACCAGTGGGACGTGGAGCTGTATGAGTATGCGCGGGACCTTTTCCTGCAGCGATTCCAGTATGCCAGACAGCAGGAGCGCAGGGAGGCCCGTCAGCGACGCCTGCAGGAGAGACGCAAGCTACGTGCCAAGGTGAAGCCTTGGTGGGGGGTGACTGGAAAAGCTGTTTTTAAACCCACCAAGGAGCCATCAATGACAGAACAATATCCCACTTTCTCAGAAGAAAAAGAAATGGATGCTGGACAAAAGCTGGAGAGTGAGACTGAAGGACAGGTAGAGGACAACTGGTTAGAGGAGGATGACAATGAAACCATATTGGACTATTTAGAAAATGTGGAGCAGTGGCGGTAGCCAACAGCTATTTGGGAAGGGGGTTGAACTCAATAATGAATTAGAAAATGGTGATTCCATTTTATTACTATGGGGTACTATAATCCTTTTAGCCCAAATCACTGCTAAATATTAGCACGTACGGGTTGTTATTTGCGGGTTTCTCTTTTTGTGACACATGAATTTTGTGGAATGCACATCATAATTCTCATGTATATTGGGTTCATAGCACCAGTTCACTGTCAAGTATCATAGTTTAAATTATTGTCTTGCTGCCTGACCTCTCTTGTGACTTGTGAACTGAAGAGATGCTAAAATCCAGAGTCCCGTCCCCACTCTGCCCTTGAGAGAGGGCATTATGACTCAAGGTTGCAGTAGATCATCTCTGCAATTAATGTACTGAAAATCACTATGGAATTCATAGCTTAAGTACTTATTGTTAAAGCCAAAGAATGGAATGAAACATTTTCTGATCTTGCTGTTCTGAGGAAGAAGCTGGTCGCAGCCCATTTTTATTTACATACCTGTAGTGCAAGATTTAAAAATATTGCCTTTTTTTTTCTTTTTTATCCAAGTGTCCTCAACAGTCACAATCCCATGCACATATGTTGCCTTTTGTTGAAGATGTCCAGCAATTGTCTTTTGGGTTATCTTTTTATTTAAGATGTTTTATATGAAATGTATTTCTTTCTTATTCCTTTTATTTATATGTTAGCTAATATGATCACATGATATGGGTTGGCTCATGGTATTTTGCTACTTGAAAATAATAATAAAAAAACCATTGTGAATCACTTCATCTTCATACCACACCATAGGTTGTACTGAGGAACGCAGATTGCTCTACTGGAAAATTAATAATATTTGTGAGTACAAATAAAACAATTTTTGTATATAATAATCCATATTGCTTGCGTCTAGTTGCACTTGATCTGGAAGGGCGAGTCTTCATTTTTGCCTTTTTTTTTCTTCACAGCAGATGGAGCCAAAGTAACACCCATTGCTTCTGAATGGAAGCTTACATGTATAAACACATTCGATCTGTTGTACATAAGGTGTCCTATATCACAATACACATTTTGCCTGTAATTAGGCTATAAAGATTACTAACTTCTGCTGTTTAAATCCCACAATTTGTTTTTGCTTGTCGCTGTTGGTTTGTGCTGACTGCTGCAATTTACTAATTCACTCTTCTGTGAGTATTGCCCCTTATATATTTTGTTTGGATCATGCACATGCGTATCCATACCATATTTCTATATTCTATTGACCCAGGCCTATGAATGTATTTGTTGTCCATTATATAAAATAACATGTATTATTAGTAATTGGTTAATTGTATGATACGTCAGGTCATGTGATGTCATCATGGCTGCGTCCACGAGGGGGCGACCCGCTCTATGTACAATAAATCGGTATTTTCTAGAAGCCAATTTGGGGGACTATTTCATGCGAGTATACAGAATTTTTAATAATATTTCATAAAAGTACTATTCATATATTAATGTAAAGTTTCTTAGTTTAAAAAAGTGTTGAGTGCACCTTTAAACACCCATTACTCACGAGCAAAGTAACAGTTGCATTATTGTCTAACCAGTGTAAATAAAGCTGCTGTACTGTACGACATCAAATGCATTTAAATCCACTTTTCCTTAAGGCTTTGCGTGAAATATTTCTCATTATTGGTGTCCTCATATCCATGAGGCGCAGTTTGCACTGAGGTCGAATGGGAATCCCCCTAAAATGGAGGCAATACATGGGAATGCACGTAGTGCCGTGCACACTTTCATTCTACTCCTCCCTTCTGCCCTCCCTCGTCTCGTCTTCTGCCTAGCAGCAGCTAGCAAGTTCGCTTCACGCTTCCCCATCGCTAGCTTCGTCGTTCAACTCGAAACACCCCGCAGCCGCTGGTCATTTTACGAGGCTTTCAGCTGCAAACTGCGCGATCGAAAGCTCTCGGTTAAACGCGGGAACTTTTGCAACCAAAGCGCGCGCCTCACATCAGCCAGTGATCGTGACGTAGTTATTGACAAATCTTTATTTCGCTTTGCGCTGCATTTGATGTCACCCGAGCTCTAGTCGCGCGCCGTCTGCACAGGTGAGTCATCTGCTTTCATAAAAACCAATATTTCATATTCTTTAACCAGTCTTGCCGCACACATGTTATTGCAAATGCGATGGGTGTAATGCATTGCTCGCTGTCACGACTGACGCTGGCTCGTTTATGGGTCTCCATCTCTAACCTTGCTTTTGCGCACATGGCCTCTTCGCACCGTGACGCATAAAACTAGAATTTGACTTTCTCCATATTCTTAGTAGCCAAGTCTATCATTTGACCTTACCGCACAAGCTGTCACTTGTAATAAAACGTCCGTAATGCAGTTCGGTGTCGAGCATTGATCATACACTTGCTGACAGCTGTTGAGCTTTCCATCAGTGCTGTGGTGCCCTGAACAGCACCTAGTTTGTAAACTGGTTGGATGGAGCTCAAACTCTGCTCACATGTTATGAGCCCCTGTAATAGTCAGGTGCAGTGGGCTGTATGTCTTTTCTGATGCTGTATTTGTGTCTGGCATCTCAAACAAGTAATTCTGTCATGCTGACATTTCAATTTTTCATGGCCAGAGCTGGACGTAGTCCCAACCATAAGGTGTTCACCCACGGTTCGAGCTGAATTTGTCCTTGATTTCCTGGAACATGTAAAAGGTGGGACTGGAACATTTGTGAGGGTGGTTTTGTATCTTGGTGTGGTTGAAGTTAAATGTCCTTTGTCCCGCTTACCCTTAACATCATCGGACATTTGCCAGCACAGACAACTGGCAAAAGCCAAATGCTTTAGTTTATTTTGTAAAGCTAAGCATTCCTTCTACAACATTTTGTTGAGTCTGATGACCTTTATTTTGCTCTGTCAAGCCTGTTTATGGTAACAGTTTAGTATACAGGGTTCCCATAGTCCCTCAGGAAATTAATTCGATATAAAAAACCATGGACATTTCTCCAATGCAGTAGTTAACATGAAAATGTAGCAATTTTACATTATTAATGTTAATGTTTTACCTACACTAATACATTTTTAACATTAAGTTGTATTGATTAACATTAATGTATTGTAAACTAATATGAATTTGCATATGAATTAACATGAACTTGGAAAAAATTAATGCTAAAAAAAGAATAATTGTTAGTTCATTATATCTAATTTCAAGAAGATTTTTCGGGACGAGACATTTGTACATTAAGAAGTAGGCTATAGCGATGACATGTTCCATGGATTACAATTGGAGATTGAAAATTGAGTGTTTTATTGACCTGTACAGAAATTAAAACAGCAGGGCTGTGGAGGTCTGGACAATCGTGTCCCTGAAACTGCCAGTTGCTGCATGGCACTTAGGACTTGCTTCATATTAAAAATGTTAAAATCTATCTTGGCTTTCTTTTTGATTTAATTTGGTTATAGGCCACAGATTTTGTGTGAAGAATATCAAATAATATATGCATGACAGTACAGTTGCTTTAAAGTGAAGTGTGCGAGTTACACCAAACAGTCGAGGTGCGAGAGCACCTGCAGTCGTGTGAGTGGCAGTTGACATTCTGTTTGATTTCACACCTTGTGATGTGCACTGTCAAAGGTCAGGTCAGAGGAGTCCTGCTGCGTTAGAGGGCTGGTGTCTGTCAGACTTCAGTGGCATCGCTGCCCTTTAGTTATGTCTGCGATTTAAAGGTCTTCACATGGCTTACAAGTCATATATTTTTGTGGTAATACCAGGTTAATACATAGCACGTGCCCTCCTTCTCCCTGAGGGGTCTGTTTATCCTGCACTTCCTGATTTAAATTAGAACTAGACCCACATACGCCGTACACAGAGACAAGCTCCATTAGTTCCCAGTGGTCACGACTGGTCAGATAGCCATAGACGAGAGAAAACGAGAGCTAAATCCTTCTCAGAGGTGTGGGGTTAAATCAGGTGAGATGCCAGTAATCCTCCTTATGGTTTTTACCTCATAGGGAACAGATAGGGAATAAAATATTAGGAAGCCCCCTGATGGTACGTGTGCGTCTGTGCGATGTCATGATTTAAGATTGTGAATGATTAAAATGTCTCCACGGTCTGCTTTTGAAGAAATATCGTAGTATCGTGCTACAGTGCACATTCTGTCAGTTGCAGTTCTGGCGAGGTCCCCTTGTGCCAACACACTGTACAACGCAAGCGACGTACATTCACATCACATGATTAGCAACACAGTGATAGGCTAACCTCTTTGGAATCTTCGGAACACAAATTAAGATCTTTTTGATGAAATCTGAGAGCTTTCTGTCCCTCCATTGACAGTCTATGCTACTACCATTTTGATGCTTCAAAATGTTCATAAAGAGATTGTAAAATTGAACGGTTTGGTCCAAATTTTCTGAAGAGACACGTTCCCTTTATATGATGAACAGATTGAATTTAGGCTTTGCGTAGTCTAGCGTAGAATGTCAATGGAGGGACAGAAAGCTCTCAGATTTCATCAAAAAGATCTTCATTTGTGTTCTGAAGATGAACAAAAGTCTTACTGGTTTGGAAATACATGAGGGTGAGTAATTAAAGGGATAGTTCACTTTGAAATAAATTTTTGGTATGTTTTAGCTTACCTCAAGGGCATCCAAGATGTAGGTGTCTTTTTTTCCGCAGTAGTTTCAATTTTGATATTTTTAGGTCAAACCGTTCTTGTCTGTCAGTCATATAATGCAGGTCGATGGTCACTGTCTCAAAGAGCATGCACAGAGTCCAAATTAAAACAATTCCACATCGTCCAAATTAAACAATTCCCCATCGTAAGTACACATTGATGGCCTAAGACACGAAACAAGCGGTTTGTGTGAGAAAACGAACAGTATTTATATCGTTTTTACCTCTTATACACAGCCATGTCGAAGTGATCTGATCTGACGTGTACGCAGACTGGTGCATAGATATATACACACTAGATGTCGCCTTGTCTACGGCAGTTCATTGGAACGAATGTCTTTAATGCGACATCTAGTGTATATATCTGTGCACCAGTCTGCGTACACGTCATGGCTGTGTATAAGAGGTAAAAACGATATAAATACTGTTCGTTTTCTCACACAAACCGCTCGTTTCGTGTCTTAGGCCATCAATGTGTACTTACGATGGGGAATTGTTTAATTTGGACGACGGGGAATTGTTTTAATTTGGACTCTGTGCATGCTCTTTGAGATAATGACCATAGACCTGCATTATATGACTGACAGACAAGAACGGTTTGACCTAAAAATATCAAAATTGAAACTACTGCGGAAAAAAAGACACCTACATCTTGGATGCCCTTGAGGTAAGCTAAAACATACCAAAAATTAATTTCAAAGTGAACTATCCCTTTAATGACAGAATTTCAATTTTTGGGTGAACTATCCCTTTAAGTGAACAAACATAAACAGTTGTGTGTCTGCATATTAGATCCACGCATGGGGTCTTAAAGTGACAGCAGTCTAATATACTTGCCTCCATTTATCATTAATGTTAATCAAAAAAAGACAGAGAAAATCTCTTACTGCTCTTCACTAAGTCTATGTAGTGTTTTATTTTTTACATTTGTCTATTCAATTTCTTACTTGAATGCTACTGTTAAATACTATAGCTGAAAAATGTAAAGCACTGTTTATTTCATTTGTATATTATATTGTATTTGTAATTTGCTTCTTTGTTCTTATTTTTAATAACAAAGATAAAATAAAGAATTGTATGTAATGATTTCGGTTTTTTTTTTTTAAATAGGCAAATTAGATTTGCTGTGCTGCTCAGTGACTTATAATAAAACCAATATGAAAAATAATTGTGATAAAATCTATAAAATAAAATACATGATCTTCCTGAAAAACAATCATGATAGGATATTTTTGCCATAACGCCCACCCCTACTTGATGGTCCCACGTGCACACGTTCTCAGTCTTTCAAACACAGTCCATGTTAGCACCTCATATCCGCATATTGCCGCATGTGCTGAAACTGCACCACAGGTTCAGGCACGTTTGCCACTGACGGCGTGGACTTTGCTCTCGCTTTCATTCACCCTATAAAATTAATGATAAGAACAGAGAGTAAGGTTACTGTACACATGTCCTCATTTCCCCTCTCCCGCTTTGCTGGAGCAAACATGATAGTTTATGCCATATGCTTTGAAATGGCAATAAAACGTGGTGCTGGCCTGATAAAGCAACAAATGATCAAACATTGAGCGACTATAATATTGACTGAGCTGTCGTATTTAGCTAGCTTGCTGTAAATATCGGTTCTCTGTCTACTGAATCTATAAGAACTAGACTATTGCGTTCTATAAATATGGCCACTGCCCTCTTTTCGCAAGTAGGTTATGACATGCTCAGATTGTGTTACTCACAAATGAGCTTTTAACCACTATTCTGTAAAGTGCAATGCACTATTAGATATCATTTGGGTGCATTTTGCGCGAACACAAATGAGACTTTGGCAAGTCTGCGCTTCATTTAAAATAGTTGACCTGCTTTTGAACATCTTGTGATGTTTATAATTGCATAAAATGATGTATTTGATCCTGCACTTGCTCCTCATAGTCGTTTCGTTTCTCCAGTTTGTTGTTGCAACATTACACTGAGCTGGGCAGAGGGGAAGAGGCTCAGCCTGTTGTAATGTGTCATGTTGCTTTAAGCCTATGATTTTAGAGTTTGTTTGTGCTCTCCAGAGCACTGTACGTGTCTCTGTCCTTGCTGTGAGTTTTTGAGCGAGCTCAGGCAGCTGCATGTTTTTATGAATGGAGGCAGTGGGGCTGTAATAGGCTGAAAGGATTATATATACTTAACCTAATTATTTTTCCCTGTGGCTGGGGGCTTTTCCCCTCTGCCAGTCCCGTCTCACAAGCTCTTGATTCTCAAGACTTCTCTCCACCATGTTAGAGCATGTCTCCACCTAAGCTGTCAGAACCGTCCATTTCTGTGGGTTTTTTTGTGTGTGAATGCTGCAGTTCTGGCTCTGAGGAACAGAGAACTATGTGTATTTTTGCATTGCTTCCTTTCATTAAGGGAAGTACGCACATGGCTTAATATCGGTTACATTTGGGTCATACTTCTGCATCAGATTCTCTGCACTGATCAGCCTTGTCCTTTAAATGTCATTCAGACAGTTTGTTCCCTGTAATGGCCAGGACAGTGTGTCTATTCATACGATTCAATCATTTAAAGAAGTATGCAGCCATCTTATACTGATTGAAACTCTTCTTAAAGGGATATTTCACCCTAAAATGAAAATGTAGTCATAAATTACTTGGAACACTTGGAATATACGTCACGTGATCTTTTTGCTTCTTTTAAAAAAAGGAAGGAACACAAAAAGTGAATTTGAAGGATAACTGAGGCTGTCAATTTCAAAAGTGACAATTTCATGAAAGTTGTCCATAGGAATCGAGCACTATAATTCAGTTAAGCTATATGATATCTTTGATGATGATTTTCATTTACTCCAGTGGACTAAAAACCACTGTGACCAGATAATTCAGTCTTGAAAATCCTGTCTGATTCATGAACAAATCATTTTTGGGTGAACTATCCTTTTAAGAAAAGTATGCAGCCATTTCTACTCATTAAAACTCTTCTTAAAGGAACAGTCCACAAAACAAAATAGAATTCTGCCATCATTTACTCACCCTCACGAGGCCATTAAGCTCCAAAATGACCAAAAAAGCACAATGAAAGTATAATGTAAGTAGTCCATATGACTTGCGCTCTAAAATTCAATAAAGCCATATGATAGCTTTGAGTGACAGAGTGAAATTTGTTATTTACTGATATTCTTCCTCTCCAGTGGACCTTGAAACATTGCAACCAGATCATTGAGTCTCAAGAATGGTTTTGTGAACTTGTCCGGTTTCGTAAACCAAATCACCCAATTTGTTGAAAAGATCTGACTTAAAATAATAATTTGTTCATGAATCAGACATCCCTAGCTCTCTCATGAACACACCAAGAAGACCTATGAATGTCAATATTTCCAGTGACCGATGACTTAAATTTTGTTCTGTTCCTCACACAAAGCCGTAAGGACCTCTTTTATGATACTTTATGGTGTTTTTAGAAGCTTGGAAAATCAGGATTGAACAACTTGAAGGTGAGAAATGAATACCATAATTTCCATTCTTGGATGAACTACATAAAACAGTAAATAATGAATAAACAGCTATTTGAAATCATATTAAAACAAACAGCAAACCTTGTTAAAATCTCAAATTCCCCAAAGCATGACTCTATTTCTGAGAATACATGTGGGTTCAGTTTCATTTCTCTGTGATTTCACCTCCGCAACATAAGAAGTGCAAAAGAGACATTTAAAGGCATAGTTCACCCAAAGATGAAAAGTCTGTCTTCATTTACTCAGCCTCATGTTGTTCCAAAATTGTATGATTTTCTTTCTTCTGCGCAACAGAAAAGAAGATATTTTGAAGAATGTTGGTAACCAAACAGTTTTGGTCACCATTGACTTCCATTGTATGGACGAAAGATATTACTTTGAAAATATCTTCTTTTATCTTCCACAGAAGAAAGTAAGTCGTACAAGTTTTCCGACAACATGATTGTGAGTAAATGATGTAAATGATTACTGTCACTAAGAAGCACTACAAAGGTTAACTTTGAGCTACTGAACTCTCACTTCAGCGTGAGAAATGCTGCAGTACAAGCTGCAGCAAGCAGAATGCATGTGGGGAGCATGTGCTGTGCTGGTGGAGCTGCAGTATGTGCTGGTCATGCTGGGCTGGCCTTGTATGCGTCAGCTCTGTGGTATGAAGGTTATGTTGTGGCGCTCCAGTGCTGCTGAGCGCTGCAGTGCGTTGGAACAGCAGACTCATCTCTTTCCTGCCTTGACCTCTGCCAACTGACCCTCGCACTCCCACTGCTGTCTCTGAGGACGAGTACGGCAGAGGCAGAGAACCAGATTCAATCATGCGTTGGTTCTGCATATCATTCCGATGTAGTTCGTTCACTTGCTTTTCTGAGCTTATTTGGGAACTCTGTGCCACTGACTGTCAGAGTGTCAGTGGTGGCAACCCCGTATTGAAAATGCTTATCATTTGAATGCTGCGCCTGTTTGCCCATCATCACCTTCCCAGCATTTCAAGGTCAGCTTTAGTTATGATTATGCAGCCGCATTGCTCCATTTTCCCTATTCACACATTAGTCATGTCCCAAAGACTGAGCTTCCATGAAAAATAAAATGTTCAAAAGGCCCCGTGGCCTTTGGTTTATTTACATAAGCAAAATGTTGCACTCCGTTGGGACCTGAAAAAAAGACACGTCTGCAGAATGTTGCTTCATCAAGCCATGAGATTTGTGTTGGCTATTAAAATATATTGGTCGGCAGTTTATTTTTCCACATTGTAGTCTGTTTTTTTTTACCTCAATTTAATTAAATTTCCTCGTACATGACAAGAGTTACAGTGAAAGGCTTTTTTGAAAATGGTTAAAATAGACCTCAAATGAACACTTAACAATGTTTACTCTAGTGATCCCTGTAATTATTTTACCTAGGGCAGCTGTTTTCATATTGATCTGTATAATCGATAATTCCAAGATCTAAGATTAGCTCATTCAGCAAGTGTGTCTCAAATAGACAACGAATTCTGGTGACTGGTTTTCTGTTTTTTAAAGCATAGTAATGAAGTTTAACCTAAAACGAGGGTGAGTAAATTATTTTCATGTCGTTCCAAACCTGCATGTTTTTTTTCTTTTCTGTGGTATACAAAAAGCAGATATTTTGAGAAATTTTGTTTGATATTGAAAGTCAATATGATCTGATGTTGTTTTGGACCCCATTGACTTTCATTACATACTTTTCTTCCATATTGGGATGGACATCCGAGTGAAATTTATGAGAGAATAAGAAAAAAATGTAGGGCAAGGACTTGGTTCTATCCATCGGTTGTTGATTGGATTGTGGAGGGGCGGCTTTAAGCAGACTAAATGATGAAGAAGTCCAGCATTCATCAACAGTCACAGTTGAAAAAGAAAAAAAAACTTTTGGTACCAATATGTACCTTTAAGGTACTAATATGAGCTCTTTAGGTACAAAGGTGTACCATTTGAAAGGGTACCGTCCTAGTGACGGCTTTTGTACCTTTTTTTTCTGAGAGTGAATAAGATCAATACCATGGATTTACAAAATAAATAAGGTGAATTTTCATTTCATGCCGACTAAAAAGCATATAGCATGTAGCATTTAATTTAGCAGTAATAATGTTATTTCTCACAGACAGACAGTAGGTGGTTTTGTTGACTTTGTTGACGGTTTCAAACAGCACGCTAGCGCCTATATTGTAGCCAGGTTTTGATGAAAGATCTGTTTCTCAAACGCCCGGTCTTCTGCTATACATTCCAGTTATTTACTTGATTCTTACATGGCCACATGCGGTGCCTGAAGGACACTGCTACAAGTGCGATGTGTATACAGCTCGGTGATCTTGTAGAAACAATACACACTCGCCACCTCCACACTTCTGATATTTACAGCCTCCTTTGTAGATCTGCGCCAGAAACACTCACACACGTATACAGTGCTGTATATCCTCCGCCCAGCCGTCTTTCTGCTGTAGAGAACATCAAAGTAAACCGACTACACAGCCGGCACTTACACTAGCCTGTATAACAATTGTACTACATATAGCTGACGTTATTAGTATCGAGCACACGGTTATTTGTCTTCTTGTCTGTGCAATTAGAAATGAATGTTCTTTCTGAAGTGCATCAGGGTTTAGGGTTTTAAGACTTTTTCTACCATTATTTGTTAAATCTCTTTGCAGGTTCAATGCAAGTTTAGATGCATCTAATCTAGCCTGTATGTTTTTCAGTAGTGTGTTACTAGCTCTTTTCACAATAGTGTAGCTTTTCAATTTAACAAGCTAGTTTTTCCAATGTGCATTAAAAACGCTGCATTGCTGTTTTTAATGTCACATTGTATTGCATGCTCAGCCTGAGCACGCTGAGGCAGTTCATATTCTGATTCCTTTTTGCATCGTTCAGATGGTTTATGAAACAATACATTAACTGATTACAGTCCCTGGTATCATTGGGGATGCATGGTATATCAGTACAGAATCGGTTATCGGCCTTCAATAGAGATTAATATCTATATATATATATTTTTTTTTTAAATATTGGTACTAGCTGATATAAAAATTGTAACTGTAAATACTGTAAAATCACCTATTTTTTTATTTGATTGAAATGAGCATCAAGAATTGATATCTATTTTCTAAATGCATGTTATTGATCTTGTAAACAATTCATAAATTGTTTTTAAATAACTACTTTTTCAATAGAATATGTTGACTGCTCTTTACCTAGTTTAACTTTATAAGTAACCTTGCTTTCCCTAAACTTTTGTCTTGCTTTTTCACTTTTCATTCAGTCGTCCTAGATGAAACAATATGCCTTTCTTTTAGTGTTATCTGCTTTTATGCCTTTACAGTAAAAACAGCTTGTAATAACTAGGTCAGACCTACACCAACCAGTCAGATTGCGTTTTGTCGGTCTACTTTGCATTAATAATTTACTTCATCACGTTGTATAATCAGTTCGAGACATCTATTTATAACAGGTTGCATTGTTTCGGGGGATGTGTGATCGTTAGCTTTGCAAGCCGCGAAGATAAAAATCATCCAATTTGGGAAACAACGATGATTATTATTGCGAGGGGGATTAGCAATCGTTGGGAGGGCAACGCTTGTACTACATATTAAGGTAATAGCGGCGTCTGTGGAGGGAATCAGACACAGCGGCTGACGTCACGGCCACATGTTCTCTTCACGGATCACCTCTCCGTTCACCTGCTTACATATAAATGAGATAATTGGCCTTTCACTGTGCATGCAGGAAGCAGGTGTGGCTGAGGTACCATGCTGCTCTGAGACAGAGATGTGCTAACTTCAGTGCTGACAAACAGCTCAATGCAGGTCTGCGTTCCCCGGGGGGGCGTCTTCATCGATCTTACTGTAGGGCTGATATTGGGGGAGGGTGTGCTCACGTCAGCCTGCTGTAAAACCTACTTTCTGCTTTGCCCGGTGTTACGTTGCACTGTATTTAGTGCCTTTGTTCTTGTATCTGGAGGTGGGTGTCATTAATTCAATTTCTATCCTCTCTCCCTCGTTTTCTCTCCCGATCTCCCTCATCCACTCACCGCATTGCTCTCCTTCTGGACCGTCTGTCTGCGTGATCCCCCCCCCCCCCTCCTCCGTCTGTGTCTGTCGCTGTGAGACACAGGGACAGACAGATAATATCTCCCTTAACCTCTCCTCTAATCCCTTCACTGTCTGCTCGTTCACCTCTGCATTATTTGTTTTCATTTTCCCGTCCTTTTATTTGTTTAGCCATCCATCCCTCCCTCCCGCATCGGTTTCGAGTGTGCTTGGTCATCACAGCATTGATTATTCTTCACTGTACTGTCTCTTTCTCTCTCTCAAGGGACCACATATCAGCTGTCAGACCCACCCAAGACACCCACTCACATCCCCCTGTTGCACCGCCCCCGGTATTTCACTTCTCCACCCTTGCACCTTCCCACAGCGCCACGCGCATTGAATGAATGCGATAACGACCCATTCGCTTCTCCTTTCTTTTCCCTTCTTCCTCCCACCTGTGACTCCGATGAGGCGCCGCAGCGATTGCCTATACTTTAAAACCTTCCCATTAATGCTCCAGGGAAGCAAGAGAGCCACTCTCCTTCGGATTCAGCCAAGGAGCAATGCAATGACAAAGAGGGTGGGGAGACTAACGATCAATATATTAGGCTCCTCCTGATTGGTCGATTCACCTTGCCTGGTTGCATCGCTGCTGCGGATTGGCTGTTGCAGTGTTCACTGCTCAGCAGCTGCAGCTATGGGGATTTGCCCTTCCTCTCAGCTGCTCTACTTCCCTTTTCTCTCACAAAAGCAGCGTTCAGATCCTGAATGCTGAGAGTGGCATTCGCCGCATAGTTTATGGCCTCCGCAACGAGCGCCGTTTCGTTTTTCGCTAACTTTCTGTGACTTCGATCTGCCACACAGACATAAAGTGACGTTGCTGTCTCCCATGTGCTTTCTCTGTCTCTGTCCCTTTCTTTGCCTCCTCCCTCTTTTCCCTCCCTCCCTCCATCTCTTAATCAAGACACAGCCTTTGCATTGCTGGCTGCCTCCCGTCTGCACTCCTCCTCTACCTCTCGTGCACTCTCTCACTCGCGCTTTCTGCCATGCGCTTTCAGCCTCTCTCTGTTTGTTGCTCACCTCTGTATTCCCCAGTTACAGGTTTGCAACATAAACAGCTGCGGCTTCAGGCATTTTCTTTTGTTATTTTGTACTTTTACTGTTTGTTTTTTGCGAAATATTCCTTTTGCGAAGTGTTTTTGCAGTTTTGAACAGGACAATCTGTTTTAACTGAGTTTGTTGCCTTTGCTTTTTGTGTCTTTTTGCAAAGGTAGGTTTTCCTGCTGCAAGAGGACTCTTAGAAGTGCGCGAGGACAAGTCACAGTGCGATGAAAGGAATGCAGGGAAAGCAGGAGGGATGAGAAAGCGATTCAAGTAAAAGACGACTTGCATCACCATAAAGTGCCTCATCTGGATGCTGCGGAAGCCCTCCTCTGTGTCTGCACTCCCATCCTGGCTGGTCTCTGCTTCGGAACGCTCTTTTCCCCGCTGACTTGAGCGGTGTGCGCTTGGCCTTGGCATGGGCTATATTTCACCCTGACAGTCAATCAACCCATTTGCCTGTTCCTCGATTCCAACTTCGCCTACTCGCCATTTCACCTATAATACAAGGACACCAGTCGATTAGTTTCCCTTTTGGGTTCGCAAAGTGTTTCTCCCTTCACTTCTGCAGTCTCTCCATCCCTTGTGACCCAGACATGCAAGCATCTTTAGGGACTGCTCCGGCTATGGCAACAGGGCAGGGGGTTTCGGAAGCCTAAAATTAGAGAGAGTCCGTTTTACATCAATGCAAGAAAGCTATTTTAAACCCAACGCTCCCGAGGGTGAGTCTAGACAGTGGGACGACCACTGCAGACAAATAGAAAGTGCCGCTCTACTCTACTTTTAATGCCTCGTTTTCCTGGAAGACAGCCGAAGATGCACCGCAGCATGTCACAGTGACCTACCCCACCTCAGCACTCTCGATTCGTCGCTCTCCCTACCTGACTTTCAACTAATCTCATATTCTCGTCATACTTACCCTTTGGTTAATCACTAGACTATGCCCCCTACCTGTCAATAAGAGAGTTTGTTTTTCATCTCTAGACTGGTAGTCTGAGGATCTCCTCGCCACTGTGCTAATTTTTTTGCAGCCTTTGTGCTTTATCACGCCTGGCTGCCCCACCCAAGCCCTCCGCTCACCCGCCACTCGCCGAGGGACCGCCATGGCCGTCAATGTGACCATGGGCCGCGACACCAAGTGGCTGACGCTGGAGGTGTGTAGAGAGTTCCAGCGAGGAACCTGCTCACGCTCGGACGCCGAATGCAAGTTTGCTCACCCCTCTCGCACATGCCACGTGGAGAACGGCCGCGTCATCGCCTGTTTCGACTCACTCAAGGTAAATACACATGCACACATTATTATTGCACTGTGATATATTAACTATAAGGAGCATTATTTTAAGTTTTAGTGCAGATTAGATCACTCACAAACAATATTTGGTCATGTTGTCAAAACCTTTAGGATCTTTTGCTGAGTAGTGGTCTCTCTCCAGCTGATGAAATCAGTCTTTGAGTGTATGTTTGTGTCATCCTAAAACACTGCAACCTCTGGTCTGGGATTGGTTAGTAATGATTAAAAAGATATGTGACATTCTTATTTCAATATGTCATCAAATGTTTTTATTATTTTTTTATTATTGACTACCAATGAATGCTGGGAGTATGTAAATACTCCCTCAAAAGTGCTAGGAATACCATGGAATATCCAAAAAACATGCTAATACTGTTGTATTATCTCCAAAATAATCCATGGTGATTTTTGTTACTTTTTGTTCTTAAATAATGCTTTTCCTTGAACTGAACAGTTCCATCAATTCCACCATCAATAACTGTTCTCAATATTAATAATTAATCAGCATATTAGAATGACTTCTAAAGGATCATGTGACACTGAAGACTGGAGTAATAATGCTGAATTCAGCTTTGTCATCACAGTAGTTTAAGTTATTAATTGCTGATAATCTGACTGGACCATGAAGTCAGTGAGTAGGAACTCAGAAACTAGATCAGAGATTCATAAATGTATAATTCAGATGGATGTGAATCAGATCAACTGATTCATAAAAAAGAATGATTCATTCATTCATGATTCATCATTAGTGGATGTAAAGATTTTTTGTGATATTTATTTTGTTTCTTTCACAAAGCTGTTATATGCCATTAGACAACTTGAAATATAGTCATAATAATTACTTTTATGATGCATTCTTGGAGCTTTTGAGTGTGCAATCCTCAGTCCCCATTCATTGTAACTGCATGAAAGATAACAACCAGCACATTAAATAATTTCTCCTTTTGTGAATATACTAATATAGATTTTGAACATCAATGAGTAAATGCTGACAGAATCTTTGGGTGAACTGTCCCTTTAAAATTTGTATTTCCATAAACAGTTTACATGTATTGTTTTCAGCTTTGGGTGATTTCTTGATTTATAAGCTCAAATGTGAACCTGGACCATAAAACCAGTCACATGGGTCAGTTTTTTGAAATTGAGATTTATTTATCATCTGAAAGCTGAATAAATAAGCTTTCAAATGGATGTATGGTTTGTTAGGATAGGACAATATTTGGCCGAGATACAACTATTGAAAATCTGGAATATGAGGGTGCAAAAAATCGAAACATTGAGAAAATCGCCTTTAAAGTTGTCCATTTATGTTCGCGATAGTGCTGTATTCACTCACAAAAATAAATGTTTTATATATTTACGGTAGGACATTTACAAAATATCTTCATGGAACATGATCTTTACTTAATATCCTAATGATTTTTGGCATAAAATAAAAATCTGTAATTTTGACCCTTACAATGTATTGTTGGCTTTTGCCACAAATATACCCGTGCGACTTGTGACTGGTTTTGTGATCCAGGGTCACAAATGTTATACCTTTTATCTTCTGATTGTCCATGTTCATCTTAGGAAGCAACTCTCTGGACCTGTGGGTCAATCAGGACTCTGAGCATTGAGCTATGAGCACAACAAATGTGTTTGTGTGTTTTAGACATGTGCCGGTATTCGGTAATGCGATAAATCGCGGTAATGAATATGCACGATATTGTTATCGCGGGCACTTCAAAATACCGTGAAAAATAATAGATCCGAATTTAGATTTTTAGAACGCGCATTATAGCTTATTTTCCATCAACCGCTTAAACAAACACTGCGTATATGCTGCGCGAAACACGTGCGCACTCTGATGTAAACAATCGCCACGTGTATAAGCATGCGGCCGGTGCGCACTTCTAGTCTAATGTAAACAGTCCTCACACGGAGAAGCAGCATGTGGAAGGAGGAACGCCGCCGCCTACAGTCTATGGCCGCCGCCGATCTATCCGGATCCATCCCGCTTCTAAAAGCAGAGCTGCCAACTCGACGCATTCAGCGCGAGACTCTTCACACTTCACGCCACACATCCGTTTTCTCACGCAGAGAAAAATCGCGGAGCAAAGAGGACACGAAGACCGTCAAACAAGACAGAGCAGGTTACTTTTGATATGAAACAGGAGAACAATTGTGTCACAGAACGTTACATTTAAACCATTTAATGACCAGCAGCATGTTAGATGACTAAAACATATAGATAAAGAGGAGTATTTTGCTGAATATGTGCACTGCACTTTTTTACATATTTATTATATTTTTTACGTGTGTCATTACATAATTGTTATTATAATGAAAACCACATTATATTTGATTTAATTAGTTATTTGTAACCTTTAATAATACCAGCTGATAGGGCTCTATATGGTTACATAGCATTATGTGAGATATTTTTTTTTTCATGAGAAAAAAATAACATGTGGGCTATCTACTGTAGCCTTCCTAATATTTATCCAAAATTAGTCAATATTGAATCAAGATTTAAATCAAATCCCAAGTATTGAATTGAAATCGTTAAATTTGTGTTAAGCAATACAAACAGTAGCCTACCAGTCATTGTACCATGTAATCATTGTAACATGTTGTCACTAAACTTAATAAAATTCAGTTTATTTACCAAATGTTTTGACAATCACAATTACACCTTGTGATGCAAGTTTTATTTTATTTTTTGCATCCTCCCCCCCCCCAATCCATTTGTTTCTCTTGTGCAATTAAAATATCGTGATAATACCGTATACCGTGATGAAAGATCACTCAATTAATCGCAGCATGAAAATGTGATACCGGCACATGCCTAGTGTGTTTATGTCTCTGCTTATGTGTTTATGTGCAGTGAAAGAGCTTGACAAGGCCTTCTCTGTCTGAGTGCAGCAGCTGTCTCCTCTTTTATTGAGCTAGAATGTATTATTTGGCCATTTTTTTGGCTGTGGGCAGCATGTGTGGGGGAGCTCTGGATGAGGAGGAGTGAGAGAGAAAGCTACATGTGGCCTAGCAACAGCGCCAGCCGACTGGATACAGTAATCCCTATGAACTGTGTTACAGTTGTTAGCACTGTGTGCCAGTGGCCTGTGTAGATTAATTACTCATCCAATTGTTGGATTGTTTTTATCAGAACAGTAAAAGTAGCCAGCCGTCACTATCAGAAAAACTCGAGGTTAGATTGCTATTATGACTGTGAAAGATAAAAGCTAGAGGAAATAAATGAGAGAAACTGTTTGTGGTTTATTCCTCATGATGTTCTTGTGTGTGTGCGTGTGTGAAGAGTTTAAATGGTGCCTGTTGAAGTGCTAAGAGGCGCACAAAAAGTCGACATGAAACGGAAATTGCGATGGTCTTTTCTTCTCTATTATTGTGACATACTGTATATCCGAGTGAAACTGCTTCTTGAATATGAATAATGTAGGGCGGGACTTGATTTTGTTTGTCGGAAATTGATTGGATCATTATTGTTTGGTAATATCTGCGATGTCTTGTGAGTGACAGCTTATTGTCCCGCCCTCACGCTGGTGCACACGTCATCAGAGAAGAGATGATGTTGTAAGGGGAAGGAAAGTTATAACGTTTTTGATGAAAGATTATAAGGCCGCATGTAAAAAGAAAAAAAAGAGGTGTATGGATAAATCATTTATATTATAAAACAATCACTAACCGTGTTTTATATATGATGAAGCACTGCTATGACCGCTTCACCCAACAGCAAAATGAACTCTATATTTAATTCTTTTTTCCGTTTTGTACTGTATGGTACCGTTTGTAATCAGTGCACTGTATGTTACACTGTTTAATAATGCTTCTTGAATCTATTGAAATGTCACTTCCTTGTACAAAAAACCTTGAGACAAGACAAGCCTTTGCATGCAGAACCTCTCTGCTAAAAAACACTGGCAGAGACACATGCTCACATGCTCATGCTAATGTCATTAGGTGCTGCACACTTTTCTAGGTGGTTCGACCAGTCAATTTTAAATCAATAAAAAAAGAACAAATCATCAGCAACCACCCAGAACAACAGCATAGCAACATGCTAAAAAAACATGCTGAACAACTGCCATCCACCCATAGTACTAGTATGCCGGACACTAGTGTTGTGAGTGGTTGCCAGGGCATTGCTACGTACTAGTTGCTAAAGTGTTCTGCAGTTCAAAAAAGTTCAAAAATCTTGTAATTAATTGTGCAAGATCTCAGGTTCGCAGCCCCCTTCAATCACGATCATTGCATTTTTTTTTATGTTAAAATAATTCCAGCATTAATCTCCAGGCCCAATCTCATCCCCCCCGGCCTCTCTCTCCTCTGCACACCTCCACATCTCTTCTAATTTATCGACATCAGCTAATGGCTGCTGTTCTGTTCTTCCTTCCACTAGACCCTGATGCACAATGTCTTGCTTTTTGCTGTTTGTTGGCCATTAATCTGGTTTGTTTTGCTTGAAAACGTATCAGGGATGCATGAATTAGGCAGTCAGCTAGTCCATGTAAATGTGATTGAGTTATTGATGCTGGCACAGGCTTCTGTCTGAAAAACCAAATCAGCAGGTACTGTCATTGACTGCGTCTTATTCACATGAACATGAGTTGAAAAGTTATTTTTAGAAAATAGGACAACTAAATGGCCACTGAGAGACACTGTTCCAGGAAGTACATTTAATGGGGACATTTGGAAAACACGATTTTCCTTGTTCTTTTGCAATAAAACAGTTGATGTACTTAGTACTCTATGTGAATATTAAAGTACCAATCAAAAGTGTGAAGGCAGTTTTTTTTAATGTTTTTTAAAGTTCCTAATGCTCACCAAGGCTGCAATATGTTTGATTTAAAAATGCAGTGTGTACAGTAATACTGTGAAATATAAATAATTATATCTATTTGAATATATTTTAAGGCAAGACACCCCAGGTGAATAGGGTAAAAAGTTAACTACTAACCTATATATCACCATACTTCCCCAGCTGATTGATTACATTAAGAATTGCAAAGATTGCAGGTTTTCCAAAATGTTATGTTTAAATATGAAAATGAGGCATTATATATTTAAATATGAACTAATTTGCCTACATTTAAACCAGGTTCAAAATTCTTGTATCATTTTTATTTTCACATTAGAGTGAAATTCTATCCATTTTGGATCTCTTTTTATCACTCCATACATCAGAAAATACTGCATGTCAACAGCCAGATTTCGGCAAAAAATCCGGCAAATTATATATGAACAAACCCCTCAGTAAAAACCTTGAGAATATAAATAGGAATACAAATGTAAAGTTTGGTGTGTGTAAGTGTTACTGAAGTGGAGATTTCTGACTCAAAAATCATTTAGAGAAAACAGATGTACTGTAATTGAAACCTACAGACACAAATAGATAAAGTGCTATAAAAGATACACTTAAAAGTGTGTTTTGGATGTTTTCTTTCCACTAGTCTGAAAAAACACTTGAAAAGCTAAAATCAAAATTGACAGATGCATGAACAGGTCAATCCTTTATTGTCATTCCATACATATTTTCACATGAAGGAACGAAAGTAAGTACTAAGGTCCCGGTCAAAACACAAGATAAAAACATTAACCAATAAAACATTAGAAACTAGAGTGTATGTCTAAGCAGCTTCGTCAATAAATAGCACAATAATAATAACAATCTAGAATAGACAATGTCTAAGTTGTTATGCTTAATATTTTTCTGGAAACTAGTAAAAAACAATTCAGGATTCTTTGATGAATCGGAAGTTACATTTAATAAAAAATAGAAATCTTTTGCAACAATAGCTACGTTTGCATGCTAAATAAGTGATCGGGTAGTTGAGCATGTTTATATGTAACAAGCTACAAATCTGATTTGATCTTTTGACATGCACTCACTACATGAATATACAGAGCCTCCCGCTGTTTGCACATACTAGCCATCCTCCTTTACTTAGTTTTAAAAAGCAGACTTAATATTTATCTATTTCGTGTCCTAATTAGGAGATGACGAGCACATGGAGCTTTGTGCTGTACTGCTTATTTATCAAGTAATGAAAATGCCCCTTCCCGCACCCAAAACAAATGGTCTGTGTATGAGAGTCTGAAGCAAGGATCGCTGGGACAACACTATAGACGAGAAGTGAAAAGAGAATTTTAGAATGTAGGGATGATTGATACCAAACTTATACTTATACTGATACTTTTTGTTACAATTTTAACGATACCGATACTGATTAAGAAAATCACATATACATGACACATACTAGCCATTAATAACAAATTTATCACAAAAGCAAAAATATTATATTTATATATATATCATTTTGGAATTATTATTATTATTAAATAATATTATAGTAATTAACTATACCAAATATGAATAAAATAAACTATAAATACCATGTCATATCATATATCATTGCATATTGCTGTATATTTATCAACAGGTGAATAGTAGCTGCACACCAAACTAGATTTCCTTTCTGCCACTCTCTTTATCTCTCTCAGTTTAATGTGGAAGTAAGTGTCTTTGTGTGTGTGAGTGTGTGTGTGTGTGTGTGTGTGTGTGTGTGTGTGTGTGTGTGACTGAATGGCTGTAAACTCGATTCTCACAGTCATGTGACACAGGCCTGCTAAATATGTCAGGTTTTTTTTGGCACAGACAAAAAAAATACTTAAAACATTTGAAAGTGATGCAGAAACTCACATTTTGTATTGATATCATCTTAATATCAACTTTTTTTTTTTAGGTATTGATGCCAAATAAGTAGCTTTTGAGTATCGATACTGTAGTATTGAGTTTCTCATCCCTATTAGAATGACACACACAACAGATTACAATCGGATTATTAGGGTATAATGTATAATGTCAACGCACACAGCTATTGTAAATGTCTTTACTGTCACTTATGATCAATTTAATGCAACCATTCTACAAACATTAACATCACAAAAACATGACCATAGACTCCAGCATCCCCGTTACCCGATATAGGACAAGTGGTACAGAGGTAACTTACATATTCACATCATAAAGTTGCACTCATTAACAAAAATTTTAAAAATGAATAGCTCTTTAGAATTTTTTTTACATGATGTACACTCATATGAGACTGACACCAGTCATGCTGATACTCTAATAAAAGCATGCATGGAGTGGGTCGCTTTATGGGGGCCACCATGTTTAAATCACATGACCCGTTAAATACTACTCACTTAGAAGTTACTCTTGCTAGGCTTTACACCACAAGTCCTAGACAACAGCCATATTGTCCATCGCAACATGAAGAAGCACTGAGTTCACCTTTAAAGGTACAGTAGCAAAAACAGCTTGTTTACTAAAAGGAGGGTAAATTGTATTGAAAAAATTAAATAATGATGTTTTTGGCACAACATATATTGTCTAAGATTGTTGGGGAATATAATCTCTTTTAAAAAATGCTTTTTTAACAAGGAAAATCGCCATCATGAAAAGATTCAGCGCTCAGATTTTAATTGAGGTTTATTGTGGTATAATCAAATATGCAGTCTGCTTTCTCCGTTTGTACAGTCTCTCCTTTTCTTCCTCCCTCTCCCTTTCTTCCTCACTGGCCAATCAGTAGTTAGGAGACAGCATGAGGCAAAACTTACTCTCGGTTGCCGGGTGTGTTACCATGACGACGCAGAGGAGATCCCTGACCTAGTCCATCCTACATGACATGACTTACAGCTTTTCATCTCTGCAATGTTTCTTCTCATGGGGACACTTGTCAGAGCCCTCTGCACATTTGCTGCATCTCTCTGTGGTGACAACCTGTGTTGTCTTTATCACTGTGTACTATTGAAATGAGCGGCATGTTCTCATTGTCTTCCAGAATGTTAAAGCTTGGCTGTGAGGCTGGTTCTCATGTGTGCTTTGGCAGGATCACCTGTCTGCTCCTTTGAGACGGTCTGCTCATTACCCGCACACTCCCACAACACACGCCGCTGATGCAATTGCTCTCAATGTCAGTGTGTGAAAGCGACGTACAAGTGTCAGGGCACGCAATTAACAATGTTAAACAAATCTGTGACTGTGTACATCCTTGCATGTGAGTTTCTTGCCTATGATGGTTTTATGGGGTGGAAATGAAGCGGGGTGGTGTTTGGTATCGAATCAGGCTCAGACGGCACGACCTCCAACCGTCCCATTAACCACTAAACCAGATGGTTCATAGACTGAATGATCCATGTTGCACACAAAAACAATGGTGTAAAGTATTTGAGTAAATGTAATTAGTTCCTGTACTTAAGTATCTTTTTGGCTACTTTGTAGTTTGACTGAGTATCAAAGCTATTAGCAACTTTTACTCTCTGCTTTTCATGTACTCTTTACTCCAATATATTTGTGATGAGTTATGCAATTACTCATTACATTTTGCATGGCACCTAACTTTTTCTTCAGCAGTTTATTTCTGCTACAAAAGAAGTGATATCGCCATCTACAGGGCATTGAAGGTACTATATCTCGTGCGTTTTGCCAGAGACAATTTATATAAGAGACATGCCACTTCCTCAATCCTCAATACAACTATATAAGGAAAACCCGTAACGGCAAAGATGGCAGTTGTATGCACATGTCCCGCCCCTCCCGCTGGAAAGCCAATCATCTGCTTTTAAAAGTCAAGCCGGGAAACATTTAAGCCTATCGTCTGGTTCCACTGACGCATGCGCACAGTTGAGGTTTTGCGACAGCGGAGAGAGAGAGAGCCCCGGTCGCGCGCGCGCACTCTCTCTCTCTTCGAAGCCAGGCGAAAGTGTAAACAAGACTTCACCGTCTCCAAATTAAGCACTGTCTTGCTCTCTCTCCCGCACGCATATTAATCAAAATAAAACGACATTATGGTAAAAGGTCGGAAGACCAAAGTTTCATGTGGAGCATTCGGAGATTTTTTTTTCCTGAATTACTGCTGGGTGTGAATTGTGCTAAAATACGTTGCCTTATCTTCTCTGAAATGCGTTCCCCACATTCAGCTGACATAAAATGACTCTCTAAATAAACGAAAAAACCTATCCAGTGATGTAATGTTTTCTGTGTTGACACTAACCTTGTGGGATGTCCATGTCCTAACTGCTGGGATAATCACACAACCGTATGACACGTCCAATTCGCGAACTAATGACTCCTTTGAACCGATTCATGTTAATGAATAGTTAAAACAACTGATCTATACAATACATTGTTATTACTGTTAAAGTGCAAACCTGCTTATATTTAAATAATGGAGAACAATATTGATATTGATTATTGCACAACATCGGCATTCTGGATAGAGACGTAAATGAAGTTGGTGTCGTGAACCCTTGCGCATGCGTAGTAAAGTATAACCTGTGGGGAAAAAGGCGTTTTAAACCTTATTTTGGGGCAAAGTCATCAAACTTTTTCAGCGATTTTTATCATATTTTACTGCTGTTTCTATACATGCAGTTTTTATGTCCCGGTGACCAGTGAAAGTGCAGTTCTGACTCTGCCCATTCATTTAGATAGGAGCCTGGTCTTGTTAGTCCGAAATAGCTGCCCGGAGGCGTTGCCAAGATGGCGGCCGAGTGGCACGACTTGCCTAAAAGGACTTTGGTTTTGCCCATACCCACCTAAAATTGTCAACAAGGCTACTTTATGTGAATGCGAGTGCATTAGCAGGTAGTTGCTGAATCGCAGGATGAAATTAGGGCATGGCTGCAGCCGGTGATGATGAGGCCGAAAGTTACCAGCACGTCCAGTACAAGTAGGCTTTTACTATTTAAATTTACTCAACATTATTTTATTTATCTGTTATATTGAAAAAACCTTTTTGAAGGATATTGGTTTACTTCTGTTCTTTTTGAGCACTTGAGCTCAACTGATACTTGAGTGTTTTAGACGTTTAAGAGGCTGTTGTGTTGACCTTGATTTATTGCAATTTTGAGGTGTTCAGTTTTATTTTGATTGCTCTCGTCATAAATCAACTGTTTCCTGTTTTTCATTGGCATGTCTCTTAGGTGTTGCGAACTACTGTATTTTTGAGCCTATCTACATTCAGGACTAGTAAAATACTTAAGTACTGTTAAAATCAGATTTTACTCAAGTCTTCACTACTCAAACTTGAAATAGGGCACTATTGGAGGGAACAGCCATTTGGGTGTCCGACTCCGAACCATTGTGGACGTTATTGTTTGCACTTATTCAATCTCACATTCAATCCCACTACTGGAACTGTGTTCTAGAAATACATTTGATATTGATATGAGGTCAGGTAGGCAGGCATTGATTCAGAGGCATAAGGTACTGTAAGTATTACAAACAACAATGCAACAATAATAAAACAATGCATTGAGGGCAATTCCACGCAAAACTGTCACATCCATAACGCCAACACAATGCCATGGCGTTGGCGTTATGGATGTGACAGTTTTGCGTGGAATTGCCCTTGACATTTACTTTTTACTTTTGATATTTAAGTACTTAAAAGTAGTACTTCTGTACTTTTTCTTAAATAAAAATCGGTCTTTACAACTTTTACTTGTAACGGATTAATATTTGACCAGTAGTATCTGTACTTTCACTCAAGTAAGGAAGTTGTGTACTTTGTCCACCTCTGCAAAAATATGAACTTTTTTCAACGTTGAGAAGAATAATAAGAAATGTTTCTTGCAGCAAATCAGCATATTAGAATGAAAACATTTCAAATGACTGTTTTTACTGTATTTTTGATCAAATAAATGCAGCCTTATGAGCATAAGAAACTTCGTTCAAAAACATTTAAAATCTTACTGGCCCCAAACTTCAACAGTAATGTATAAATGTATTTCAGCTCACTATATTTTAATACATTATACTGTGTTTAGTATGAGTTTAGGTTGATTAAATAATTATTTACTTAATTTAATAACAAAGTTTGTGTATTGAAATTTTTTAAATGTTGTAGTTGAAGTTAAAGAATACCAAATACCAATTCTTAGGTGGTGTATATGCTTTACTCTTCCAGCGGGCTCTGATGGGATTCTCAGATGAGATACTGCAGGGAGACCGATGGATGAACATTGCATGTTGTGATGTACTTTAACACACTATCACAGGGTTTGCAGTGAATGTCATCTTTATTTATAGAGAAACGCTCCAATTCTAATTATATTGAACTCGCTTCATTTACAAGTGAGCCAAGGGCACAGCTCTTGACCAGAACAGGCTGCGATGTGGACATGACTTTATGCCATCTGACTACGTGCAACTAGGTGTCATATGGAGCTGCCTGTGTGGGAGTTGCATTGAATGATGCAGCAGTTGGATGGTGGAACATCTCCAACTCCTCGACAGCACACATAGATTACAATGTCCCTGGCCTGCACGCTGACACTCCAGACACCCACTCTCATCTCCATTAAGTGCACCAGATCACACTGGCCAGCAAAGAGACACCCCCACACTCACTCACTTCAAATTTTGTTAGGACTTCATCACTGTTAAAAGCCGCCCAGAGGCTACTGAAGACACAGACAAGTGTTTAAATTGCTGTTGGTGGTGGACAGTTATACATCTCATTCATATGGAGTGACAGTTTGACATTCCGTCTGAACTGTTAGCCTTGCACAGATACCATTTGTATTCATTGTTTCCCCAAATTTCATTTGGATTCCATAAGGGTTGCATCAGAATTCCATTCAGATTCCATCCTGTTGGAACCACGTGTTGCATGCTACGCAGCTCAATTCGATTTGTGAGCCCAACAACCCATTAAAAGCTGTGATGACTTGAGTAAAAATAGAGTCTCTTATCTAACCAAAGAAAGAAAAAGAATGAAAAGTTTTAACAGCAAATCAAATCACTGTTGCCTTTGCATGCCTGCTGACGAAGATAGTTGTAACTCTTCAGGCATTCTTGCAGATGATGTTTGTAAAGAAGAGCAACATGAAGCATTAAGATGTGTTTAAACTCTTCCTCCCTCACAGATCTGAATGCATTAAAGGAAGAAATTCAGTGCACCAAACCATGTTTTTTGTTAGTTTTTTTAAGCACTGAAGATTTGGGCTGGAGGAGTACAAATCTTCCTTTAGAATAAAATGTCTACATGACATTAGAATCTTTTTTTAAATTTTTTTTTTTTATAGAATATTTGCTTTCTTTAATACAGAATTAATTTCTATGTTAAATGAATTTGACATTTTTCCATAATTTTTTCACCAAACAAGCCAAGTAGGCATGGTTGGTTTTCTTTCTTTCGTAAACAAAAATAGATGTTTGACAGTCCAATCTGCTCTTTTCCATGCAATTACAGTGAAAGACTTGGTCTGTCAAGCTCCAGAAATGAATGGCCATATAAGTAGTCTGCATAACTTATTATTCAAAGTCTTTTGAACCCATATGAAAGCTTAAGTTAGGCCTAAGTCTAAATATTGTTGATACCATGGTCACCATTCACTTTCATTGTTTGTAAAAGAGAGACACACATTCTTTTATATCAGGTCTTTGGTTTTCTGCAGAAGAAAGAAAATCATTATGAGCAACATAAGGTTATAATAATAAATTATGACAGAATTTTCACTTTTGGATGAACTATCTATCACTTTAAGAAAGAATGATTAATCTGTCAGAAACATTTGTGATTGTAATATTTCATCAAATTGTATGTCGCTCCACCTCACCAGTATTTTTCCACCTCGCCATTTTCACCAGTATTTTTTTTACTTTTTTACCTCTTCCCTAGATTAACATTAAAAGGGGTAGTTCGCCCAAAAATGTCTTACTCTCATGACGCTCCTAACCCATACAAATTTGGTTTATCTTCGAAACATAAATTAAGATATTACATACGGTAAACGTCGAAGCTTGTTTAAGCTTCTTTGTTTATCATATGTGACTCGTTTAATGTATGTGTGTTTGTATGTGAATAAAAACCTAAATTGAATCTGTTCTTCATATAAAGCAAACTTATCTCTTACAGAGACTTGGTTTAAACCACTTGAATCATATAGATTCGTTATGTCTGTATGACCTTTTTGGATATTCAAAGTTTTGGTTACCTGAACTTTCAATGGAGGGACAAAAACCTCCGAAAGGTTTCATCAAAATTATCTTAAATTGTGTTTCTAAGATAAATCAAAGTTTAATATGTTTGGAATGACATGAGGGTGAGTAAATTATGACAGTATTGTCATTTTTAGGAGAAACTGTCCCTTTAAGCCCATTGTTACCATTTCCTAATTGTTATAGGCTAGGTATAGCATGCAATTCTCAGTTTTGTACCATAGGTCTCTGCTCCATTTCTCCATCCCTAAGAGCTCCATAACCTGAAAAGGGTAGAAAATGTAAGAAAATAAATTTATGTTAAGGGAAATAGAGAAGGTTTATCCATAGAACATCAGCCAGAGTGTTTAACTGTCGGACTGATGGAACGACATCTTTCCCTACTGGGTTATTACAGTACCTTACGCAGTGCAGAACAAATGGCATTGCTCCATGGGTTCATTGAGTTTGTCTCGCAGCTAATCGACCCCGCTCATGAACGTTTGGTGTGTGTATTTAACCGTGTCTGCTGCTCGCCCATCAACATGTTGCTTGGACAGCTGGGTGATAAGCATCATGCTATGCATCCAATCCATATGTAGTATGAGTGTGTACAACAGCCACAAGGGCTATATAATCTGTCAGCCGCACAGACGGGCAGAAAGGGAAGGCTGTCACTGTCAATTCATTTGGAAGTAGTGAATTTTTTTTCCGTCCGTGTCCCAATGCTGTCATTTTTGCTGTTTCGTCTGATCGTTTGATATTCAGACCTTCCAGCACTCCTGAGATTATGCTATTTTCTTTTCATTTTATTGGGTTTTGGATGTTTCTATTGTAGTGGAAAGTTGGCATCGGTACTGTCAAATATCTAGGGATTCCTGTTTAATTTATCCTTTCAATCATGGAGTCCTTATCTTCCTGTCACACTGCACGACGTCTTGGATCTTTTAGTAGCTGAGATTCAGTGCAATTCATCTCTCTGTCTCTCTCTCTGTGTCTCCCTCTTCAACCCCTCTAAGGGACGCTGTACACGTGATAACTGTAAGTACCTGCATCCTCCGCCTCATCTCAAGACCCAGCTGGAGATAAACGGCAGGAACAACCTGATCCAGCAGAAGACCGCAGCCGCCATGCTGGCCCAGCAGATGCAGTTCATGTTGCCTGGAGCTCAGCTGCAGCCTATCGTGAGATCAGATTTTCATAACCAATAACGTAACCGATCATTTGTGTCGGCTTGAAAACATTGGTTTATTATCCCTTGTTGTCTCCTATCCAGACCTCTTTCCCAGTTACGCCGTCCTTGGCCAACAGTCCGAGCATGGCTTTCAGCCCATACCTGAGCCACATGAGCCCGGGCATCAGTCTCATGCCCGAGCTTCTGCCCAGCGCCCCCGTGCTGGTCCCGGGGAGCCCCACCGGCATGGCCATGGGAAACGGAAATTCAACGCAGAAACATGTTCGCACAGACAAACTTGAGGTGTTGAACAGTTAACTGTTGCTAAACATACATATTTGGCATGTAACTCATTCCACACTGCTACAGACATGAAATATATCTCAAATTGCGTTCTGTCACTTTTCCAAAGCCATCACACTTTTAGTTAACTGTTTGGCGATAAAACAATATATATGCATGGTTTGCAATAAAAACCATGGTTTAAAAACGTACGGTTTTTAAAAACGTAAAATTTTCTATAGATATAATCAACAACTTTAAATGAATAGTTTACATATATATATATATATATATATATGATATTTGCAATGCTTTATGGGATTGTAGTTCTGTATTTTTTTATTGTAGTTCTTTCCCTCGCTTAAGCCGTAAAGTACACCATTTGTTATAATGTGATGCACCTCATAGCTGGTTGATTTGGTTCTGTTTAGCAAAGATCTTTTCTTTTTCTTTTTTATTCCTGTGGGAAACATTAATGAAAATGATCCAATGTTACTAAAAAAAGTGTGTGGCCTCTAATGCACTCTATAGCAACACCCTGGCAACCACTCACAACACAGAGTTGGACAAAGGCCACTCACATTAAAATTACTGTCACTAAGGTTTTATTTTCTGCATAACTAATGGGTGATAGGTAATCTCTGCTGTCCTGCTCCCAGGTGTGTCGAGAATTCCAGCGGGGAAACTGCACGCGTGGTGAGAACGACTGCCGCTACGCCCACCCAATGGAAGCCGCCATGGTGGACGGCAGTGAGAACTCGGTCATTGTTTGCATGGATTACATTAAGGGCCGCTGCACCCGAGACAAATGCAAGTACTTTCACCCTCCGGCTCACTTACAGGCCCGGATAAAGGCGGCGCAGCACCAAGCCAGCCAGAATGCTGCTGCCATGGTGAGTTACTGAGACGATCCCATTACAATGACAATCACACACACTAATTCTCATAATCACGACAATCACACATCATTTATACTGTACAGAAGGTGATGTTCTGTGTAAAAATGCCATCAGTAA
Organism: Leuciscus leuciscus; assembly: GCF_965113295.1. Classification (NCBI taxonomy): domain Eukaryota; kingdom Metazoa; phylum Chordata; class Actinopteri; order Cypriniformes; family Leuciscidae; genus Leuciscus; species Leuciscus leuciscus. Next base: position 20,716,833 of record NC_138732.1, read on the forward strand.
AGACAATAAGGCAACAATATAAAGTAGTAGTCATATTGATAATTGGGCTAAACATAATTTAATCCACTGTTCAATTAAACTAGTTTAGCAAGTGAAGACCTTGATAAATATATCTAGAACCATTGTGTGGAAAGTGCTTTATTTTATCTATCCATCTGAATTTTGAAATTTATTTTAAAATGAATAAAATAAAGCATACATTTTCAAATAATTTGTAAATAAATTGTGAATTTTCGCGCTTGGGGGATAAATTAATCTAATCGAATAAAATTGTGTTATATCATAAATGCAAATTTATTGTTATTTATTGAATTTGTTACATATTTAAATTAATTCTGACCATTTAATCATAAGCAGCTTGTTATGGCATAAATCAAAATGAATCAAAACTCAAACCACTTTATTTAAAAAAATAAATAACGTATTCATTATTATTAACATTCATGATTACCATTCATTATTCAATGATATTATATCATATACTTTTTGTTTGTTTTCAAACTCGTAAGTATCACATACAAAGACCAAAATGCACTGTTTATTTGTAGGCATTTTATGTAGTATTTTAGCAAGTTTCGTCATCATTCAGCACCGTTTTGGTGGAAAAGGAGGTTTCGGTGAATTATTATTGGTGAAGGTTAGTAATTTATCACATCTCATGTCATGTACTGGGCAATTCTTGTAAGCAAATAGCCATTTTAGCATCCGGTTTTATCCAAGGCAACTTTCACTACACATATTACAGGGACAGTCTCATCCAAGGCAACTTTCACTACACGTATTACAGGGACAGTCTCACTGGAGTAACCAGCAACCATAGTTTCAGCCAGTATTCCATTTTCAATAAACTCTACTAGTGTCAGATGAAGGTGTGTGTATTTATAACTCACTTTCCACACACCTTCAATGTGAGTTTCAGGAGTGTATTAAATAATTCAGATCCCCCACAGGAGGGTGTGTGTGTGTGTCTATAGGTGAGCTCTTTGTCTCTTGTGTGATGTATGAAGACCAGGGCTCCGTGATCGCTTGCAAACAGTGTCTGCAGTGCAGGTGCAGGAGAGAAAAATGATAAGAAAGGAGAAAACAAGCAATTCATTCCCACAGAAACCTCCACTAGTTAGCAGAGCTCTCTCACACGAGAGCGTACTGCAGCCAATTTCCCTTTAATAATGTGTCATCTTTATCCCAGTCCTCCCTAGTCTTATCATGTAACATTTTTGCAGGTTTATTTACAGTGCACAGATGTGGGAACCTTATCCAGATATCCTCCCCTGCTTCTTGCAGTCACCTGGTTTGCCTTAGGCTTTATCACATGTTGGCTTGATTTGACTCCTTCTCAGTTCATGCTGTCATTCTTTTTGAACACTGCTTGATTGTCTTTACATCCTCACAGCTCTCTTTGTTGTCCTACAAGCTTATTCCCCAGCTCTCTCTCTCTCTCTCTCTCTCTCTCTCTAACCTCTGCTGCATCTGTTCCTTCACGGCTCATTCTCTTGTCTTGTGTTTATGTCCACTGTCGTTGATTGGTTTGCCATCGTCATGTGGTCACTGCTCGCATACCCAGCCCCCAGTGCGTCCTCTGAAGCGCAGCCTACAGCCAACTTTCAACCTGGTACTTTGATCTTTCACCCATTTTTGTGTCTTTTCTTTGCTAATTTGTTCATTTCTAATTGCTCATATTGCATATAGCTCAAATGCATATGAACGTGTCAATACTGTAAGAAACCAGCCACAACCTCTGTAAAACTACTCCGTCAGAAGTGAAATGAAACTGAATAAATATGCAGAGATCTTTTTTTTATTTTTTTATTAGTCTGGGTTCTAGTATATTTCTCATTCATTTTCTCCACAGGCACTTCAGAAAATTGAAACTTTGAACCAAATCTACTAGCTCAAAGAGGAATCACAAAATTGGATTCACATTTGAAAAAAAGAGAGACACAAGAATGTATTTCACATCTTTTATATGGATGCAAAATATGTCAGTACCATATTGGCTGTTGTCTGATAATAGTTTTTTTTATGTATTGGTCAATATTAGATATTTCCATTGTCTAACAATTAAAGTTAATCTTTAAAAAAACATCTTTAGCAAATCATAAAATAAATTTACATTTTTCACACTGTACATTATAATCTTGTGATGCAAATTCAAATTGCAGCATTTATAATGATTGGTTTTAGTTTTTAATGCTTTATTTAGTTATTTATTTTGACAGAATTTTAATATCAGACTTTTAGTGGTTATATATGCCATAACATGTATTCTAGTCTCTAGTCTTTTATGAGGGAATTAATTAACTACTCATCCAATAATGCACTGGGAAATATTTGTTCTTTGAAGGGGACAGTTTACTCAAAAAACAAAACAATAATTTGTCATCATTTACTCTCTTCTTTGGAACAGAATGTTGGTTACAAAACAGCTTTGTTGACCACTGACATCCATTGTATGGGCAAAAAAAAATGTATCCTACGGTATCCAATTTTATGTTCCACAGAAGAAAGAAAGTAATTTAGATTTGGAATGACCTGAGGGTGAGTGATTGATGAACTTTTTAATATATATTCTTATTGGAAAACATGTTTTATGCTCTTACAATACAACTTCCCGTAATGACTTATAAGGTAGCAGTTATCTTTAGCTTACATAACTATGTAAAAAAATAGTACCTAGCTGCAAGCAAATGAAAAAAATGTAGTGGAGATTACAGCTAATTAAAACAACGTCTTCTGATTGGCGGATCTCGCACAGGATTGTAGGTAGTGCAATACTTCATCTGTAATTAATTCGACAGTTAAGCGATTGTTTTCTGTGAAGTTTAAATCATTGGCTTATGCCTTCTTTAAGTTAAGTCAAGTCACATTTATTTATATAGCGCTTTTTACAATACAGATTTAGCAGCTTTACAGAGATTACAGGAAAATAATGCAACAAAGTTTGTTTCCAGAAGAAAATAGCGTCACAGTCCAGCTTAAGTAAGTTCAGTGATGTTTCATTCTTCTTCTTTAGAAACATACACCATCATCATCATAACCTTAGAGCTCATTGGTAGTCTTTCTTGAAAGGTTTGTATATTAGTGTTGAAAATCAGAATCACTGTAGAGATTTGGATTGATATTTTTACTTTGTGAACCTGACTGTTGAGTGCTATACAGTACAGCACATTATTATTGAGTTACTTGGGATTGAGTTCACATGTAAATCATGAGGTCGGACTGCTCCCCCATCATCCATCCGTTAGTGAATCACAGATATCCTCTTTCCTGTTGACCTTGCTCTTATCACCTTGCATATCAGTCTTCAGACAGAATTACACAGTGGAAGACACCCATACATTCTCCTCATTATGCCTTCATCTGGGCTGAGCATTCTCAGTTTAATTATCAGAGGCAGATAAGGACGCTTCGCTTCAGTTTCTGTTTCTGATATCACTCTTCTTCATGCTGCGTACACCCCTTATAGAGAAATAGAGAAGCAGACCCAGACATTTCCCAGAGATGGAGCCACAGCATAACATGAATAAAAAAATCTTCAGATTGTGTCAAAACTACAGTTAACACAATTATAGTCAAATTTGGTCAGTTTTATTTATTTTGATAGAATAAGAGTTGATGAGTATACAAGCTATCACAAACAAGCTGAGAAAATGTCTAAATAGTAATCCTTTAGATTCAGATCTTAATTTTTTTAATTATTAAAAATACATCTTTAAACAATTCAATTATTTTAAAATACTATTAAATAATCCTAGTACCATAATTATTACATTTCTTAGAGAAAATACCTATATACCTAAATACCTAATATACTTTTATAACCATATATATAACTGTTTTCTATTTTAATGTCTTTTAAAATGTAATTTATTCCTGTGATGGCAAAGCTGAATTTTCTCCAGTCTTCAGTGTCACACGATCCTTCAGAAATCATTCTAATATGATGATTTGGTGCTCAAATAACCTTTCTTATTATTATCAATGTTGAAATGCTTAATATACTACTAAATGTTTTTGAGGAAAACGTGATTTTTTTTTTACGATTTATTAATGAAAAGAAAGTTCATTATTAACTTTTTTTTTTAATCGTACTGACCCCAAACTATAAACAGTAGCATATATGCATGATAAAATATAATGCAATAATAACAAACATTTTCTGTTGCATCCTAAAATAAGTAATCAAATACATCCCCATCAAAGGTTTGATAATATTTCTCTATTATATTTATGACGCAAGATTTGCAACACTTGACATGTACAATATACACATGACATATTGAATGACATATACACAATATGTCAGATATCACTGTCATGCATAGACATGAACACACACAGTAGAAAGTTTTCTGTGGCTCAATATCATGGCTGTCACTGACCTCTCCCTCCGCCCACTATCTTTCTTTTTCTTTCTTTTTGTTTTTCTCCTCTTTCTTCTTTGTCACCCTGATCACTTCAGGCTCTGCCACCAGGAGCCATGCAACAGCTACCAAAGAGACCGACCCTGGAGAAGACCAACGGCGCGGCTGCCGTCTTCAACCCCAGCATGTTCCACTACCAGCAGGCTTTGGCCAGCATGCAGCTGCAGCAGCCAGCGTTCATTCCCACAGGTGAGCCTACGCAGACAAATGACTGCGCTCTAATATCACCGTATTCCTGTAATAGTTTGGCTTGCATACATACAGCACTTTAAAGACAAAGTGCCCGGCTAGACGAGGACTTGAGCACATTTTCTGCTTGCCAACTCTCTCCCTGTAAGCCCACTTGCTCTCTTTATAGTAGTCCTCCCTATGCCAATGTCATTAGTCCCATGATGCATACAGTCCTGCATTGTCTCCTCATGCACTCGAGCATTAGCCACTCTTGTTCTGATTCTGCAGTGCACAATATTTGCTGTTCTCACATTCGGTAAGAGAAACTAGATTGTCTTTTGCCTAAATGACTTTAGCAGCAACCCTTCGGCCTTATAAAAAGGCTCTGAGAGGATAGTTACAGTAGGTTTGCTACCCAGCAGAGAGTTTTAATGACCCAGTAATATCAAAATTGTGTGGCTTTTAATCCAAGTCTATAAAGCGCTGGAGCGATGACGTATTTTTAAAGACCTACCCAGAAGTTAGCATCACCCTGGTTCCCTCGATAAAAACTCAGCATGATTTTTTCCTCTGGCTTTTGGATTATTACAGACCAACAAATGTTTGCTTCTTACATATTTCGTTCATCATGATCATTTTCAAAAATGAACACAAACTTTTATGAATTTTAAGCCTAAATGCAATCGCCGTAGGTAAAACGGTAAATGTAGGTTATGAACAAAATACACCGCAGTCACATGACTTTAGCGACACTTTCGTTAAGCTTAGGACAACTATTCCCACGTCACAAGGGGATATTACTGATGATACCATTTCATGAGGTCTTTGTAGACTACTTGAAATCAAAATGGGCCCTTTTAACTTTAACTTAATAAATGTTTCATGGTAGGTTATCCAATGCGTGTTATTTTAAAGCAAGGCAATAGGTCTATCTACCGGAAAATGACTTATATTTTCAAATGTATCATAGCCTAATACACTTTGATCAAATCGAATCCTTATGGATGAAATGAAGCCCCATTCTAGATTTTACCCTGATTAATATTCTATTTAACTCCAATACACAGCACGTTTTAAGCATGTTGATTTTAATATTAAACAACAGTCAAGCTGAACTTGTTAGCACTGGGCTACTGAGATGACGAGACACAACAATGGATTGGCATCCAGGTTAACATCCACCTCCTGATGAGGACCCTTTTTTTTGCCAGCGTGATTCATTTCCTTCTGGTCTCCCCCTGCTTTGTGTCCATGTCCCCATCTCGCCACCATGTTGCCCATAATGACGGTCATCGCTCTTTCGCTGTGTGTCACTAACTCTAAAGTTGTATGTCTTGTACTCACGCTGCTTTAACTCCTCCTTCTCCCCATCTCTTCCACCCCTCCATCCTCCTCGGTCTCTCTTCTCCTGGGCTCTTTGTGCATGGTGTTGCAGGCTCCGTATTCTGCATGGCTCCATCTGGAGGCATTGGTAGGTCACTTCCCAGTCTATTTTGATCAACATTTACCTTACATCAACATCTCAGATCTGTGGCAGACAGGAAGGTCATCCAACTCCAAAGGCCCAGCAGTGTATCATAGAGTTTTTCTCCAGCTGTGGGCACTTTTATGTCCCAGGGGTCATGAGTTTTTTTTATTATTTTTTTTAAGTAATAATCATAAACCATTTCCATTTTAATTTTACATTTTAAATAATTAATTAAAATCAATAATTTATATAAATATTTAAACCATAAGATTGTGATGTTTACAGCTGCCGTTAAAAAAATCAAGGTAAATATCACTATTTTTATTGTGTGGCATTTACAGTCTAGCTGCTGTTTATGTAAAGCCATAAACAGTTCCATGTTTAAAGTTCCATTTCCACCAAAGAATGCTAATAAACAATACATCATATAGGATGGGATGAAAACAGACTTTGAGGAGAATAAAAAAAAAGTGTTCATAATTAAATATGAATAGTCATAAAAAATAAAAAAAATAAAACAAAATCAATAATTGAAAATAACTGATTATTCAAATAAATTATATATAATTTTTTACACATTATGACTGTCTTTAATGTGAAATATCACTTGTGAACAATATTTTCATTGTGTGGTATTTTTAGTCTAGAAATAAGCGTGTCATGTTATACAGTTTGCCATTTTATTTCGAAAATGATTCAAATGTTATTTCCATAACCTTAATTTCCACCAAAGAATTCTATTAAACACAGTACATTGTTTGGGACGTGGTGGAAATGCTCATGACTTTCAGGAGAAAAAGACAACAAAAAAAAAAGTGCTCCTAGTCGAAGAAACACCTAAACACATCAATATGAGACATATTTAATGGTCTATACTAAAAAAGACGAGGACAGCTTAGCATATTCTCCTTACACTGTCATTTTCCTCATGAGGCCTCAAACCATAGGCCTAGCCCTGTCCTGTCTGTCACTGTGTTTACACCCAACCTGTGTGCTTCCACTGCTTGTTATTGTTTGCTCATTATTTTGGCTCAATGTATGACATGTGCATTTGTTCTTGCATGTGTGTGTGTGATTTTGTGTGCAGCTGACGGCACAGTGCGGGCACAAATAAGCAAGGCCTAAGCCTTCAACGCGACTCATTAAGACTGGTTCCTTTTTCTTTGTGCCCTTTCCTCCTCATCCTCTCCTCTCCCTCACCTCCTTAAATCTATTATAGGCCTATTCAAACCCCAAGGCCTAATGACAGATGGCCGCTGGGAGAGGCGGGACTGGACCAACTGCAGGCCCCCCCAAAGTCGTTACCTGTCAGGGCCTGGACATACTGGTGAGGGTAGAGTCTAGGTCCCCTCCCCTCACTAACACACACTCACGACCTTACCATTTACCTGTTTAGAAAGGTAGAAATCACCCCTCCCATTTCTGACCACTATCGGTTTAAATATTCCCGAACAGAATCTAACAGAAACACAATTGTACACACATCTCCATCCCCATAGATGTACAATGAACTTTTTCTAAGCTGGCCTAGTTAAATTTGTCCTTAACAGTCATTTAGCTGGGAAACAACTTCACCAGTCCTGTCAAAACACTAGATCTGCGTTGAACCAGTGAGTGTGCCAGTGTGTGCCTTTGCGCATGTCTCTATTTTTAGAGACATAGCATTTTCTCTATTTCTTTTATTTTCATTATTTGACATCTGTAATGCACTTGCTGTATACATATCATGCTGTGTTAATTTGCAGTTTTTCATTTGATATGACCTTTATCTCTTTATCTTTATTACTAATAGCTGGTTTTATTAGATAGTCCTAAATTCTTACTTCATATTTACAGGTGTTTTAGAATGATAATGTCTTAATATCAGGTTAACTCAAATAAAACCAAAGAAATAAAGTGTCATATTATTTTAAGGCAATTTTTGGACGGGAATTAATTGCATATTTACATTCCCTGCTTTTTCCCCCTCCTGTATATTTATCCATTCTCCGGCCCCCATCAAAATATGACAGTCAGACGATCCTGTCTGTTCCAAATGTGTGTGATTTTGATTACGGCCATGTTTTTATTTTCCCCATTAGAGGTTTCTCAATAGTTTTATCTAAAAGTAATTGTGATCGGATAAAACTCTCTAAGCTAAAACGTAATGAAAGTGTTTTTAAGTTCTTTTGCATGTTTGTTCTTGATTGAATACATCATCTTTGCAGTACATAAAGACGTAGTTGCCATGACTCAGCCTATTCCTCTGGCATATTATGTCATGGTACTCATAACATTCCTCCTCCCCTCCACCTTCCCCTTTCCCTTGTTTCTTGTCTGACTCGCCTGAAAAAAGTTCCCATGATGCACGGTGCCACCACTTCCACTGTTTCGTCGGCTACGACCCCAGTCACCAATGTTCCTTTTGCTGAATCAGCCACCTCCAACCAGGTTTGCCCCTTCATTTTGGCCTCTCCTTTTTTACAGCTGTAAGGCATCCGACTGGTCCATAGACCATAATGCTTGATTATATTTATATATATATATATACATTACATTTTGATTTGAAAGTGTTTATATATATATATATATATATATATATATATATAAACACTTTAAAATCAAAATGTAATGTCTGAGATCTGAGTAAAGAGAGTGGTAATTCATGTTTTCTGATTCAAATTGGTTGAACATAATGACCTTGAGTCGTTGAGTTTTCTGTGGACCAGTGAGGAACCTCTTTACCTCTTTAGCACAATGTCCCAGTTCAACCATGTCTGTGTGTGTTCACATCTCTGTCTGTCTGTGTCTGTGTCTTCACTGTGTGTTAGAGCAAACAACTGCATTTAAAGAGATAGTTCACCAAAAATGAAAATTCTCTCCTTAATTACTCACCTTCGTGTCATTCCAAACCTGAATGCTGCTATTTTTTCCATGGAACATAATATTAGACATTAATGGTGAATTATTTGCCAGCTCTTTTCATACAATGACAGTTCATAGTGAACATGTAAAGGAAAGTACAACAAAAAAGCACCGTAAAAGTAGCCTGTACGATTGTATTCAAGTCTTGTGAAGTCATATGATAGTTTATATGATAAGATATCGGTTCTGCTATCCAACTTTTTGATTTGATTCCTAAATTACTTGAATAATTCTTGAATTAATCATTTTTTCTATTGAGCCAGTTCTTTTCAGTGAACTATTTGATCTGATCATCAAAGACTGATCTGTTAAAGTTCAATTCAAGGGGTATGGACTTATTTTATAGCATTGTTTTGGTGATCGTGTGGTGTTCAGTCATTTTGGGAAATTAACAGATTTAGTCACTATGAACTATTGTTGTATGGATCAAGAAGGGCAATGATTCTTCACAAAATTCTCCTTTTTGCGCTCCACCAAAGAAAGAAAAAAAATCGTACATGTTTGAAACAACATGAGGGTGAGTAAATGATGACAGAAGTATCATTTTTGATACTGTTACTTTAAATGTCAAAGCTCAAAAGTTCATGGTCTTTTCCACTCCCTTCACCATGTTTTGATACTTTTGCACTGGAGCAAGTTGTTTCTGTGAGACTCACAGTAGAGTGAGATGGTATACGTGTCCTCGTTTTTCTGTAAATTGGATGTGGGTGTCTGTTTTCAGATGACAGTTCTCTGAATTTTTGTTTGTCCTTCCTTCTTCATTGTCTTAATCTTACAGTTAGCTTCAAAGTACATAATGTGAGGAAACAGACAGTTCACCATTTAGTCTGTTTAGTTCATGTGTCCTGCAGAATCATAGATGAGCCACGAGCTTGACACGGCCAACCTTTTGTTTCGCTTGCTTCTTTATTTCCTAAATAGCTAGAATGTGAATTGTTTTAGCATTATGTAAGCTGCCGAATTGTTCAGTGTTTTTTTTAGCTCTAGTTTATAATCTAAAAGCAATTTTAAAGTACAGGTATATTCTGCGCAGACCTGAGGTGTCAGCGCTCATTTCCTGCTTCGCTTGCTTTTATGCTGAAATATGTCTTGCAAAATTACAAATGTGGAATTGCAGGTCTGCGCCCACTGTCTCAAGATAACTGATGCATTGTGTGATGATATGGCACGATATTTATTCATTCTCTTGTAATTCTTTTTCTCATTTTCGGAATGAACTGCGGGTTTGATGTTCGAGTAGATAAGATAAGAATTGACTATATTCTCTTTGCATATTGCTTTTTTAACCGTAAGAGGTTCACTACCTTATCTGTGGGCTGTATTTGTACCTGTCTTCCAGTAGACGCCGCCGAGGTACTGAGCACCGACCCCATGGACCTCCAGTGTGTTCCCATGGAGGCCCATTTCTACCCCGTTCCTAAACTCATGGTGGCCGCACCTATGACGCTGAATCCAGTAAGCCTCTCCCGCAATCCTACAACCTAATCAGGCCCATCACTCATGCAACGTGTGCCCAAACACAACAGAAAAATGAATGCAACAAACGTGTGCCTAATCAGTAAGTCCTTAACGGGCAATACATTCATCCTCATATCAGAGATGCCCACTTCATTTGACGTCAACAGAGGTTTGTTGATATTGAAACAGGCAATACTTAAATTTGGACCTACAACTGTACAAGGAAGCATGCCATCTCAAAGCAAGGAGACTTAAGGAGCGTGCAGATGCTGAATCAGGAGACGGAACGCTCTCGTAACTCACAGCCATACGAATACATGCAAACCAATTAGCTGAGGAAATGAATTCTCTGGAGGTGAACACTAGATTTGAGAGCCGATGTATGGTAAGAGATGGAGCCGATACAGATCATCAGCAGACAGAATGTTTCTCCGTCGTTGAATGTGACAACAGAGTGTGTGAGAGCAACACCTGCTAATGATATTTTACATAGTTGTGGTGGTGGTAATTTCTTTCACATTTAATTATAATTAATGAACGTGGCACGTTTTATTTCATGTTTACATTTCAAAATGTAGAAAAAAAAAAAGATTATTTGAAAATGATTGATTCTTTTGTAAGATAATCTGTTCATGATACTGATTTAGGTTTTTCGTTGAGAGGTTTTCAAAATGTCGTTGTTCGTGCCTTTGAGTTACAAGTGTGTGGATGTCTTCTGTACTACAACTGACTTGCATTTTATCATAGACTAAGAAAGTATACCTGTGTAGCCTTTCAGAATCAATGTGTCGTTCTTCCGTCAACTTAGAGATGTGTGTTGTTGTGAGTGATTTGGTTTTTCTTGGTCTCATGAAAGAGTATTATTTATTTAACCACTGTCTAACAGGCTAAAACTGGTCTACTGAGATAAGTGTTAATATTCATGCCTGAAGTATCTCACCTCGCATTTCAAGCTCCACATCGAGACGGTCAAACACAAGATTGGTTCACATACTAGTACCTCCGTTTTAAAAATAGAACTGCCTTAAGCAGACTAAATATGAGCACTTCTTGTTTCACAGTGTGCTGCACACTGAAATGTAAGGTCTGATTGCAGGCCTTCTGGATGTATAAGACGTCTCATTGAGAAGATTTTAACTGGACTTTTTTTTTTTTATTCCAGCTGGACTTTGTTCAATGTTTCTTGCAAAACTATCGTCTGATGTCCTGGATATTCAAATACTGTAAAAAAAATAGTCACATTTATTTGCTTTTTAGATTATAAATACATATCACATTTCTACGGTTATCAGGCTGTATCTTAATGAAACATGTCAATGTCACCCAAAAAGCAGAGGAAATAAGACAATTGAATGACAAAAAAAAAGACAATTAAGCACATTGCCTCCTATCACCATTACCATGATGCAAAAAAAATTATCACTGTAATACGCAATAAATAACTATATATAAATAAACTGTATTTATACATCACAGTTGTATTTGTTTAATGCTAATTTTAACAAAAAATATAATATAAATAATTAAATCACAAAAAAATTCTAGTTACAAATAAATAATTGCACAAAAAAATTACGGAAATGTGGTTTAATTGTCATAAAAATTACGTTGCTAAGCAATCCTAAAATGAGGCTTCATCTTTATGCAAAATATAATTTGCATTGTTCTGATTTTGGTGTGAAATTTGACATATTTTCATGAGATTCACCCTATTACCATGTCTATCTTTTGAAGACAACCCCCTTCTGATGGCTGGACTGTCTCTGCCAAAATCTATGCTCTGTCCCACCTGCTGTGTGACAGTCTGTTCGTCTCTCTTTTTGTTCAGCCATGTTTGGTGCATCCCAGAGTACTATAAGATCTGTTTTCAATGGTCGTTAGTTGCCAAAATGAATCTCGCATAATCAGTTCTAACTGCAATGTTTAGCTGTTTACGCTCATTTCAAATCACAAGAAGGAGATCTGCAAAAGCATTTCTAGAAGTTACAGACTGGTACCTGATTTGATTATTCTGCGTCTCTCCCATTGGTTTGCTGTATTCAGCACCATGTGCGCCCCCCTGCACAGACATGTCAAGTGCACTGCTTTTGTGCCAATGACTCTCAGACAGGTCACCCTGTGCCAATCACCGGAGAACTCAGACTGCGCAATCGGGCCTTGTCACGCCAAGGTCACGAGCCAGATGGATTTAAATTGCAATATCGCAAATGTGCCCACCCGAGCAGCAAATGTAAACCCACTTGAGCAAGCTATTATCTTGTGCTTTGTTTTGAAACATCTCAGTTATTGCTACCGTTCATTAGGCGAGTCCTACAGTTGGGAAACTGACAGTAGGCTGGTTTTCAGCAGCTGTTTTTATTACTGCATCAGTGGACGCCGTACTAATAGACTTCCAGTCCTTGCCAACCAAGAGCTCTATTAGATTATTGCTGTAATATATTATTGATAGTTTGTCCATGGATGGAACATGAAAACTGTGTCAGACGGACGATACACAGAGGCCTGCAATCCATTAGGGTCATACTGGAGTTTTCTTTGCCCATTTTGACTTCGGGAGAGACAGCTGGTTGAATTTTGACTATTTAAGACTATTTGTGTTTGTGTTTGTTGCGTTCATGTTTAGAGTGTGAACAGGTTTAAATCACTGACTGTGTCCTTACTTTCAAAAGTCGGCAGACTCTAAAATGCAAGGGCGTAGATGACCGTGCGACATCAGAATATTATTCTTGTTTGGACTGTGAGCTGAAAGCTGCGGCTCTCGTGTAGACATGTTACCATTAAAGGAAAAAAAAGAAAATTCATTATTTTCAGACTGGGTACTTAGTAAAGGCCCTCATCAGCCAAAGCTTCATTGACAAGACATTACTGCCCCTCACGGGCCTTTACATGCATAAATGAATGTGACATTTAAGACAGAGAGAATGTCACGAGAGGTTTTGGATGCCTGTATCACCATTTCTCTCGAACGAAACTACAACCTTTCTCAACATATCAAGGAAGTGAAAGCCTCCCAATGCCATCCACTGTTGATGTACAAAAAGACAGAAAACTGAGAAAAAAAGTGTTTATCATCACTTATCTCAAAGACCCTTCTCTAAACTGTTGTCTCCTTTGGGACAGCCATGTTGTTTCAACAGAATAACCCCAAGAGAGAGCCATAAAGCGTTTTTTCTTTTCTTTTTGTGATAACCAGACCTTAAAAACCATCATTGCACCTTTTTTGCTGATCAGCACACACTATCTAGGCCAAACACAAATGAAATGATAGCATACAATGGTGGTCTAAAACAACACAAAATCAGAGCAAGATGATACTATACTGTGTTATAACTGAAATATCTGTATTGTAAACATCTCTGTATACTGTTCATGTGTTTTAAGATTGTTTTAAGAAATACTGGGGCAAATACGTGTGGATTTCTTTAGGAAGGATCTCTACTGTTTATTGATGTGTTGGATTGTGTTTTGTAATTGAGTTCCATTGCCCAGCCAAGGTGTAGATGCTCTCTCTCTCTCTCTCTCTCTCTCTCTCTCTCTCTCTCTTTCTCTCTCTCTCTCTCTCTCTCTCTCTCTTTCTCTCTCTCTCTCTCTCTCTCTCTTTCTCTTTCTCTCTTTCTCTTATATAAAGAATTATGCCTTCTCCAACTGCAATCCAGCTGGAATCAACGAAATACTTGATAAAGAAAAAACAATGTGCCTCATCAGGGGCTTTAGGATTTTAAGATCTCACTTTTTAAGAAGTGTGCATACCTGCATAAAGTAGTTAGCTAGAATAATCTATGTGTATGTATTACAAATTCATCATCGTCATCATTCTAGTTTTTATCGACGGACATTAATGACGGTACCTGTTTTAACTATATCCTCACGACTTCAGTCATGTTACGGTGTGTTTTGACAACGCTGTCAATGGTAGTTTGCGTTTGATCATTAGCGTTACTTGGTTCCTTACCTTACATCGTAAAGTCTGTCATCGCATGAAATTAAAATAATCTAAATAATCTACATCATAGTTTGTGCAGTTAGTGGTTTAAGATTAAAAAAAATACTTAATCTATATATCTATATATCAATATACACATTTGTATGTATTACAATGATAGATTCATTGTTACCTATGATAGTAAGTTCTTGTTGCTGTGGCAACAAAACTACAACATGGCTACCTTTGTATATCTTAATTGTGAATTTTTTCACACTTCAAGTGAAATAATGTACAACGTTAACTTATTCAGAAAGGGAATGTGTTCTTAAGTTGTCTTGGAAAAAGATATGATTGACTATTTTGTAAAAAAAAAAAAATATATATATATATAATACATATATATATACAGACTTGTGAGATACTTTATGTCCAGAGGCCCTTTGGAGACATCATATGTTATTTCTGTTTTAATGATTATTATTTTTCTATTGGGGTTGCTGATCACTTTTAGATAAGAACCAGATCTTTACTTAAACAGCATCTGAGCTTTTGAACCAATCTGATGGATCAATTTGGGGGAAAAGACTTTCTTGTCTTATAATTTGATCAAAAAGGGCTGGCAATGCATTCTCAATGGTGCGTTCCGGTTTTTATAAATAACGCAGCCCTGTGATGTCATAAACGTGAGCCCCTGATTTCGGTGTCTGTCCCCCTCTGGCCCGCCCAGACTGCACCCCAGCTGTGCTGGGACCTGGTGACTCACGTCACCCCATTGGTGTACGAATGTGTGTTATTCACCTTGTTTGCACTTATGTACATAAATGAGTCAAAATATTCAGAATTTATTTTGAATATACATAGAAGAATAAATATATATATATATATGTAGAAGAGCAGATTCAAATCAAATGTCTGTATTGTTTGGAATACAGGTAAACTGTTAAAGAGATAGATGCTGTTTTGCCAGGGTGTTGAGGAGAAATGTGTTATTTGTTCTGTTTGCTAATGCCCTCGTTCTCATCGTTAAGCATGATATTGCATTTTGCGGAAATAATGATGTCAAAAAAGGCTTTGTAGTTTTGCATAGCTTACAAAAGCGCGTTGAGTTTGAGCACTGTGTCCGCTTGCGTCTGATCCCGATGTGCGGTTGTGTCCGGAAACCAAAGAACGGCCAACTTGATTCTCTTTTACCTCTACATCGTGTGAGTTTCAGGCTCACAGTTTTGTTTTCTGTGTAGTCCCATGAGATGCAGTGAAACAGCGGGTGTAGTAACAGGAAGACCTGGAGGGCAGCATGGGGCAGTTTAGCACATAAAGAGCACCTCAGGATCAGACCACAGCTGGAAAGCATTGCTGCAGGTTCTACAAAATACCGAATTTCAGTTTTCCGTTTTGGTTTGGTTGTTGACGGACATTTTCCATTCTTGTGCATTCACCAAGAACAACAAACAAACCTGAAAATCTCACAGGATATCCTTCAAAATCCCACGTTAAATCGCCAGACAAAACCCTCTGTTGAAGAAAACTTGTACATTCTGTGCTCTACAGTTGCTTTGGAAGCCAATAATTTTGTTGCCATGGCACTTGCCCTAATAGTGAGGGAGAGACCGAGTCTTTTGTAGGTTCTTGCATATAGACGCACCTTTGGACCAATTGAATATGGTCCTCAGCCTTTTGACTGTAAAGCTGAGGTAGCACTTAGGACTTAGCATAGACTAAGGGTCCCGACTTGCATCCAGAAGCTGAATGCGAACACACGGGACGCTCCTTTTACCACTGTGCTTGACAGAGAAAATCAACAAAAGCTCTTCTGCTGTCCATTATCCTGTGCCTAAACATTCAGTGTGATGTGAAAGGACTGGTCTGTAAAGAAAGCCATTGAGGTTAGACTTCCACCTAACTGTGCCCTACATTCAGTCACGTCATCATCATACCTGTGACTGGAACACTAACGTCATTGGTTTGTGTTTACATGTCACTAAGTCACTGAGACCGGAGCATCACATTAATGTTGTACAAAGCTGTATAGTTTCAAATGAAATCGCTCGTTGATGCAGAGGTTATGTCCCTTTAAAGGCATCTGCTGATGCCTCTGTAAATGCTATTGTGTGTGTGGAACCGTTCTAAGAATGTCTACATTGTTTCAAAGCCATATGAAATAGATTCCTCTCTCTCCCACTGTAGGACAAGATAAAACTGAATGCTTTGACTCTTTATATGAAATGCTTCTCTTTCTATTTAGCTTATTGTGCTTGTATGTGCTTCAAGAACTGTGCTTCTTGTCAATCCCTTTGCAATATATAAATGTATGGAATATATACATACTTAAGACTTCTGTTCTTTTTGTTTGACATTTTAATAAAGCACTTAAAAGGCAATTTTGGGCTGTGTTTGGTGTTTTTTTCTTTTTCTGGTTGTATTCAAATACAAACTGCTCTAAAGAGATGTAAATAAAACAAAGAATTAGATTTAAAGGAACACGCCGACTTTTTGGGACTTTAGCTTATTCACCGTTTCCCCAGAGTTAGATAAGTCCATACATACCCTTCCCAACTCTGTCTGACTCACCCACTGCTAGCCTAGCTTAGCACAAAGACTGGCGGTAAACGGCTCCAGCTAGCATACTGCTCCCAATAGGTGACAAAATAACTCCAACATTTTCCTATTTACATGTTGTGATTTGTATAGGAAAATGTTGACGTTATTTTGTCATTTATTGAGAGCAGTATGCTAGCTGGAGCCGTTTACCGCCAGTCTTTGTGCTAAGCTAGGCTAGCGGTGGGTGCGTCAGACAGAGTTACGGCAAGCACGGAGATGAGAAGGGTATGTATGGACTTATCTAACTCTGGGGGATACGGTGAATAAGCTAAAGTCCCATAAGGTCGGCGTGTTCCTTTAAGAATAATTTGCTTAACTGTACAAAATTATTCAAAACACTGTAGCCTACATGCTAAGATAATGCCATCAGTTGTGACTTTTTGTGTGTTGTAAAGGATGTCCAAGGTGTGTCCACTAACAGAGACAGCTCCTTGACCACTTCATGATTAGCATACACATGCTTTAAATTGCCTAGTTTTGACCCTTGTTAATGTTGAAAACACACTAGCCACTATCAAATAACTATTAGTCTGCTCATTGACTGTGCCTATGCCTCACTTTCTCTTATCTTTTATCTTATTATAAGTATCTTATAATATTAGTATTATAAATTATAGAATCTGTAAATGTATATAATCTGTAAAAATGGTCTCAATATCTGAATACATAGACTGTACTGGAGGGTTATTATATTATATGCCAGTATTATTATAAATAATATTAATTATTTAACGAGTCATACAGTAATTAAGGTTCCAGGTAGGCCTAGGTGTGGCTGTGCTGGTATATAAAGAGTCAATTCCCCTAAATCCCGCCTGAGATTTCTGCTATACTCATTTAAAAGTTTTCATATCTAATTAGCCTGATTGCCATTCAGATTTACAAAAACACAACAAATGTTAATTACTTTAAAATTGCTGTCCTGTGTTAACTGTTAATACTTTTTTGTATTGTGAGAGTGATGTGATTTCCGGCGGATGTTTATTGGTCAGTGAGCGGTGTTAGAGAGAAAAGCTCTTCTCTGCGGGGCCCGCCTAGCTGTCAGCGAATCGGTTCTTTTGAACAGTTCATTTTATAGAACCGGTTCAGAAAAACGACTTTGCGAACCCTTTGCGTCAAACGTAACGTAATTGCGTCACAACATCGCCTCTGAGTGGCATCCCAATAAACGTGTTCTTAAGTTGTACTAAAAAGAGTATTTATTTCATGTTTGTCATTTAAGTCTGTTGCACTAATTATTCAGTGTATAAAATATAGTAATTTTAAAACAAATTACCTGCTACTAATTTATTACTACTAAAATTACTATTGCTTATATCTGTTGGAAAAACGTTTTCCACATTTAAAAATATATATTTATTTAGACCACCTATGTGTTGATAAAATTACCATGCAATCAAGTACACGTTTTTTAATACGTTTTCTGTAACATTTCTGCTATTCGGCTATTAACTTTCGGTCTGTCGGTCAAATCCTTGGTTCCAAATGCCCTTTCACGACCCAATTCAGTCCGATTCGCTCAGTCCGTGAACCAATTCAACAACCGATTCACTGAAAAGATTCGAATCGGAAGAACTGTTCATTCACGCTTCTGTGTGAGAGGAGCTCCGCTGCGGGGCCGCTGCTGTTGCTGCTGTCTGGGCCGATATGCAGAGGCGGGCCGGGGGAAAGAAACACAAGAAGAGAAGGCAATGCAGGATTCCAAGACGGCATCTATGAGTTGATCCCAGAGCAAGAAACCTGAAACTGGTTATTATATTCGTCGTTCAGACGCGGTATTAAAGCAGGAAAGGGCCGTTTGTGTGTGAATGCAGCCTCGCTCTTTGAGAAGCACTAGCCAGCTAACGCTAGTCATGTAGCGCTCCATTCACACGGACGCCAAACATGGACACGACTACACTCAATACTTGTGTTTTATATCGCCTCTGTGGCTAACAAACTCTCGGATGATCGGATCTCGATGGAGATAGAGTGCAGATGGAGGGGCGTTGTGGGTTTAGCTAGATATTCACTCAGAGAAAACACTCCTCTTGAATCGTGGCTTTGATTTCCTCGAACCCGAGAAAAGTGCTCCTCCGGTGTTTGTTTTGATCGTAAAACGTTTAGATTATAAGTGCTGTGGTATTTTTATGTTTTTATGGCCGTTGCAGAGCAGATAAAGTTAGCTGTAGCTTAAGCCTGGATCAGACCAAATGAAGGAGTATAAGGTGGTTGTGCTGGGCAGCGGCGGCGTGGGCAAGTCCGCACTCACGGTCCAGTTTGTGACCGGGACATTCATAGAAAAATATGACCCGACCATTGAGGACTTCTATAGGAAGGAGATCGAGGTGGATTCGTCCCCCTCGGTGCTGGAGATCCTGGACACCGCTGGGACCGAGCAGTTTGCGTCCATGCGAGATCTATACATTAAAAATGGGCAAGGCTTCATTTTAGTCTACAGCCTGGTTAATCAGCAGTCATTTCAGGTGAGTGCTGCATCTCATATCTGGCTCTACAAGTTCAGCAAATAGGCACTTAAAGTTTAGATTAGGACATTATTAGTTACCACTGTTACTTGCGTAATACCACAAACGAGGTCAGAAAATCACTCTATAGCATGGGAACCTATGTGATTTAGAAGTTTACCAAACCTAAACCCCTTCAGTCCAACTGTAGATGACATAAAATCATAAGGTAAAGTAGTGTTGTGTCATATGCAACAGGTTGAGACTTGATCCCAGGTGATCTCTCACACACCCATTTGTTTCATAACTTTTTATTTATTTATTGTCCAACTCAAACATTATATTGTTAACATAACATTTTGTATTGAATAAAATAGCAACAACATTGGATGAGATCTTAATAGACAAAATTAGTTAGATAAAATGTCTACTTAAAGCCAGATATAATGTAGAAAAAGTTACTTTTATATCTCAAGTCATCAGGCCTACACCTCAACCAGACCCTCCATTAAAATTGGCATAAAATTAATTAATATTCACCCTATATATTTTGTAATGCATGTTATAGATCTTGCTGTGAAAGTAAATTCATCTGGGCATGTTTCATGAAAAAAAGAATACTAATAAATGACCTAGTATTGCCGTCATAACTGGATATTCTGGTGAAACGACTGGTTACGTATGCAGGACTTCTCCAGTCATTTTGTCCGTTTAAACCACGCCCTTCAAGCTCGCATTCATCTGTTTCCACTTTTGAGTGCAATGCCCACATCTCAAAATCCAGTCAATAACCTATGGACAGAATCAAGTCCTCACTCTACATTTTTCCTTTTTAATGATCTGTTACACTCTAATGTGTACAGAAGAAAATATCTGTTGCTACTTCCGTTTCAATTTCCGTGTTCATTTCTCTGTAAACAAAACTAAAGTGGGGTCTTAAACTGTGTGATCTTATACTTTTGTTTGATGAATCATTCCCATGAACACTGTTATCTCCATGCTCCGCAGGACATCAGACCAATGCGGGACCAGATCGTCCGTGTGAAGCGCTTTGAGAAGGTGCCTCTGATCTTGGTGGGGAACAAGGTGGACCTGGAGTCAGAGCGGGAGGTCGCGGGTTCTGATGGACGTGCCCTTGCACAAGAGTGGGGCTGTCCCTTCATAGAGACCTCGGCCAAGAGCAAGAGCATGGTTGATGAGCTGTTCGCTGAGATTGTAAGGCAGATGAACTACACCACTTTGCCCGAGAAGCAAGAGCAGTGCTGCACCGCCTGCGTTGTGCAGTGAGCGTCGCGTCCCGGCCTTACTTTCACTCCAGGTATGAGAGGGCGAGACCTTGTGTAAACAAACCAGCATTCAGGCTATCCAGTGTACTCACATCTCATTGAGTCTGTGATGCCAGATAAAAAAAAAAAAAAAAATCTATATATTTTTAATAAATGTACACTGCTACTTTGAAATATCTTTACATAAAATTGTGTCGTGATAATTCTGACCAATGATAAATATGTTTATAAATTATCATTGGATCACAACAAGAATGTGGCGTGAAGAACAAAACTGCTTAATCTCAATACCAGTGAGAAGAAGCATGAAGAGACCGCGCCGTCTGGAAAATCCTTGTGAAGAAAGGGGAAATCCAAACATCCTGAATGGAAAGTGATGTCGCAAAACAGGAAATGGTGTTCCTGAGAGATGTGGCGTTTCAGCGTTGTCTTTATGTAAACAGTTTTTTAGAGTCTCAGGCTTTGCTGATTGAAGAGGATCTTACTTCAAACAGAGACGACATTTATTTGAAAGTTAAATTCGAAAATAAAATCCATTGTATCGTTTATACATATAATGCTATATAATGTTGTTTATATTTCTTGTAACCGCAGCACATTTCTCATTTCTGTGTTCCTTAGACACATGATCCAGACGGACGCTCTTTTGAACCAGTCTCTGATCGTATGACCCTTTGAGCCACACCTGTGCCACTGAGCCCCTTGAACTCTGACACTTAAGACATCTGGCCGAGGCTTGACTTTACTGCCCGGAAATAAATCATCGCAGGGTCTTCAAAACTCAAATCCTCCAGGGTCTGGATTGTAGAGCACATATACAATATCTTCAAGTTATGTTTTGGTTACCTGGAAATAAGTACAGTCTGTGAATTGGAGCACAGAAAACTTTTGGGTTATTAATAGCTATTTTTCGTATATAGGGGAAAGTTATGACGAGCAGGTCAGCTCAGGGCTATAATATCCCTGGAGAAGCTCTGTTGTAAATGTCCCCTGTTTTTTCTTTTAACATATTAAGTTTGATATCTAATTATTAAACTGTAACAGCCATTATGCAGGTTTGAGACCTCAGTATGTAACATTTCTTTTCTTTTTTTTTCCCCCTCTTGATTTTTTTTTAAACTACTGGTATGTATGCTTTCTCTCCTAATACTCTATTTATTAAAGTCTTTAATTACCGAGATAGATGAATATTGCGTTTTTATATTCTTTTGGCTGTTTTGGCTTTTTGTGACTACAGTATGCGTTGTTTCTGAAGTACAGCATTGATGATGCCTTAAATGATTACAGTCTAAAACCTGTGTTGTCTTTCTTTTCTTGTAATCTTTGTTTTTGACACACATTTCCACCACTGCTTCTATAGAAACTTGTAATGTTAAGTCATTCATCACCGTCATGTAAATATAACTTTTAGCTCTTAAAACTGTAAACACATAAAATGGACAAATGCCAAAGTTGGTAATCAATGACATTTTTGAGACATTTAAACCGAAACGACTAAATAAAGAACTTGAAATTGATGCATGCGATACCTCACAATAGGCTTTTGATAATGACCTTTAAGTTGCCTGGAAATCAGTCTTTTTCAGTTTCCAACAATCTGTCTTATTGTGGCAGGAAACCCAATGTTTGAAATCTGGGGATCTCATGATGAGCTTGAAGAAGGACACTGTTTGCTTGTTGGTTATGTGGGTCTTGAAAGTATTTTAAATGCAGCATTAAATACAAAAAATAAGAAAGCCTTTGAGTAATTGAACATGTGAAGTCACCAAGGTGTTCACCCTTTTGCTGTCTGTACATTAGGCCTGTGGTCAAGTAGATGGGCAAGAAAGTAATGGCTACTGTAACAACTCAAACATTCTGTGTGGAGATGGGAAAACCTGTTGGAATGGTGACCATGTGCATCGCTTGATTAGATGTCTGTGGCAGAATGACATGACAAAAGGTTAAAGGCCTGTGACTCCATCACAGGAGTGGCTTGAGGAGTCATTTCAATGTCCTTGGATCACTATCCAGATTTAGATAAAAAAAAAGGGGAAAAAAAGACTAGAACCACTTCTCTAAAGGGCGCTAAATAGGTTTTAATATAAAAGGTTTTAATAATTTAGTCTTTGGTGTTAGGCAGTACCTTTTGAGCTTTGTACATTTTATACGACTTTGTTTTAGGGACATATTTCTATAAAAAATAAATGCCAGAAAATCGTGGAATTATTTAAAATGATCTCCCCTATGTTCAGCTAGTTGTGATGCTATGATAACAGAATGATTTTCATATTTAAAAAAAATATATATATTTGATCTAATATAAAGATAGATGGTGAGATGTGCAGTAAATTACTATAACAGGAATGGGCCATGCAAATTAAGTGTTTATTTTTTATTGTTGTTTGTTTGTTTTCATCAAACATACTCATATTATATGCTGATATATTAAAAAAAATAATTTTAGAGACAAATCACACCTTTGACAAGGCTAAGTGTAAATACTTTGAGATAACGGATGGCTTGTAGTGCACTTATAAACCAGTCGGACTTTTATTTTGAAGGGTGAAGAGAATCTCCATGTATTTGTTTTCTTCACGATTTCTGGTTTCATTTTTTTTTTCTCGAGCCTGTTTTCTGTTACATTTAGTAAGGCCTGTCACACTTATACAATGAAAACTGTATTTGTAACTGTCGGGACAACAAGTTTTGATGATCTGATTGGCACTGTGACTTCAGATGAATCTGTAAAGGTAATACCATTCATAAACAGTGAGCTGCATGACAGGAAACGTAAACACAAATAAGTTTCGGTACCTGTGCTTTAGTTTTATTAAGCAATAATCCGTGAGTTTTAACTGAAAAACACGTATGTCCTGTTTCTGTTTCTGAATGAAGGCATTCATTCATCGTGGCTACACAGACATGGTGCTTCAGGTTGGCAGAGGTTCAGTTGTGCCTGATCCGGACAGCTGTCCTGGACTGACACTACAAGTGTTTCGCTTCAAAGACTCAATTGCTGAGGACATGAGACACTCAGACCTGGTCATCAGTCATGCTGGTGGGTTAAAGCTCCCTGTGCCCCAAACACTACTCTAAAATACAGTTTAGTTGAAACATAAATTAGGTTTATTCTTTTTGGGGCAAGCAAATTAAAGGGATAGTTCACTTTGAAATAAATTTTTTGGTATGTTTTAGCTTACCTCAGGGGCATCCAAGTTGTAGGTGTCTTTTTTTCCGCAGTAGTTTCAATTTTGATATTTTTAGGTCAAACCGTTCTTGTCTGTCAGTCATATAATGCAGGTCGATGGTCACCGCCTCAAAGAGCATGCACAGAGTCCAAATTAAAACAATTCCCCGTCGTCCAAATTAAACAATTCCCCATCGTAAGTACACATTGATGGCCTAAGACACGAAACGAGCGGTTTGTGTGAGAAAACGAACAGTATTTATATCGTTTTTACCTCTTGTACACAGCCATGTCTAAGTGATCTGATCTGACGTGTGCGCAGACTGGTGCATAGATATATACACTAGATGTCGCCTTGTCTACGGCAGTTCATTGGAACGAATGTCTTTAAGGCGACATCTAGTGTATATATCTATGCACCAGTCTGCGCACACGTCAGATCAGATCACTTAGACATGGCTGTGTATAAGAGGTAAAAACGATATAAATACTGTTCGTTTTCTCACACAAACCGCTCGTTTCGTGTCTTAGGCCATCAATGTGTACTTACGATGGGGAATTGTTTAATTTGGACGACGGGGAATTGTTTTAATTTGGACTCTGTGCATGCTCTTTGAGGTGGTGACCATCGACCTGCATTATATGACTGACAGACAAGAACGGTTTGACCTAAAAATATCAAAATTAAAACTACTGCGGAAAAAAAGACACCTACATCTTGGATGCCCTTGAGGTAAGCTAAAACATACCAAAAATTAATTTCAAAGTGAACTATCCCTTTAAGGAAACACTTTATAACAACCATCAGATCAGTAGTTTATATTGACGAATATGAATATCAAATTCCCAGAATTGTTCTCAGTATTAATTGGGTCTTTATACTTAATTTATAGATGCTTTTACATGTTTTGGGTGGGGGTCCCTCGCACAAGGATGCTCATATTTATCTTAAACCCCTCATCTAATGTAATATAGTTTGTTGTGGACTTTATAATTACCTATATAACAAAAAGTTATACCCCAGATTAGAAATAAGTTTAAGTCTTAATATCGTCTCTATCCCCATTAGGAGCAGGAAGCTGTTTGGAAGCACTCGGAGCAAATAAACCTCTCCTGGTTGTGGTCAATGATAAATTAATGGACAATCATCAGCTGGAGCTCGCAAAGCAGCTGCAGGCAGATTCACATCTTATCTACTGCACTTGCAGGTTTGTTTTATACGAGAAGTCATTCACTTTTTCAACCATTTAAGTGGTTACTATTGTTATGGTTACATTTGATGTGCTGACGGCAAATGTCCATGTTCGTGTTTTTTTAACCCGTTATGACAGTACCCTGCCTCAGACCTTGCGGGACATGGATCTGTCTGCTTTGTCGACCTATGTGCCTGGTCAACCGCAGAACTTCGCCAACTTTTTAGATAAAGCCGTCGGACTTGTTTAAGCACCGCCTCTTGAGCCGTGCCAGTTTGGGCTGAGGATGAACCTGTTTTAATGGAAATACCTGCACTGGACCCTCGGGAGTCTAATGGTTGAGAAGAACATTTTTTTTTTTTACCAAACTAATAACTGACCTTTGATGATATATGCACTTAAGGGTTGAATAATAATGACACCATAGTGGTGAGAGTCATATGCAGCTGTATTAAAATGTTCTGTCTTTTTATTTGCTAGTTATTTGTGTTAAAATATAATTTTGATTAATAAAACATTATTATTATTATAAAATTTCAGATCACTGTAATTACTAATAAAATATTTAATACATTTTATTATATCAATTTGTTTTCCTCATGACTTCTATTGTATATCAAGATATTTGTACTTGAAGGACCGGAAGCTGTCAAGGAAACACGCTGTATTGAACATCCTGTGTGGTATCAGACTCATTACTCATTTGTTGCTCAGACGCTCAGAGGAGAGCATGACTTACATTCACACATCAAGACTATATTTTGTGCTTCTGTTCTTAATTTTGTCCTTTCAACTATGCTGTTCAGCAGCTGATCTGAGTAAGTATATAATTACACACAACATTGTGTGTCTGCACAGCGTTTTTGTGGTTAATGGCATTATAAAGGTACACAAACTTTTATGAGTTATTATCACAAGTTTGGGAATATAATCTTCACTGAAAAATACTGTTTGTAAAAAAGGATTCTGATTGTACGTTTGCTTTTAGTTTTTGTCTTCTAAAAGACAAAAAGTTTGAGAGCTGCGTTTGGATTGTTTCAGTGGGGATTTCCACGGTTTTTCTTTTGGATGTCATTTTTGAGTGTATGATTATGATGATGCTCTTGAGGTTTGTGATTCTGAGACTGATTAGCATTCTCTCTGTGTGGGTTACGGGAAACTGTTAGACAATAAAAAGTTCAAGACAAAAAAAAAAAAAAATCATTTTTTTTTTTTAATTTGTGAATTGTTACATGGATATTTTTGGTAACATGTTGGCCCGTGTAGGTGTGCAGTGTAAGATCATCAACCTCGAGTATGTGGAGTGCATCTGGCACCCGAACACATCCACAGCGAACTACACCTTCAGCAGTGTGTAAGTCTCCCACAACCCATTTTACTCATATTCATGAATACATCTATGTATGTAATTGTAAATACATTATTGTTGAATGTTGTTTTGTGGTAATAATTGATAAGTGAGAAATAATATCAGATTTTATATTTACTTTGTCAGATTTAAAAACCACGCCTCCCATGACTGTACAGAATACATCTTGGAGCACAATTACACTGTAGGATGCAGGATTCCTCTACCTATAGTTAGTGAGAGGTTTACAAAATTTGAAACAACTGTATTCACTGAAGGAAACCACAGTATTACAACACCTTTTGATTCCCTCCAGAGAAATGGTAAGAAAACAAACAGATCTGCAATGTCTCAATGGTGTGTCAAAAAATACTTGTGAATCTAGACTACCGTTCAAAAGTGACAGTAAAGACATTTATAATGTTATAAAAGATTTCTAAATGCTGTTCTTTTGAAATTTCAAAGAATCCTGAAAATGTTTTATCGGTTTCTACAGAAATATTAAGCAGCACAACATTTCTCAACATTGATAATAATAAGAAATGTTTCTTGAGCAGCAAACCAGCATTTAAGAATGATTTATGAAGGATCATGTGAAAATTCAGCTTTGCATCACAGGAATAATTGACATTTTAAAATATGTTAAAATAGAAAACAGTTATTTTAAATAATAATAATTATATAATAACATATTATATAATATGAGCATAAGCGAAACATACCAACCCCAAACTTTTGAACGGTAGTGTATATTATTAATAAATATACATAATTTCTTATCTTTTCCTTTTCTTTTCCTCTAGTAATCTGAAAATCATTTTATTTCTCTCTGTATTTCTTGCTTCTGATTTGGGAAGGATAGCATTCTTTTGCCAAATATTCTTTCCATTATGACCAACAATCTTTAGGCTCTTGTGCCAGGGAACAGATTTCAGCTGTGCTAGTTACTGTATCTCTCATATCACTCCACAATCTCTTTCTTCATATCATTTCAATAATTAAATTTCAACTCAAATCAATATTTCATGTCCACTTTTTATTTATTTGGTTAATATCCATGTTATTAAAGATAGATAGATAGATAGATAGATAGATAGATAGATAGATAGATAGATAGATAGATAGATAGATAGATAGATAGATAGATAGATCCTCATATAGGATTTATTTTGTTATAATGACTCTATCCCTTTATGTATTATAGATATATTTAATGATCTATTGTAAATTATCTGACATAACTGATTC
The DNA here is from genome assembly GCF_965113295.1 of Leuciscus leuciscus. Classification (NCBI taxonomy): domain Eukaryota; kingdom Metazoa; phylum Chordata; class Actinopteri; order Cypriniformes; family Leuciscidae; genus Leuciscus; species Leuciscus leuciscus. Next base: position 20,744,469 of record NC_138732.1, read on the forward strand.
CCTCCAAACTAACGACTCATTTGTTTGTTATTGTACATATATTTGTTTAGTGCATCTAAATCCACCCTATAACCTGTCAGTGATGTGGAATGAGGACGACAGCACACTTTTACTACAGTGGAACAGCAGTTCCCCCCTCAAAACAAATTGTGTAGTCCATATGGTGCGCATTCTGTGCAACCAGAGAGACACAAACCAGGTGAGACGATACGATATTATGACCATTTTACATTCATTCTACCAACTGTCTCATCTTCATCTCTCTTTCTCTCCTAAGTCGTCAAACGTGACAGAAATGTCATACAGTCTCTCTCAGGTCTCACAGAACAAGCACTATGTTTTCCAAGTCCGGAGCTCTGTTGCTGATGTCTGTGGTTCTTCGGATTTCTGGAGTGACTGGAGCGCTCCAGTGGAGTGGGGCAGTGCAGGTGGGCCAGTGAGGGACACGGAGAGATTTGCTCTCATTTGTCGTCTTATATTTTCCAATCGTGCTTCTCTGTTTTCTAGAGAACATCGGCAGACAAGGCTGGTGGCAGTGGTCGTATGGTGTTCTGTCAGTCTTTCTGCTGTTGTTTCTGGGTTTGTTGTTGTGCTATTGTGAGAGGTGAGGGATGTTTAAGACATTTCACTCAGTATATTAATCTATCTTATTATTTTTTAACAATTTATACTAATACTTTATGTCCTATTTATATATTAGTAAATGTAAGTTAAGTTTGTTTTTATTGTATTAAATAATATAATGTAATAATAAATAAAAAATCCAATCCATATTATATAGGAAAAGAATCATCTTACTTCCAGTTGGGCCTGACCCTAGCAAGAACCTACAGGATTTATTCCATAAACATGATGGAAATGTTGAGGTATTAAACCTTTTTACTCTCTGTGCTGTATTTCTGAGTAAATCATGAGTAAATATGCTTTGAAACCCTCTCAATTTATTCTCAGAGCTGGGTTCACATCTCCAGAGAGCTGAAGGAAGCCTTTGAGCCAGACTACACAGAGCTGTCCTGCGATGTGTGTGAGGTAACGTCCCCTTGTGACGCCGGTCCCACACCTGTGGCCAGTCCCGCTTCTCAAACTGACAAGTGTGATGAACCAAGCACTGAAGAAGAGCCTGCAGAACAGCCGAGCTCATAAGCCATTCTTACTGTACATGTTCACAAGCTACATTTTAATGTCGGTTTTATTTTGCACATTTACTTTTTACCATTGTATCTCATTTTATGTAGAGTTGAAGTATAAGAAAGTTAAACTGCTAAAAATTCTTAATCAATAGCCTACTACAGTGGCCATAAAGGTTTGGGGTCTTCATGCTCACCAAGGCTGAATTTATTTGATCAAAAATACAGTAAAAACTGTAATATTGTGAAATATTATTACAATTTAAAATAACTGTACAATTTAAAATAAAATGTATTCTTGTGATGGAAAAGCTGAATTTTCAGCATCAATCCTCCAGTCTTCAGTGTCACATGATCCTTCAGAAATCATGCTGATTTAGTGTTAAAAACAATTGTGCTGCTTAATATTTTTGTGAAAACAGTGATTTTTTTTGTGTGAATAAAAACAACATTTATTTGAAATAGAAACTGGGTATTTTTTGGTTTTTCATTCTAAAACTATATGTATTGTTTCAAGTTAAGACTGAAGGTATTTGTACACTTTCTAACGGTGAACTTGAAGCAAACCGACTTCATAAATCCACTAAGAATTGTGACCAGTTACCTAAAAATAATCGCAAAAATGGCACAGAAAAGGTGAGTTAGTTCTGAGAAAAGCAGTTACAAAAAGATATTACAAAATCCATTAAAATTCACTTATGTGACACTTATTTTGATTATTAATATTATGCTATTGTTGTTTTTCTTGCCCTAGTTTGGATGTTTTCCCTCATCTATCTATCTATAAATTACAGGAACGTCTATGTGTGTGTATGTGTCTCTGTTATTCGCATATCTCTCGAACCGTAGTCTGATGGATTTCAAACTTGACTGGTGTCTTGCTATACGGGCACGACTCGAGTAAGTGCAGTGCCAAGTTTGACGTTGTTTGGATTAGAAATGCAAAAGATATCGGTAAATATATCGGTAAAAGAAGCACACATTGAAGATGCTTAGATGATGTTTAGAAGGTTGTGGTTTAAAAATAAACATTCTGACATAAACACTCTGTCAGCTAAACATTGTAAGTCAGTTACACTGTTTACTTCTGAATACATTAAGTCAGCTACACTGTTTTCAGCCTGCTCCCTGAATCGTCGCGCTTATTCATTTGTGGATGTTAACTGAATCTGTAAGTCAGATGTTCACCATCTCTTTCACAGCCATCATTTATGCTGTTTACTTTTGAATATTCTATTTCATTCTGGTGCGTTTAACGTTATCGCTACTGTTTAATAGTAGCCTAAGCTACTCACCATCTCTTTCACGGCCATCGTTTGCTCAAGCATAGCCTGGTCTCAATGCTAAGTTATTACGGTGTCATGCACGCTGAAGTTAGCCTGTAACTATGTGATGTTGAAATATGCTATGTTAAATAGTTGCAATGACAAGTAGTGCTGTCAACGTTAACGCATGCGATTATTTTTTGTCCGGCTTTAACGTGTTAAAATATTTAACGGAACATCGTTTTTTCTGTCATCCTTTAGCTAGCGTTATATGATCACGCTCTTATTCACGCAAATGCTTTTAAACTATTCATGCGCGACAAGACAAAAGAAAACGCGCTGTCAGATAACCTCTGAAATTGATAACCTCAATTTCTGTATATTTCATAGCTAGACAGGATACATATGACATTAATTATGGGTTTATGTGAGGATTGTTTTAAGTTCACTTAAATTAAAAGTTGTTCTATTTTTTGAAGCCTAATAAATGTTTAAAATTTGGGGGAAAAAAATGTTTCATTGAGACATCAGTAGCTATATTAATATCAGTGATACTGGCCTTCATTCATAAAAAGATGCCATTAAACAATTATTTAAAATATACTGTCTTTATGTTGTTTATTACAGTGGAAATTGAGTCTCACTTTATTTAAAGGGTAACTCTCGCCAAAATTTAGCTTAGGCTCTTTTTGTTAATCTACCCGAGTCAAACTTTCGTGTAAAAGCATAATTAGAATGGAAACGCCACTTTTAAGATTGACCGTATTTTCGTTTTAGGTCAAAATGCCTTTGAATGGGAGTGCATGGAGCACCTCTATGATAGCATCAAAATCGCTATTTTTAAAAAACTAGGAAGGCTCGACACAACATAAAACTGTGCTCGAAGTATCACCAGGGGCTCTCATTTTTTGTGTACACAAAGTTTACTAAAAAGAAAGGTTTTGAACAACTCACAGTAGCTGTTGTTCTTCCCGGCCGCCGGCATTTTGTCAGTCAAAAATAGTCGATCTGTATCACTGAATCATTTCATTATTATATGAGGATCCTTTTCAAATACAAGGTCAATATTGATTTTCACTAACGACAAAACAACAAATTATCCGTGAATGTATATGGAACTAAGCTTTAGAAGCTTTCCATCTTTACTCTCCTCCCGGTTACGTTGCATTCGGAGATCGACTATTTTTGACTGACAAAAAGCCGGCGGCCGGAAACGCAAACTGATAAAGTGAGTCATACAAAACCTTTCTTTTTAGTAAACTTTGTGTACACAAACAATATAGTCAATGCGCAAGTTCATGTGTAGAGCCCCTGGTGATACTTCGAGCACAGTTTTATGTTGTTTGGAGCCTTCTTAGTGTTTTAAAAATAGCGATTTTGATGCTATCATAGAGGTGCCCCATGCACTCCCATTCAAAAGGCATTTTGACCTAAAACGAATAAACGAAAAGTTATATTCTAATTATGCCTTTACACGAAAGTTTGACTCGGGTAGATTAACAAAAAGAGCCTAGGTAAAATTTTAGCGAGTTAACCTTTACATTTTATTTACACACAAAACATTAATGGCTAACATTTTATAAAATGATTCTCTCAAGTCTTAATTGGCGATCGGCCCCTATTAAACAATAAAGAAAGTAAGATATATTTTTCTTATACATAGTTTAGTAGCCTACTTCTTTTTGGCAGAATTTATCATTATAATCAAATCACTGGCACTTTGCACTAGTCTTACTCTGATTCCATGTCATTGTGACATCACAGTCTTGATGATTATGTTACTCTCTGTCTGCTGTGTCACTAATTTGTAAGCACATCTACAGCAGGCAGCATCTTTAAAACTGAACAGCAGACTGAGGTTTCAAGTTATTTTCTGCCGCGATGTTTATTTGCATTAAACATGGAGGTAAGGATCACAATTATTAATCAACTTGTTTAAATATCAATGCAATAAATGCATTGATATTTGTTTTAGATCTATATATTGCTTAGTAACTTACAACATTTGATTTCTATCTACACAAATTGTTTTATTTCTCTATTCCGTCTGTTTATGTAAATGTCAAAGAACTGATCAGTGTGATGTTTGTGTATTTAGATAATGAAGAGTTCCTGGTCAACAACGATTGTCCAGTTGTTGTCCTCGTGCAGTACATTAAAACCAGGTTGCAACTTGCTGAGTCAGGTACAGCTCTCTCCATGCTTTCTCTCATACATCAAGATTATGTGGATAATCAAAATACATAATCAGTCAAACTATTTGTACTTTTTTTTTCCAGTTTCGGGCCCTTTCATTGAACAGAATCTTAAAAATGACATGACTGTCTTTTGAAGATACTTTCAGTCATTCCAGAGCTGTGCTTTTGTTGTGAATATTCCACGTCAAAGAAATGCCTTTTGCCCCCTAAGCGTATCTGAGAGTAGGTTAAACTGGCTGTACTTGACATGCTCTAGAGATCCCAGGTCAGAGGAGGTTAGCTGAACCCAGCGTGCTCTTTCAAACTCGGCGTGACCTCTGTGCAGGAGGTCACGGATCTCAGGCGTTAATATTTCACACCCTCTCTTAGCACATACTCCTACAACGGTGTCTGATTACATCTGTGGCATGTAGTAAGGGACATTACCTGGGATCAGCCCATTACTAATGGAGTGCTCATTACCACTGTCATTAACACTGTTCTTCTCCCTAACGCGTCTCTGCGCTTCTGTGCATGCTAAAATGTTGTACAGAGACCGGAAACACGTATTATATGACAGTTATTACACGCGTGTGAAACAAATACCTTAAGAGGGTGTCTGTGTGTGTGTGTTTCAGAGCTCGTAGACCTGTGTGATGAACAAGGAGTGCTGAAATTCCTCTTTATGCCTGAAAATTCACAGGAGAATGGTAGTGGACTGCTAAATGCTAGAGAGTCATTCATTGCTTGCATTATTAATCGTGAGTTTGAGTTTTTCGTATGATATTTATTGATAACCTGAAGAGAATAGTTTGTGTATTTTTAAAGTAACAGTCAGGTGTGTGTGTGTGTGTGTGTTTACAGGTACGTCTGATGGGGCTTATACTTCTGTCACATCTCTACTATCCAGTGTTCACTCTGCTCTGATAGGTGCCATTGCATTTTGTACACTGCAAAAATATATTTTTTAATCAGTTTTATAATATATATATATAATATAATATATATATCTAAACATTATTTAGCTAAGAAGACATTTTTTGAAAGATAACTAATATCCTACATTGTTTTCAGAGAATATAGATTAATTTAACTTGCGTTAATACTAATATGTTGGATATGTAGTGAATTCATGTTTAGACAAAAATACTTTTTTGCTGTATATTAGTCTAAGTTACAATTTTATTATTATTTGAGCTATTTTATGTAGCAGTTGCATTGTATTTTATATTGCTGATACACTGTTGTTTGTTAATGTGTGTGTATGTGTGTATAATGATTATGACTTCCAGAGACTCTGCAGACTCAGATTGACAATCTTGAGAAAACTCGTCTGAAGCAGCTTCAAGTTGCGGAGGCTCTTATGGCTATATCAATGAAAATCAATTCTCAACCACTGCTTAAAACCGTGAGTATTTTAGAGCCACATCTGAACTTCACCGTTCTCTCATATTTGTTCGCCTGCTGTCACCTCGATTTTGTATTATTCAGCTTGAAATTCAGTATTCAGCTGCACTGTTTAAAAAAATCTTGTTCAATTTACTGTATACTGTGGCCAGATATTCACTGTAAGACATACACTGACGTACCTGTAAAACAACTGGTAATATAACTTTATGTGAACAATAATCTAATCTTGTGTGTTGTTTTCATGTGGCTGTGCAGACTAAAAAGCGCAAGAAAGTTACGCATGTAAATGATGACGCATGTAAATGATGAAGTCCAGCGCCACACAGGGGACAGGAAGAGCAGGAACTGAGAAAACACCATCACTTCACTCTTTTTTAATGTTGAGTCCCAGTTTAATTCATTCAAATACAGACGTGTTCATCAGAATTGCTGAATTACTTTTTATCTTTTATTATTCAAAGTGACTATATTGACTATATAAAACTCAGGTACATCCTTCTGCTGGAAGATGAAAGGGAAGGGAAGGAATTTATAGATAGATAGATAGATAGATAGATAGATAGATAGGTAGGTAGGTAGGTAGGTAGGTAGGTAGGTAGGTAGATAGATAGATAGATAGATAGATAGATAGATAGATAGATAGATAGATAGATAGATAGATAGATAGATAGATAGATAGATAGATAGATAGATAGGGTGAATTCAGGTTGATTGGGACACTTTTTTCCAGTCATATCAATGGCAAAAATTGTCCCAATTAACCTGAATATATATATTATATACACTGTATCTGTCTTTCTGTCCTTATTTCTCTGTTTTCTTTTTTTTTTAAATGTTGGAATTTTCCACTGGTCCCTTGCAATTAAGCAACAGATGAGGTCATCGTCTTGCCTGTGATTGGTTAGTATGAATACCTGTTTGTTACCAAGCTTTTCACAGCTGGGTACAAATTGAGAGAGAATCTAAGAGGGAATATTTATAGGTTGGTGTTTGTAGTTACTGCACAAACTTTAATGCTTGTATCTATATTTGGTAAGCAATCAACCTGTCTGAATGCTGACGGAGTGGGTGTAAACTGTATTTTTGCAATAAGTTTTATGCCAGAGGCATGATGATATCTTGAAATATAATTCAAGATCAGTATCTAGTATGTCTCTCTCATCCATGCAGCTGCAGACTTTCAGCAAAATGTACGTAGGCCCTGCAGGTGCAAGGAACTTTATGATGTGTTACTCAGCACATAGATTTTTCCTTTTCAGCATTTCACCAGAGCACGATGTGGGCGGAATGCAGCCATTAGACAGGAACGAGTGGGTGAAATGCCAGTTAGCGGTTTTACCGTCTGTGGCCATTATAATCTTTTGTGACATCCTTCCCTGGTGTTGTACCGCACATATAACTCCTGGCTGTTTTTTTTTTTGTTTGTTTTTTTTAAAAGCCCTGGTTGTGAAATTTGGAAATGTCAAATGTCAGTTATTCTGGAAGGTGCATATAAAGGATAGTCATAATATGTGATGAGATTGAATGTGATTGACAATGCTGAACTGAAACTGCCTTACTGGCCTATATTACACACTGAAGGTTGCAGCTGTCTTGCCTGTGCTCAATACGTAATGCCCCACTTCCCCTTGTGTGAACAGCCATGTAGAGTTTCATTGGGCTTCTTTTGTACATTTAAGTTCTCATAATTAGATATCAGCCAGCATTCCTGTGTGTGTGTGTAAATAGTTTTTATGAGATGTTTGTGGAGGAGGCTGGTATAAAAGATAAATGGTATAAAAGATAAGTATATTGTAATGAGCTCAACTTTTCAAAGTAAACTTGTATAAATTGCCCCCTTGTGGCTGTACTTTGAAGAAAGTCATAAAATGACTAGCAGTGGGGGGGAAGCATCCTAATTTATTAAAACATGCCATTTTAGGTGTTTTACTTTATTATTATTATTTATTTACCAGAATCTTTAGAAATAACTTTATTTGTTTATTCATTGCATCGTTTTTACGTACACCTTATTTTCAATGTTTCTTATTTGTAATTTCAGAATCCTCTCCCTGGGCCATATTTATAAAAAATAAAAATAAACTGTTTTTTGAATCCTTGCCTTTCATTTTCATGATAATTAGTATATTTTAATTATTTGTAAATACATTTGTAAATATTGTTTTAAATTGCTTCCTGCATCAATTTGTGCCATTGTGAGTTTGTGAGATTCTTTTCAAAAATCTGCTATTCACTGTTAACACAGGAACACAAGTCCCTTCTCCTTGTGGGACAGAGGGTCTTGTTTTTTAAGCATTCGCTGCACTCTGGGTCACCCTCAGTACTTATAATGCAGTAACTGGCACTTTTGAGGGATCCAGAAGAGTGAGGCAGCTGAATCGACTGGTTGTTCTGCTTGAGATATAGAGTAAAATAGGCTTGTATTAGTTGACAGTGCACCATTTAGGAGAATGTACTTTGATTAAAACAAAATGTGATTTGTGCTGTGTGCTTTAACACAGACACAGCAAAGAAGTAGTGCATTTGATATTACACAAATGTTTTACTGCTCTTCAGACATGTGGCCCTACATTTTTAAGAGATTTCATAAATTCTATTTATACCGTGTAAATTCTATCCTATTTACCATATAGACACATCCTTGAGTTAACGGCATGTCAGCAAACTCTTTTACAACATCAGAAAACTTATATCACATTCTGTCCCATTTGTTACATTTTGCTCAGACAATCAAACAGTGATAAAAACTAAAATATTTGTTGTTATTTCACCCTTCCACCCCCCCCCCCCCCCCCCCCCCCCCTTAAGACAAACATGGTAAAACATATTTTATTGCAAGATTGCAATGCTCATTTTACAAATATCAATCAAAAAGAATGAGATGACATTTTTAGTGTCTGGAGTCTGATGCACTTCCATTGTAGGATCTAATCTGACTGCAGGTATCACGTTTTATCCAAAGTAAAAAGAAATCATCTTAGTTTAACGGCATAAATTTGACTGTATTCCAAATACTAAGACCTTTACCAAAACAAGAGCCTATTCATATGTAGTAGGAGATGATGGATTGAGTCCAGACAATGAGAGACCAAAGGCTTTTGTTAAGATCACTCTGACTTGAGGTGAACGGAACTAGAGGACATGGCATGTTGAATAAGCACTTTTGTCATATTTGTTATGTAATAAGGCATATGAAACAGATGACTCACCTTCACTTAAACAGCCTCCACTATATATCATATAATAGTGTTGCCTTAAATGATCTCTACATTAAATGTGAAGAGTATATGGTCACACCCATAGAAGTTTGTCCTAGACCTCACGAGTTAATTGACGGGCCTGCTGTATTCACCAACTCCAAGAATTGTACAGTCTCCTTGTGTATTATGGTCCAATTTCCAGTCGACTATATCTGATTGAGCTTTTCCAAATGCATGACTAAGCATATTTCAGTTGTTACAAAGTCAAATAAATAAATAAAAAGCCTGTGAGAGTCTCAGCTGGAAGAAAATAGGAACCATAAATGATTTCTATTTTTAAAATTATATTGAACCCCCCACCCCCATCACTGAAAAGTCACCATAAAATCAAAACCAACAATTCTTGTTTTTATTGAATATTGCTGTAGCCTTTTTATTATAAATGATTTATCTGTTCACATATTATTATTTTTTATACTATGTGCCCTTGTAGTCTTTACTACAAAAGATGTCAATGTTCTTATAAATATTAACAGAATGTAGAGCTTCAAATGATTTGAATTAAACACTTTCTCTTGAGCTGTAAGACTATGATGTTGTATGTTGACTATGTATGTCTATTACAGTTTTGATCCAGAGAAATAACGGCCAAATAATTAATTCGCAACAAGATATAAGTTATTCTCACAGACAGTGCGATATTGTAATCAGTTGTCAGGCTGCATTGCGTCATGAAAGTAGGCGGGCTTACGTGCTTAACAGACAGGTAGTTTTCCACCACATGACAGCGCTCATTGGCTCGGATGTCGGACAAACACAGCCGTCACACACTCACAAAATCCAGTACTGAAAGTTGATTGGCCATCGCTCCACTCTTAGACCCACCTTTCCAACTCTCTGATTGGACAACATCACTGGACGTGTCTGTCAACTGTTTTTTTCTTCACCCATTGATACTGCAGCTGTATGTCCGGACATGTAGCTCTCATAGCGGCTTGGCCTTTGTTAGCGAGTCGGTGAGAAGAACCAAGAAAGCCAGAGGAGCCGCATTCATGCACTTACAGGGAGGAAAATGATCATCTGCACGAAAATCATGGATTATCGCCTTGGAACCCAGTGTCAGTTTGTTCAAAATCAGGTAACATATATCACTGAAGTGAAGATATTGTCTGTAAACCTTAACCGCATCTAGACTCTTGCTGAGAAGTTTCAAAGTTGACAGTTCATCTACTTAGCAAGTTATATCGTTCATTCATTCATGTTCAAAACGCTCCTCAATCGCATACTTATGTCATCATTTTAAATTGCATATATATTCAAAAGACCCTCTTTGAAAGAAAAGACTCATCGCCATAAATATTATCCGTTATTTTTAAGCGTAACGTTACATGAATGTCATGAATCACATATTTGCAGAATCAAGATGTCTTTCTTCCTTCTGTCGGTTTTGTTCTTCTGATCGCTATTTTTCAACCAGTAACTATTCACTTCGAGATTTAAACGCTAATTCATTGTGTTATTTATTAATTGTTCCTGAAATAAAGTTTATTTATGACAAGACCAAAGTGCTTACACGGTGTAAAGCTGCAGTTTTACAGTTAATCTGACTTTGAGGACGTTTGTGCTGCCCTGCCATTCATCCTGTAACCAAAGTCTGCTCGCTTAACAATACTGATCCTCTGACATTATTTTGTCGCCTATTTTGCCTTTTATGTAATTAAAAGAAGCTGTGCAAGTCTTTTGCATTTCAGCTTTATAATCCCCTTTTATCGCGCATATGCTCAGTTCAGATGACCATTGTTTCATATTGCAACTATTATTTGGACTAGGCTACTCGTAAAAGTGTGCAATGTGCATTTGAAAAACCTGACGTTTTGCTGTTAATGCTGGAGATATTCTACATTTAAGCTTCTTGGGGAATTAAGACTGCAGTCTGGAACAATCTTGGGAGCCTTTGGTGCAGATTAAGTCATGGTTATGGATTTCAAGAAATTATGTAAACCTACATGACAATAAGCTTTTATGCTGGCATGTTGAAGTTTTGTGGGTTTGACGCTCTCCGTCATGTCTGAGCCATTTGTTGAATCATTTAAAATGTGAATCTCTTGTTGTTTCATACATGAAGACAATCGATTTAGTATTTTTCTGTTTTCTTTTTCGTCCTCTGGTATTGAGTTTTAATGTTTAACTGCATGCTTTATCATCCTGTCAAAGCTTTTGTGTAAACATTTTGCGAAAATGAAAATCTGTAATTTGTCTGTAGCGCGGCCGTAGTGTTTTTTCGCAGTTCATGTCGCGCGGACACAAAGCCCTTTGTAGTTACAACCAGAAAATACGTGGCACGACTCTAAGGGAAGATGTAACATGTATTACCATTTATTCATGCTTGACTATTTGGTTTTGGGAAGTGTGTGTGTTTTCTCTTTCTCCATTTATGCGATGTGATGCTGATGTACTGCCAATCAAAGTTGTTTTTCTCCTCAATCGCTTGCAGTAGCCTCTGAAACCTGAGGGTGCCGCTGTTGTGACGGCGCTGTTCCGCATACAGGAGAACAATAGAGGAATGTGTCATTTAATCATTTCTCAGAAATATGCTCTTCATTTGCCAGCCCATAAAAACCCCCCTAGCTTGTACTTGGATTGTTAACATCATAAACTCGTTCCCTTTTCCCTTCAACTAACCACTAGTCCTTTTGTAAGAGACACACTTCAGGAAAAATATCTAGGTGAGAAGATTTTTAATGGCACAGTATGCGTTTCAAATCTCCCCTGATGTTTTTCACATGAAGAGCATCTTTAAAATATATATTTATATATCTATTATGACCTTGTCAGAACATTATGGTAAAATTAGTTGAAAAACATTGTAATGCAATAGTAATCTTTTATGCAGCTTACGTAGGAGGAAGGGGATCAAATAAGAGGAATAACTGACACCATGATTCACTTCTGGATATGAAGAACACAGCGCTGGCAAAATAACTTAATTAAGCGATTTCACCAGCAGACCAAAGCTTGGACTTTCCAAACAGAAATGTGATTCATCAAGAATCTGCCTTCACTTCACTGACAGTCATGTGTAAGCTGCTCAATATATGTCACCGTCTGTTTATGTAAATGTCAGTCTTCCTGGTTGTCTGACTGCTTCCATATGTGGCTTCCCATGTTTGTCTGTGTGTGTGTGTGTGTGTGTGTGTGTGTGTGTGTGTGTGTGTGTGTGTGTGTGTGTGTGTGTGTGTGTGTGTGTGTGTGTGTGTGTGTGTGTGTGTGTGTGTGTGTGTGTGTGTGTGTGTGTGTGTGTGTGTGTGTGTGTGTGTTTGCTGCAGGGTTTGTTTCAGTCCAACCCCCAGTGAGGTGCAGCTGGCTGTTTTGTTCTTCCTGGCTTCCAGGTTGGCAGGCCAAAATAGTGTTTCCTTTGTAGAGAGGCAGCAGAGCGATGGGGTTTGTGCAACTGCAGTTGGGACATTTGCGCGTGTCAAGGATGGAGCCCTCCAGGCCTTCTGAGAATGCAGATTAAATATCGCATCTTGCTCTTATTCTGGACTCAAGCCCTGAACTGAAGCCCCCCACCATTTAGAGCCTCATGTTTAGACAGTACTCAAATGACAAAAGACGAGCAGTAGGCTTATATTTATCTGTTTTCACTATGTCTGCTGTCTTGGTTATTTTGGTTTAGTGAATGACAAGATGTTGCACATTTAAAGAGATAATTCACCCAAATAATCTGTCATCATTTACCCACCCTCATGCTGTTCCAAACCAAACCTGTGTGACTTTTTCTTCTGTGGAACACAAAAGAAGATGTTTTGAAGTATGTTTGTAACCAGTCTTGGTGACCATAGTTTGCAAAAAATAAAAGCAATTTTTCAGAATGTCTTTTATGTTCCACATAAGAAAAAGCCATACAGGTTTGGAACAGTGAGTTAACAATTTCATTGGTACGTTTTCATTTTTGAGTGGACTTTCCCTTTTAGCTCTCTATTCCCCTATTACAAAACTTTTTTTTTTTTTGGTGGTATTTAGACCTTTTGACCAGCTAGAATAAGCACATGAACTCATTCAAATCTCAATGCAAGGGTACATGCAAATGTATTCAAATCTAAACGCTGTTTTGTTTGTTCATGGAGTGATCATGCTCTCTTTTTTTTTTAATCTGTAAAACATAGATTCTGCTTTCCTTAGCACATTAACTTGTTTTTATCTAACAAATAATTGATTTATTATGTAAAGACCATACATGGCATTATTATTTTCACAGAAATAGGAATTATGATGGCTGAAAGTGGCACTTTTTTTTACCCAATAAATACGATTTCAGATGAATTTGAGGGACTCACCAAGAGGATATGAGACTGACTTCCTGTTTCGTGTTGACTGTTGGTAAAGACATGTCGGTGCATGTTACTGGTGCTAATGAGGCATACTGTATTGACAAAAATTACCCCAAGTTTCAAAATAACCCTACACAGTTCACCATGAACTGGGAAGGTGTTATTTCTGAACTGTATACTCTAAATATCAAGTTTAACCTTTAACTGTTGATCGCAGTTTTGGTATAAAAAACTCCTCAGTTAACAGCATCTTCTGCAGCGTTTCGTTGAGCCGCATCTGTGTGGGTGTGTGTGCGTCTCTCAGCCTCTCATCTGACTTGCATTAGTCTCTAATTTCCCTCTGAAGTTTCATTAGTAGTTAATTGCAAATTGTTTTGTCTCGTTCCAGGTATAGAGACTCCCCTTGTGATTTTGTGAAGCTGCCGATACAGGCTATGAAACTAACACTCTGTACTGAACCATGATAGCATGTTGAATATGTCTGTATTTGCAGTTGCCTGTTTTTCTGGGTCACCGCTGAAAAGTTTTGGGCATTGCGAACAGACTCTGCGACATGTGATCTGTTTACCAGGGAAAGAGCGTCCCAATGGATACTAGTGTTTGATTCGTTGTTTGAAGCTGACTTCAACATCTTAATCCCATTCAAATGACTTGTCTCTATGGCTTGTGCTATATTGCCAATATGGCCCTTATTCGACCATATTTTCACTTCATTAGTCTTAAAACTTAGTGCACTATACAGTATCTAAACAAAAGGTGCATCCCAATGTTATGTAGTACTATTTTCTGCCATTTTGTAGTATGAATAGTGTGTTCATACTGAAAATTAAACATTAAATGCCTGGATGATGCACTTAATTAACTGAAAAAATGAAGTGTGAAATATTGAAAACTTGGTACACTCATCTGCCACAGTTTTCCTTGCGTACCGGAAGTGGAGGGTCGATCAGACTCTGACAAAAATAACCTTATAAAGTTCATTCACTTGAAGGTATAGTGTAAGTGTATAGTGTGTCATTTTGGACACAACAAATGTATGGAAGTTATATAAAATTAGGCCTCTTGATCTGGAACGTGTATCAAAATGCTTGACTTTCTAGGTAACTGTAATGTTAGTCCATGGTGCTTTTGTTTGGCATGTTTGCCTGACTTTCTAGGTAACTGTAATGTTAGTCCATGGTGCTTGCATGGTTTGCAAGCCTTGACTCTGTTGAATGACAAGATACCTTTTCTCAGGCAGAAACATATCGTACGCTGACTTGACACAGATATTATACGCTGATATTCAACGCTGACTTGACACAGATATTTTTCTTTGATAGAAGAAGAGTGTCTTTGTTCCTGTTTCATCATTGTGCCTCTCAAAATCTGTCATCAACCAGCTTTAGTGTCTGTTTTAAATGGTCATAATATTAAATGTTGAGCTTCAGTCATTCAAATACCTCAGTAAACCGGTTAAGCTGACACATTTTCCAAATAGAGAACAAACCACAGTTTGCACCTCAATGCACTTTAAAATGGGTTAAGACACAAATATTGACTGAAGGTTTAGTCTAGTGTTTAAGTTCAAGAATGTTTACTCTAAGAACCTGTCTGGAGAGATGGTTACTATATTTCGCGCAAACGCTGGGATCTTTGTTTCTTCGTGGTGTCCCTTGCGCAGGAATGGCATTTCTATCTTATCTATGCAAGTGCTATCTCAGCTGTCCTCCAGAACTATTTATAACCCTCTCCTTTCTGCCAGCCGCTGTATGAAGAGCTGGGAAGGGAAGGCCAATCTGTAGTCCTAACATAATTTATTACCCACATACTTTCCCTCACAATCAACACTGAAGAAAGTGAGCAGGCTTGCAATAATATCAATTCTTTTTGTTTTTGAAAAGCTTGTAAGTTTTGAGCATGACCAAAACATGGAAGACTGGCTTGTTCTGTTCTGCACCTATCACATTTTGGCCAGCTTCATCTTAGACCAGTGCAATTTATAAACTTTTTTTTTTAACTGAATGATTGTGTGACGCATACTTAAGAATGTATCCTTTCTAAAGCATCTTGCCAAGACGACTCTGGCATTTGCACTTCAATCTTTCCAATGTTTTTTCAATAATGTCATGAAATCTTGGTAATCTGAATTCAGTATTGTATACACCAGTGGTTCCCAATTCCAGTCCTCGTGACCCACTGCTCTGCACATTTTGTATGTCTCCCTTATTTAACACACCTGAACCAGATCATCAGCTCATTAGGAGAGACTCCATGAACTGAACTGAGTGTGTCAGATAAGAGAGACCTACAAAATGAGCAGAGCAGTGGGTCACGAGGACTGGAATTGGGAACCACTGGTATACACTGTTTCAATAATCTTCTCAGCATGTGGTTTGAGTTCTAGTACAGTTTCTAAAGTAGATATAGGTGGTGGTAATGGATATGTTTTTTAGCATGATAAGACTACTGCATGATTGCAAATATCTAAAGAAATGTGAATGAGGGATGTTAAACTAGGTGCCGAGTTGTTCAAAAGAAATAAAATCCTCATCATCATAGAGATCCTGTTGACAGTCCATATTTTAAAGGCCCCATCGGTTTGTGAGGGCGCTAAGTGAACATGTTGTTGTTATTATTCAAGTGAAAACGCTCGACGAAATTGTGAAAATGTTAAGAGATTGCTATCAGTGTGAATCTTCAGTAGTGTCAGGAAGAGTTATGATGGCTCAGGGCTGTTTTGGCCATGACCCTCAGTTGTCCCCCGTAGCTATGTAACAAGATTTCATTCAATACGTGACCACATTCATGTTTGCGTTCTGTCAGAGCTCACCACCTTCTCTCCCCCCAGAAAGTGTAACCGAACTCCAGCCAGACCCACGGAGCAGCGTTTTACCTCGAAGGAATAACCGCCGCCAGTACGGACAGTCGAACACTAGAATTGATCTCGTATCACGCACCAGCAATGATAACTAGCCCACATCTAGACGATTAGGTGCATGTGACAAAGTTCAGCGTTTTCTGTCTGTTTCTCTGTGAATGAGCGGCTCAGTTTTGTCATGGTTGTTTTCAGGGTTTGCCGTCTCACTGTATGTGGATCGTACACATGAACTTCATCATCTCCAGAGCTGCTCTGAGAATTCACCTCTGAGCATTTCACCTTTTCGTTTGAAAAAAGCTATTGTCAAATTCACATTGAAACTGAAAGGTCTTCAGGACAAACGGCCTAAAATAAGCTCAATTTATCTTAAAGATAATGTCAAATATATCACTGTTTTATTGTAAAATGTACTTATCATACATTAATAATAATAATAATAATAGAAAATAATAGTAATAGAAAAAATACAGAATTTGGGGGGGAAAAATAAAAAATGTGTTAGCCTTGACCCAATGTAGTTTCACTGCTTTGTTAATCAAAAATCGACCATTTCCACAGAGCTGTTATTATGTCAAAATGCACTTTCGAAACGTTGAACTTCCATAATGTGACGTATTTCTGTGTGGAATTGTGAAATTGATATTAATTGGTTCATAGTTTTCCCCACCACCAGAAAAAAAGAAAAAAAAGGTCGTTTCAAACTGGAGAATGTAACTTTAATATTAGTGAACAATTATTATTCAGTACTCAGTATTCAATTATTCTCTCTCTCTCTCTCTCTCTCTCTCTCTCTCTCTCTCTCTCTCTCTCTCTCTCTCTCTCTCTCTCTCTCTCTCTCTCTCTCTCTCTCTCTCTCTCTCTGAGTCGCAGAAACAGGAGGGGAGTAGGCAGGATTTCCATAATCCCACAGTCAGACACAAAGCAGGGCAAAGGCAGAGGAACAAGGCCTCGATTGGCCTTCACAGTCAGCATTTAAGAGCATGAAGTCATGAGTCAGCAGATCTCCTCAACACCGATTAAACAATTATATTTGCTATATTCACATCGATTTCCTTTTTACAAGGTGTCTTAATTGTGTAAAATAGACTCCATATGCTAAATATGGATGATTGAGCCATACATCTCAAGTTATGCCTGTGGTTATCCATGGGTATGGTGTCCAGTTGCTGTTTTTATCATCTGGATGTATTTTAAGCATCTTGGGGCGTGAAAGTGGGAGATTGAGGTCGACAGACGTCTGTCTAGTCTGTATACTAAAGGAGGAACTAAGTGTGGAATGTCTATTGCTGTCCCTCGAAACCCACAGGACCCGTGGCAGAAGCAGTGTTTGTTTGCTGATATTCCTTTACTCGTTTTTTTTTATTTGTTTGGTTTGTTGGGAAACTATTTAAGGAAGATTTCAAGGAATTTTATTTTAAAGTGGTTCCTTTGAGATGAACAAACTTTAAACATCATAACTGCACTGAATAGGTATTTTTCATTCACTAAATGCTCTTTTTATCTTCCTTTTGTATGTAAATTTTTTTTTATTTTTTTTTTATTCTTCTGGCAGGTGATGGTGAACTCTGAGAAAGACCGTGCTTCTCTCTTGTGTATGAAGGCTCTGGCCAACAGGGGGCGTCTGGACACGGTGTCTCAGCAGATGGCCTCTCACCCACAATACCTGGAGAGTTTCCTGCGCACACAGCACTACATCCTCTATATGGATGGCCCATTGCCCCTGCCCTACCGCCACTACATTGCCATCATGGTAAGAAAAGAATGATCAGGCATTATGGCCAAAGTCTTATTTCACATTACGAGAAATTTTATTTCACAAATTTGTTTTTGTTTGTTTCAAATTTCAAACAATGGGACAAATACAATAGAACTTGTACATAATGTTTATTTAACGTAGTAAGAAATGCTACAGAAATTAAATCAAATGTACACAGATGGCAGCAGGAATATTGGGCTGCTGTTACTTTAAAACCTAATGTACAGATACAATATATTGACACGCATCCGGTTTTCACCCAACTGTTTATGTTCACTTTAGACACAACTTCTAATTCACTTACATGAATAGTCTGAATTCTCCACACGATGGGCATTCTGACATAATGTGTGTATTTGACCATTTAAGCGCAATAATCTGTGAAAGAACTGAATTCGAGATCGCATGCTGTCTGGGAAAAGCCTCTTTTTATGCGTGTGCTTCGGATGTGTGTCAGTCAGCACGATCACCACATTGAGCTCTTTATTTCACGGCTTATTGCACTTAACATCTTGCATGTGCTATTCTTATTCTGATTCATACATGTTTCTTTATCACTCTAAAGTGTCAAGAACTTTAAAGGTGCTCTAAGCGATGTTGGGTGACGTCACTTCTTGTTGAGTGTATTGTCAAACAAAACGGAGGCTAGCTCGACCCTCCCTCCTCCTCATCCCATCCCCCCCTCCCTTTCGTGCTTCCTGAAACAGTCATGAACCATTTAGAAAAAACAAACTGGATTTACCCACCTGTCCTGCAAAAACAGAGCCACCTGAATGTCGGATTGGAAGCCCTTCTGCCGGCAGAGTTCTCGCCACCTTTTGAACGCTTTTCCGATGTAAATTCGGGACTTCGCGTTCCTTCTCCTTTTCCCTATTCTTTGTTGTTTGTTCATCGGAACGTCGTCTCTTTGGTCGTGTGTCGGCCATATCAAAATTCTCAAGAATATACCATTTTAACGTTAGTCATTGTTAGGACATCTCTCCTCCAGCTAACTTACCTCTTCATGCTTCTCTCTCCTCCACTCCCCACACCCCCCTTCATGTGCACGTGCACTAACTCCCCAACTCCCACCCCCAAATCATTCTTGTCGGTTATTGGCTGGAACACTGTTTGTTATGTTTCGTTTATGGAAAACGCATACAACTGTATGTTGTTTTTCTTGCCGTTTGTGGAGCCTGGGCTGTCTACAGAGACCGCGTTTTTAAAAGAAAGTGTGTTCAGGGGACAGGCAGCTAGCGGATAGTGAGGAGATGTTTGCTGGATGTGGCAAAAAAAAATGTTGGCCTAAAAAACGTATGACATCGCTTAGAGCACCTTTAAGTAGAACTGTGCTATGTGGACATATTAACATACCCCAATATTAACTATATAGCGAAATTCCCAACGATAGGTTTTATATTGTTGCCACGATAAATGTGTTCTCATACTGCCCAGCCCTACTTGCACGTGCTCTACACAGTTGATCACAGGCTCAAGTAATATCTCAATTTTATTGCTTTTATTTGAAGACCCATATTTGTGTTTCAGGCTGCAGCACGGCATCACTGTAGGTACCTGGTGTCTCTACACTCAGCTCAGTTTCTGCGTGTGGGTGGAGACCCGTTATGGCTTCAGGGGCTGGAGGCTGCACCCCCACGTCTACAGCACCTTGACCACATCAACAAGGTCCTGGCCCATCAGCCTTGGCTCACGGCACGCTCCCACATACAGGCTCTGCTCAAGACGGGAGAGCAGTGCTGGTCTCTGGCTGAGCTCGTTCAGGCGGTGGTTCTGCTGGCCCACTGTCACTCCCTTTGCAGTTTTGTTTTTGGTTCTGGTTCTGACTCTGATGGCACTCCCACTCCCAGAGTGCATCACGGCACGCCCCCCGGTTACTGTCTCTGTGACGCTGCCAACGGCAACACGGCCTTATCACCGCCCCGTGCCGGACCCACAGAGAAGGCATCACGCCGAAGGGTATAAATGATCATTCACAACAGTTTCAGTTGATAAAATATGTTTTGACTCTGAATTAGATTTGTTCGGGTTTGTATGAAGCAGCTGGTAAATAACAAAAATCATATAAAATATACAGCATAGAGTCGTCGTAATATCAAAATTGCAGTAATCATTATTCAGATTTCAAGTTCTTCCACCATTAATACACCACTGAGCACTTTTAATTTGTTATTCAATTAAAGCAATACATCACTGATGCAAATTAAGTAAACAGTGGAACATTTTGTTTTATAGTGTTTAATTGCAGTGTCAGTATTAAAGTAAACATTCAGAAGTGTAAAAAAGTGTCAAATATACACTTCTGTTTTTTTTTTAAAGTTGCCCTCAAACAGTAATATTACAAAAGATTTCTATTCCAAATGAAAGCTGTTCTTTTGAACAAATTATCTTGAACAATTTTTTTTATCACTGTGTCCACAAAAATATTAAGCAGCACAACTGTTTTTAACATTGATAATAATAAGAAATATTACCTGAGCAGCAAATCAGCATATGTTTTAATATTTTACAATATTACCTTTTTTACTGTATTTTCGATCAAATAAATTGGTGAGCACAAGAGACCACTTCAGTTATATTACAAAAAACTGAATTCTACAAACATTCATACAGCACAAGTATGATCTTTCTTCTCATTTTCTGATATTCACAATATGCACACACATATTTTGATCGTGGCTGGCTTGATCATGGACATACCATTTGGATACTTTGAATTGGCACTATCAACACTGTAGAAATACTGCTATCATTACTTATTTTTAACTATCAGCATTGTTCTTAAGTAACAATATTTTTGACAACCCTTGTACAGCAGTGTGCAAGCATTGTGAAGTCAGTTGTAATTTAGGCTAAACCAGAATGTCTTATTATTTTTTGCAGTCTCTAGACTCCAGCTGCGAAGTTGCTTGCCTTCTAGAACAAATTCAAAAATCACAGGAGGAGATCAAGGAAAGAAAAGGAGACCGACTTCATTCACAGACACTCCTACATTCTGGTAAGATGTTGTTCACCAGTTTAAAGACTGTTGTGTAACCATGTTTCCCAACGCTGCTGTAAACAGGAAGCGTAATTTTGGATTGGGACGAATGTTTAGAGTTATTTTTACACAAGCGCATTTTCTTGTGTGTAGATATCTCTCTCTCTCATGGACCGTCTTTCGTAACCTGCCTTTCTCTTTTTCAAATGCAACTCCATATTAGATGTGGAAGAGGAGGAGGAGGCAATGTTCTCTGCAGACCCCTCTCGCTTCGTCACAGATCCAGAATTCGGCTACCAGGAATTTGCCAGACGGGAGGAGGACCATTTCCAAGTATTCCGGGTGCAGGTGGGGACGGAGAGTTTGCATTGGGTGTCACCTACCAAAAGTAGTACCATGAAAGGGTACTAAGGGTCAGAAATACAGCGCATGCCCGCCCTTCTTAAGACTGTCAGAACTTAACGTTACTCTCAAAACCTTAAAAGGAGGCTTTGTGCCACTGACAAGTCCTATCAAATGCCTGTTAGGCTTCCTTTGAATGGGAACTGGATGCAACTCCTGTAGTTAAATTTTTTGATGTTAATATAGTTTGTTTTATTCCAACTTACTACTTTCTTACTTTTATCCTAACACTATTATTCAAAAGTTTGGAGTAAGAAATAAAAAAAATACTTTTAATCAGGAAGGATGCATTAAATTGATCAAAAGTGATGGAACAGACTTTTACATTGTTACAAAAGATTTGTTTAACGTAAATGCTGTTCTTTTGACTTTTTAATTAATAAAGTAAAGAACGTTTTATGACGGTTTCCACAAAAATATTCAGCAGCACAACGGTTTTTAACATAGATAAGGAATGTTTCTTGAGCACCTAATCAGCGAGGGTTTTTTAAGGAAGGTAATACTTTTATTCAGCAAGGATGCATGAAATTGATAAAAAGTAATATTATTACTAGAGTTCTTTTTTATTCTATTCATCAAAGAATCCCGAAAAAACGATCACAGTTTCCACAAAAATATTAAGCAGCACAACTGCTTTCAGCATTGATAATAAGAAAATCAACATATTAAAATGATTTCTAAAGGATCATGTGACACTGAATACTGGAGGAATGATGCTGAAAATTCAGCTTTGCATCACAGGAATAAAAAATATTTTCAAATATATTGCAATAGTTATTTTAAATTATAATAATATTTATATATAATATTATATACAGAAATTACCTTTAATAATCTTTAAAATTCTGTGGTAAAGTTGATGTTATGAACTCTATTTATTTGTCTTTCTGTGCAGGACTATTCATGGGAGGATCATGGTTTTTCGTTGGTAAACAGGCTCTACTCTGATATCGGGCACTTGTTAGACGAGCGATTCCGCAATGTGGCCTCCCTCCCTTTCCCTCACAGTCCCGATCTCAAACGAGCCATCTGGAACTACATTCATTGTATCTATGGAATCAGGTACAGTTCCCTGAATTCTTTTATTTTTTATTACACTTTTGCAATTTGGTTTTAGTTTGCACTTTTTATGCAAAAGAAACATGAAATGAAATGAGTTTATTTCTAGCCTAGCTTTAAATTACACACTCCTACATTAAAATTTTCTTGTGACTGAACTTGAACATGCTGAAAAATGCAAAAAAAAACAAAGCACTTACATTGACATGTTTGCCTTCAGATATGATGATTACGATTATGGGGAAGTTAACCGGTTACTGGAGCGTGGACTGAAACTTTACATTAAAGCTGTGGCCTGCTACCCCGACTCCAGCAAGACCCCTATATGCCCGCTGTCCTGGGGCCCTATCAAAGCTTCAGAGAAGGTGATTTCCTATCAAAATTTGTGCTGCGCACGCTTCAGTAGCATCTGCTTACCGGACCATCTGCGGACCATAAAATGTCCGTCCAATCATTGCCCTTCTGATGCCGATGTCCTACCTGCCTGTCAACATATATATTTCCATACCTCTGCGCACCTGCTCACGCAGACATCACACGTCATCAGTGCGTTTCATGCCATACAGAGTTAGACAGACGTCAGTCACAGAGCACCACAACCAAAGCAGCCACCTTTATAGTTCCTCCTGAACCAAAACAACAAGCTTACGATGCGTTCACACCATAACTACTGTAATTTGGAAGAGATAGAAACCTGTGACGTTATACTCTGTGCGGTTCGTGACACGAATTTATGAATTTCAATGTAGGGGTGTAACGATACACTCGTGTCATGATACGATACGATCGTGATAATAATCGTTATGCGGAGCACCCAGCGTTCAAACCGGAAAACAGGTCTAATCATTTCCGCTTTTCACTTCCGTACACATCTGAAGCGGTAGGTAATTTTCGCTTATTATAATTTTTATTTATTTTTTCTGATCAAACTTTAGTGTATTTGTTTTAATTAAAATGTCCCGAATGTTGAAATATCAGAAACGGGAACATCCGAACAGCAGTTTTTGTTGTGTGCCGATCTGCTCTGTGTCAGGAAAATGAAGAGAGTCATAGTATAGCATATAACATATAAAGCATATAAACACAGGGCATCATAGTAATACTGTTGGTACTATAACCCCATCGCTAAAATGCAGTCTTCATTTGATTGTTTTAATCGTCTGCGAGCAAAAATAAAAGGCTAAACTACTGATAGCATACAAATCTAAACTAACTAACTGTTTACTGATAGTTAGCTAAGCTAACTCTATATCGGGTGCCATTAGCAAAAGCTACAATACTACATACCTTCATAATTATGAATAAATGAGAAGGCGTAAAACCTAAAATCCCTTGTCTAACAGAGTACTCGGGGCTCTGGACGTCCGTTTGGCAATACGGTTTACATCGGAAATTGATATTAGGGGCAGCTCCTGTAAACACCGGCTATAGAAGGTCGCCATTACTACACTGTGTTTACCTCAGTAGCTGACCAAATTGCATATTATGTTCAGTTTGAACGTTAGGCATACTTTACTGGACATTGTATTGTAAATGGACAGTGTTTTTACTTTGAGATAACATTGTAGTCAAAAACATCTGAGATGATTAACTGATGTATTTTTTTTTTTTAAGTATCACCTGAATGTAATTTAGTTATTTACTTTGTTCTCGCCATGAAGATGCTGCTGACATGGCATTTATATATATAGATATATTAGTGGTGGGCCGTTATCGGCGTTAACGTGCTGCGTTAACGCGAGACTCTTATCGCGCGATAAAAAAAATATCGCCGTTAATCTGTTCTCCAAGTTGGGTTGGGAGATGGCTCTATACTACACAAGCTATGATGACGCAATCTACCCGCGGCCGCGAGGTAAACCCGGCTGCAACGCATATTCGTCGTCATCTTAAGTAAACACGGCTGAAAGTGAAAGCTGGTGAAAAAGATCGGTGCAACATCCATTATTTGGACTTGGTTCGGGTTTAAGCCGTCAGACGAGCAGCAGCAAACTATATACAGAGTGTGTGGGGTAACAGTTCGGTAAGTTAACACACGACTAATCCGTTCTACCACCTCAAATTCAAAACGAAACATGATATCACTGAATACCAGCGCGCGCGTATTATTCCCATTCCAATATATCTTAGTGGTGTAGCACATAATCTCGATTTTAAGAATCGTTGTTGTGTTTCTTTTTAACTGAAAAGACATCAGTTAGACAATATTCTAATTTTAAATTTGGGGTTTCATAAGCTCCAAGCCATAATAAACATTAGACCTACTTAAGTCTCTGCAGCTAGTGTACTTAAATTTTATTTATCTGCAAAATGATGTTGTATACTTACAGTTTTGCACAATATATGTTCTCAAAACTACATACACCCTTTAAAAAAAAAATACATTTAGCAGTTGTTTAGCATGGGTCTGTGTAATCTGTTCTGAAATGGTTTTATTATAATATACTGTATATCGTTATCGCAAGAGGCTGCAATGTATATCACAATATAGATTTTAGGCCATATCGCCCATCCCTAATTGATAGCCTATAGTAGTTGATAATAACATAGGCCTACCTAATGTTGCCTACGGACGGTAACAGTACAGTAGTAACCTTTTACAGTCTATGAGTAGAACAGCTTTCTCAAGCAGTTTGTGATGCATTTTGGAAACAGGAGATGAGCCCCTGGTCTAATGCGCCACCTGGCTTGAGAAACCCGTTCTCAAAGACTTACTTTTATAGTCATTATTTGGGTAGCACACATATTCTGAATGCCTTCGGCAGAATTCAAATGAGCCATTTTAATCTAGATTTAAAAAATTAATCTATGCCCACCTCTAATATATATATATATAAAATATACACCATCTACTTTAAATGGTTGTATGCTATTTTATAATAGTGTTTTGATGCAAATCTTTCTGTGGTTTTGTGTTTTAGGTTAATGTAAATTTGTTAGTGATGGAGGCCCGTCTGCAGGCGGAGCTTCTGTATGCGCTCAGAGCCATCACCCAATACATGATCGCATAGGACAGCGCCACAGAGGGACGTGGTACAACGGAAATCAAGGCAAAGAAATACAAGCAGAGATCTGTCTCTCCATCTCTGTATGTGTTGTCTCTGAGTTGATCAGTGTGGCGTAAGGTACTGCTGTGAAAAGTTTCTTTGCCAAAGGTGAAACTTAAGAAAGAAAGAAAAAAAGTGCAAAGCAATCGCTCACCCCTACTGTCATTTTGCATGTGTTTCTCCTACGTGAATTTGTTAGATGTTCTTTTGTGTGTGTACAATTTCTTTCTTTTTTCTTTATCCCAGATGGTTAATGTGCAATTATTTTTATTCACTTGTTGTTGTTGTTGTTATTAATATTTTCCCATTTGTTTTTGTTTTTTTCTGTTGCTATTCAATTGAGAGAAGTGTCCAACTGTCCGTTTCCAAGGTATCAAATTCTGGAAAGGTCACGGTTTACAGGAAATGAGTGACTGGACAAAGGTGCTTGCTTAACATGGCTTCCAGATATTTCATTTGAATGTAGAATAGTGAGACCAGAGCAAAATTTAACAAAGGGTAGGAGAAGGTTCAACGGCTGCAACTTTCTTTTTTAATGAGCACTTTTAAGACAGTATCCATCTAAATAATATCTCAATAAGCTTTCGGCTGTGGTTTCGTTAAGCACACAGCAGGTCGTCCGAGTACTGATTTCACTTATTCAGGGGTGCGTTTCACAAAAGCATCATTAGCCAACTTTGGTCGCAAGTTCCATCGTTTTCGAGTCTGTGTTTCCCGAAAACATAGTTCTAACGAACATTCGCAAACAGTATCGCAAAGTTGTGTGGTTGGAACTGCAGTTCTCGACCTGTGGTTAGAAGCAGAGTTTCTTGTTTGCATGACGTGGACTCAATAAATCTGTATCTTGAGCCAAATAAGCAAGCTAACATTCAGTACAATCTATATCTTTTATTTAAAATACATAATGTAATTTACATATTTTAGTTTGTCGAGATTTAAAGCGTTATTATTGAAGAGTGTGCATGTGCGTACGAGCTCTACTACGCAAGTACGAGCCTACGATTAAATCTGGAAATGAAGCAAAATAACTGAGAAAAATGAGAAAGTCCTCAGAAGCCATGTCCATGATTTGTAGCAAAACATCTAGCATTAATGCAATCTCAAACAGATTCATTACAAGTAGTTATTACTCCACCGCCTGCGTGACATCATTTACCAATGTGGTTGAACGACCAATTTACGAGACTACGGTTTCAGGAAACAGTCGTGACTAGCTAGTTGATTTCTTCAACGATGCATCGCACTATGGTAGTTAAACAGCGAGTTACATCATTGTACGGGAAACGCACCCCAGATCGATTAGCATTGATGTTTTTTCACAAAATCTTCCACATGCTTTCCTCTCTGCATGGGTGCTATAAAGGTTGATTATTGGTACTTTTATAGGATCCATAATAATTCATCCCATTCATCTCAGTAGTCATCTAAACAGCTTTACAGTGTGCATTTGAAAGGAATTGCATTTTCTAAACTACTTTAAATTGTATGTTTGCTTTGTGGTAGTGTTCTCAGACTTTCTCAGTTTCTTAGGGCAGAAAGTCAGTTTCACCTGCTCTTTACGGACTGGCCAAATTAACACAGTATGTATTTGAAATCCATTATGTTGTATGCTAATTTTGAAAAATTGAAGTCTTCAATTTTAATAGGCCCCAAGTAATTCACACACTGAATGGATTCTGAAAGGAGCAGCGATCAGTGAGAAGCACTGCTTAATGTAATACTGGCTTGTCCAATGTAGACATTTATTCACGAGAAATTAATATCCAATAATTAGGACTTGTTTTAAAATATTTTACCATGTAAAAATTAAGTCACCTTGTGATGTATGTGAGAAGGGGCTCAGAATAAGCTTATAATTTGTGATTTTAGCGTCGACGCGTTGGTATAGATCAAATGAAGGTTTCTGACAGGACAATAAGATGCAGAAAGGTTTGCAGTCAGCCTGTCATTACTATCTTTCCCACAACTGACCTGCACAAAATTATTATTATTATTATTATTTTGCACTGAACCTTTTGCACAAAACCCTTCAAGTGTGGTTGCAGCTGTCATTGTTACAGGGCGTTGAGCCCTCTGATGCCATGAACATATATATTCAATGTCCAGTTTTGTTGACAAGGCCAAATACCTGTACTGTGTTAAACTCTCATCGCTCTGGTTAACTAATTACAGTTGGCAGAATGACTTGGGCAACACCTATGGTTGGTTTTGTGTGTTTTTAATATTTATCATTTGCATTACTTTTGTCCTTGTTTTTGAGGGAGGGTGATGTTGTTGTATCAGTTTTGCTCTTTTCTGAACTGTTTTGATTTAATACTAAGATATGTAAATCAGCAGAAATGTGTAAAGAAGTACATGAGCCGCAGTCTGTGTTGGACGCTCTGTGCCTTTTGACATCAGTATGGCATTAAACTGCATTAAATCTAGCTGAGAATGGAAGACAAGCCAAGAGTGTGCATCATCCGGGCTGACCAACAACAACAGACAACCGGAGACATTTGTCAGGAGGAGCAGAATACAACTGCAGCACAGCCATTCTTACCTTAAGCAGGACTGTCTTAAATGCTTGTTCTTGAATGGCAGTCTGCCAAATCCCTGAAACGTGGAGACTTCCAGACTGTCTCCACCACCTCCTCAGCTGGAAGACGTTAAGGATGGTGCCTCAGCGATGCTGACTGAACGAGCCTGGCTATTGCCAAAATGTTTATTTACCACGTAAATGTAGGAACTATAAAAATTTAAACTGACCAAAAAGAAAGAAAAAAATAAAAGACACTGAAAAACCAAGCAAAAAAAAAAAAGTTTTGAAATGTGAAAGATTATTTTTTCTATAAAGATATGCAATATTATTGATGTGTCTTGTTTTTACTTCGTTTTTAAGTATGAATTTGTATAAGTTTTATCAGCCTATATTCAGTAAACTAGCGTTATGTCTACAAATAATTGAAATAAAGGAAATGTCTTCAGCGTGACCGCGGCTGCCAAATTATTTAGGAATAATTTTTTTTATAATGGCGTCTGATCCTGCTAACTGCAATCCTGCCATCTAGTGGTAGATCTCCCTTCACAATCACTTTGAGAAAGTAACACGAGCAATTCAAATAAAGCATTACAATATTCCAGGATTAATAAAATGCAGCATTTAAAAGGAGAAATGTGATACAATAAAATGTTATAAAGTAATTTTATAAAATCACTAACATTAACTCTTCCTTTAAAATGCTTTGTATTGTTTGATCTGTAAAGCTGTTCAAATTTAGAGTTTACTGCGGGTTATTTTAAATATCCCCTGGCCTGGAGGGCCACTGTCGCGCAGAGTTTAGCTCCAACCCTGATCAAACTCACCAGAACAAGCTAATCAAGGTTTTAGGATTATTAAAATTACAGACAGGTGATATTAATAAAGGCTGGAGCTCAACTCTGGGGGACAGTGGACCCCCTAGGCCAATTTTGAAGAACCGTGGTGTATAGCATTGTCATGGTGACAGTTGTAAATATTTACCTTCTACCTTTACCGTTTACCTTCTTTACACGGAAAAGGTTAAATCTGATTATTATTATTTTATTTTTTAAATCATGTTGACATGAGTATTATTTACGTCTTGTGGCTACACTATGGAAACAGTGAGTGATTTAACGCTTAAAGGGGTAGTTCACCCAAAAATGAAAATCCGTCATTATTTACTCACCCTTATATTGTTCCAACCCTGTATGAGTTTCTTCTTTTGAACTAAAAAGAAGATACCAGACAGTTAACAGCAGCCATTGACTTCCATAGTCATTTTTTTCCTATGGAAGACAATGGCTATGGTCACCTGTCTGGTCACTAACATTCTTCAAAATACCTTCTTTTGTGTTCAACAAAACAAAAAACTAATTCAGGTTTGGAACATCTTGAGGGTTTGACAGAATTACAATTTTCTGATAAAATTAAAACAATTATTAAAACGTTATAGTTATGGTTCTTGGTGGGTCTCATTAACCAATATTTTAGCCAAAGGAGGAACAAGAAGCCTAGAAATTAATTTTCAAACTAATTAATTCACATTATGGCACACTGTCGATTGACTTTAAATTTGACTAAACATGGAATATTATTTTAAGGTGAGATGCATCAACTAAATTTTCTGTGCGACCATCATGCCAGCCAGGTCATTCAGTTTTAATATGTTTAATTTCATGTTTAATATGCATGGTTACTCTGAGCCTCAGTTTATCAAACTGCTGTTATGTGAATCATGTTTACTACTGCTTAATTAGTCTGGATTTAATGAATGCCTTGCATGTGTGCTAATGTCAAATGAATGGACCAATGACAGAATGAACACAACAAAACAGTCTCCGTTAAACAGATTAGGTTTATTTCTATTGCTTTCAATGGCCTCTGACTAACAAAATATGGGGGGGGGGGGGGGGGGGACAAAAAAACAAAATAAGCAATCAAGTACATATACAGTATATTGGCTATGCACAACTCGTCAGTCTTACATCCCGCCATAACCCAAAACAAAAACGGAGGAGAAAACCCAACCCAGACCATAAACTAATGTCCTGTGTTATCAATTGGGATACTTAGCAAACTCTTGGAAAAATTAAAGGAACTAAAAGAATGAATACTAAAGGGAAAAAATGATAATATCAAACAAGGAAAGAGATTTTGATTTGGAAAGAGGGAAGGTGTGGAATTCCTGCATTTCATGCAGCGGCCCTGTGACATCTGTCTGATGGGGCAGATACAATATTTGTACTTTGAGAAATGAAACTAAGCAAGGGTGTTAATCATAAAAATTCAACTTGTATCAACACATTTAAATGACAAAAGAAAATGCCAAAGGTGACTGTCAGCCTAAAGCTTTCTGGAAGATGTACCATGCAGGTATAACAACCACATAAAGGTTCTGCATTACAAGTACAAACATAAAAACATGAGAAAAGATGCCCCAAAAGACAAGAACATCAATGTAAACGGTTGATTGGAAATCATCAGTTGCTGTATCAAACGTTACACCACGCTGACACCATTCACAATATGTGGTGAGATGACAAAGTCCCTCCCTTCCCATTCACAGCTTCTTTTATAATGAATAGAAAAACTGAGAGTTTGGGAATTAAAACAAAGGTACATATATCATACTATGTTCTACATTAAGAAATTGTATTCAATATGTGTTGCATAAAATTATTAAAGGCCCTGATATCTACATATGCACCGATAAAATATGGCCCTCTTTAATTGTCATTTAATATCTAGCACCAATGAATAGGATAAAAATTATTCCTTTGTAAGGAGAGAGCATTTTAAGTTAATCTAGTGTACTCAGACCATTACATTGATGTCATAAGAGTAACTAATGTCAAGCTCTCAAACTGAAGCCAATTTATACACCCCTAAAATGAATAAACTTTCAGACTGCTGGTTTTAAACTAATAGAGTAAAAAACCATCTGAGAAAATTATAAAATAAAAGTTAACCCTTCTATTACAGAAAAGGTAAAAGTTGAAAAGAAAAGGGCATTAAAACTGTATGGTTTGCTCTGGAGAGACATGCTATAGTGTTCATTGGCAGTTTACAAGTTTTTGTAGGAACTCTAAAAAAAAGCATACATTAAATCTCTCATTATAAACTGCGACATTAGATATATTTCTCCAATGGTAAAATATCTGTGACATTGGCTTGCATAACTGACTCATAATTTAGACAAAGCCGTGAGCATTTAAGTCATAACATGATTATCTCATTACTTCCTTACAGAAGTTGTTTTAATTATTATTTTTCATAACCCTGAGAGTGAAACATTGGATTAATCCTTTTTCGGTTGGACCAGTCTAGCATTTTGAGATGATAATCATTGCCTAGAAAGTTCATGATGCTTTTTCTTTCTTTTTTTTTTTTAGCACAAACAATTATAGCATATTTTAACTTTTGGAGCATTGTATTCTGATAAACGTAATCATGCAACCAATCAAATTAAGATTTAGTTCACATGTTGATTTTTCGGAAAGGTTTTGTAAAGCTTATTCGCACTGCAATTCGTCCATCCATCCAACATGCAGTCCTTAGTGTTCCTTTGGTTATTGTATAAAATCTACATGCATCTCATCTTTTACAAAAATAAAAGATTACATAGAAAATGACCGTTAAAAAAAGCTAATTAACAGCATGTTTTTTTTTATTAGTCTGTTAAGGATAACTCTCCAATCTAAATTAGAATTATAGTAGTTATATCCAACTGTTTTTGTTCTTTAATAACATTTTTTAAACAAAATATGAGTAGTGCTGTTTATGAAAAACTGATCAATGAGAAAATAGTTTTTTTTCTTCTGTGCCTCTGTTGACAAAGTCAAACATGCCAGAGGAACCATAACATCTCATTATCGTAGCCATGTTTCTTCAAGATTCGCTTCAAACTCGCATATAACTCAGAAAACAACCTTTCTTTTGCGCCTTATTGAAATGATTCACCATAACTTTGAATTCTGTTGTCAGTGTGTTGGAATCAAGTTTCGGGAGCATTAAACATATTTGCACGCACACAAATGTACACACACACCCTCCAGCACACACAAAAAATCTTCAGATATTGCATTCTGCAAAAGGGCACCGAGTTTCCAACAATAACACTATACCATTTAACCTGTTGGCAGGATTAAAAATGCATCAAAATGCCCTGTGAAAAAAAAAAAAATCACATTTCTTCATACTGTTGTTATCACTAACAAACACTTAAGAGCAGACAGTTAAATCATCATTCAGTTATCAGCCTCTTCAACACATCACAGGAAAAAACCCTTGAGAGCAGAGGTCATAAAAGTCAAGCTAATTGCACATTGAACCACAGCGTCACCAAACCCCTTGAAACTTTCAGCAACGTTTCAGCCCTTTGATGCACAAGTATGCATCATATCGTGGAGAGAGCGTAAAAGTTCAGCTGCTCTGTGTTCAGGGGTTGTTGCAACCATCGCCACTTAATGTTGTTCTCAACTTAACATTCCTGTGGTGCCATGTTGTTTTCATCCTCAGAGGGGGGCTGAGAGCAACAGCAAGTCACTCCATCAATGCAGAATCACGGCCGCTCTGACTTCTCCACTGCTGTTCAATGAGCAAGAGTTCACATCAAGAAAAGCTGCAGAGTTTGATCCTCCTGGCTGAATGACTTCCATTATCAGTGTGAAGAAGATCAAGGAGTAGTACCATCTCCATCTTATACTACACATCATAGGCCTTAATGCAATAAACATGATTAGCTGTTTATTAGTTGTGCTTCTTTAGTCCAAGATTGGCCAAAAAAACAGCACCTTTCAAAAAAAAAAAAAGTTGCACATATAAGACAAGTGAAAAAACTATGTGTTTCAAGACCATGTTCTCTGTGTCCAACAGCACACTCTTCAGTTGACATTGGCACTTGACATGCATGAGGTTTGATTTTGTCATCTAATTGAAAATTCTGACAAAAGACTTCTTGGCTAAGTGTGTGTTGTCCTTAGCCAAAGCAGTTTATGTATTTGAGGTACAATGGCAAATGCAGAGGCAAAAATTTGAGAATATTTTCGGGCAATGTGCCACATCTGTTTTCGAAGTTGTTTTAAGGATGAGGGATAATCCTGTAAAAACATAAAACATAAATAGAAAAAACATTAACATATTAGGAGACAAAGAGGAGCAGCTTTAAATAAATAATGCAAAACCATAGACTGAAAAACAGAACTCAAAAGAAGATATCTGAAGGATGTTTTAACCATTTTTGTTAAATTAATGTCAATGGGGCCAAAACAGCATTTGACCCAACAGACGTTCATTGCAAGATATTTCTAAAGTAAGTCATACAGGTTTGGAACGACATGAAGGTGAGATGTCATTTTTGGGTGAGCTATCCCTTAAAGCAAACCAAAATTCTGATACATTACCTGTTCTCATCTTAAAATGGAGTTAGCTGGGCACCCAGTTATGGGAGGAGCTCTGTGTGGTCGCTGGCCCAGAATAGCCCTGCCCACCCTGTATGATGGGGTCAAAGTTGAAGTCAACCAAGTCTCCATCCATTAGATCACTATTGATAATATATTCCACATCACAGTCCAGGTTTTCAGTGAACATCTCAATATCCAAGTCTGTAGGTAGACGGTCCTGGGAGGGCATGAAGCAGGGCGCTGACGCAAATTGGCCTAGACCTTGCAGGCCTCCGTTCCCACCAGGTGACGGGACAGCTCCATGCTGCAGAAGCCCAGCGCCTGACACATGATGCTGGTTCTTTATGGTTGCGAGCTGAGGTGGTTCCTGGTTCATAGGTGAGTGCATCATTCCAAAGCCCATCTGTGAGTGCTGGAGTTGGGATTGAGGTTGAAGGCTCATCTGCCCCACCGTGCTTGTGTCAATGCCTTTGCTCAACATCATCTGACCTGCTTTGGCTTGGCTGCTGGAAATAGATCCTGCAAGCCCCAAAAGGCCACCACCTCCTTGGCTAGGCATGAGAGGATCCATCTGGGTCATCATGACATCACTTGGTGGGGGTGAATCAGAGGTCAGGAGAGCTTCGAGGCTGGAGGGCACGCGAGCACTGAAACCACTGTGACCAGGACCAGGCAGAGGGCTGAACAGGGAGTTTCCAAAGCTGGAAGGGCTTGTGCTGGATCTGGCGGTGGGTTGAACCGAGCTCTGCGGACCTGATGGAGTGGATCCCTGCAAAGCCTTCGTTGGTTGCAGCTGCCTAAATGAGGGAAAGCTGGACCCTCGAGGCAGCAGAGTGGATGCAGAGGGTAGAGGTTGAGGTGGGGCAGGGGGAGCCGTGCTTGGGCTCGCACCCCCTTGCGAACCCGTTATTAAAGTGAGCCCGTCAATCAAATCCAGCTCTTCCATGAGGGTCTCAGTTAGTGTTGGGGGAAGATTCCCTGTAGAATAGCCACCAAGAAGGCCGTCCTCAGGTAGGTCATCCTCGTCCTCCTGTCCCGTGGCAATGGGAGAAAGCCTACCGCTCAGGGTGCTGGCATTGGAGCTTGTGCGTGGCCTGAAACTTGTCCACATGTCGGGGTCATCCAGGTTGCCACGAGAGGAAGGGCTGCTGCTGTTCACTCCCCACTTTCCAAACTGACCCGGAGTCCCGGGACTGTCCGCACCGCTGGCGCCGGAAGCACCCTCACCCTGCAGGGCAGCTCCAGAGCCTCCAATCCCAGTTGCTCCAGCTTGCTTTTTAGTCTGCTTTGCTCGCATACGACTTTTAAGCAGTTTGCTGCTGTTGTCCATGGAGGCGGCGCGGCGGCGTGGGGCTTTGCCGGTCTTGCCACCCTCAGGGTTGAGCATCCACCAAGAGCTCTTTCCCGTGGACTCATTGTGGACTCGCAGGAACTTGTTGTGGAGTGATAAATTGTGGCGAATGGAGTTCTAAATAGGACAAAAAAATAAATAAATCAAATCTCAAATTTAAAAAACTAAATAGAAACAATGTTACTGCATAACAAGGTTTAGGACCATCAGGGTTTAAAATTAAACCCCACCAATCAACTGTGGCAGGTAACGCTATGAACTCACTAGCCAATTCAGAGCGTTTTGATTGCATTCTATCACACTCAAAGTCTCACTCCCGTCCCTAGCTGTCAGTAGTAAAATGCTGCACATCCATGACTTTTGCGTGCCATTATACAGACGCCAAAAGTGCCTTCTAGCATCTTTACTGTGAAGCATGAACATTTTAACATTATGAAATAATATTGCTTGGGTATAACTTTGTCATCATGACGATATTTTGGGGCATGATTTTAATGATCATTAACTTTTTTAGTCAGTGGAGGAGAGGCTTCAATGCTCTATAATAAATACCGTAGATTTCAATATGATATTTCAATATAAGTTAATATAAGATTTTTGAAAATGTGGTTTATTTCTGATATTTTTGTTTTGGCCGGTAACTTCAAATTCTAGTAGCTAATTAGGTTGGTGAGTGAAAAGTTTAATTTCAAACCCTGATTATTATTACTCAAAATTATCAATCAATACTTTCTTCTACGTACCTTCCACCCAGCAGAACTGTTACTGTCTCCTTTGTCCTTAAAATACGGCACCGTTTTCACCATCCAATCGTAGATCTGCGCCAGAGTAAGTCGTTTTTCTGGCGAGTTTTCAATCGCCTGGCTGATCAGATCTGCGTAGGACTGATTACCCCAAGCATTACGCCGGGAAGTGCCTTTTCGAGGCGTGGCCCCGCCCACTCCAGCGACGACCCCGCCCTCAGAGAGCGCGACTTTCTCAGGCTCGGATATGATTGGCTGAGGCTCGTGTTTATCTTCCTCGGCGGGCGGGGTTCCAGCAGCGGACTCTGAGCCGTCTGCCCCCCCGGCTTTGACAGATGAGATGTCGGGTCTAGGCAATGGCCATGTACATGACCTCGGTCTGCTCTGCGGCTCAAAATCTGGGTCAATCGGGGGTACGTTTTCTTCCTCCATTGTGCGATGCAATCCAGATAATTTCAGACGAAGGCTGGATTTAAGTGAAATAGGTTTGGGGCGATGCTTTTAAAAACACGGTTCAGTACACGAACTGGGCGATGAAAGTAAGAGTATGACTATTTATAACTAAATAAGTAAAATAATCTTGATTATTTTATTTTTATTTAATTTTTTTGCTTGATATATTACACTACAGAATCCAGACTAAATTTAACCGTGACTGCCTATGGTAACAGCACATTCGTAATAATCTGAACACACCAATATAGCGTCAGTTAATCCTCAGATTGGAGATTAAAGGGGGCAAATAATCTCCTTAATAGTAACTAACATAAACCATCTGATTTACATAGAGCAAACGAGGACAGAATGGGGGTCTCTTTGTTTATGTAGAAAGAACAAAGGAAATTCACTACATATCAAAACAGCTGGATTGTCAAGAGCAACTACTGAAATAAACCTCAGGAAAGAGGACGCCCTGGAGTGACGAGATAATCTATGAATTTTTCATGGAAAAATAAACACCTTTTTTACAGATAAAAATTATTGCCGAAGCAGTTAAATAAGTGAAATAGCAAAACCAATCATAACATGCGCCGTAATTGCTAAAATATCAACCTGCAACTGGTTCCTATAATAGCAGCGAATGGTTGATTGGTTTTCGCAATTAGACTTGAACAAGGAAAAAATTGAGGAACTCTACAAAAAGCGATAAACCACCTTAATACGGGTTTTACAACAACCCCTCTTGTAAACTGAGTGTTGTATTTCTGTACAATGTAGGAATACTGTACTTGTAAACGAAATCAAGTTAATGGAAATTACTTGTTAGAGCTGCCTGTCAAAGTCAACAAAGCCATATTATTTTTTAATTGGGATCCATTATTAAGTTAAAACAAATAAATGCAAGGCTTAAAGTACATCCTAACTCAAATGCGTTGAGCAAGAATGTTAAATCGCCAAAAGAAGCACTACGGGTTGAAAACGCTCTTTAACTTAATTAATCACGATCAAAATTTTACATTTAAAAAAATACCCAGATAACATCTTACAGGAGTGCTCGATCATTACGGGTTGGTTTAGCCTATGTTTTTTGTTTTTTGACCGTACAATAAAAAAAATCTCTGTTACTGTCGTTCAAGTTTGCACGGTCCTCCACGCTGTGTGCTGCTGGCGCGTGTCACCATCTGCCATGTTCCTCGAGACGCAGCTACACACGATGCTTGCGCGGGCACAGCTAAGCCGAACGTGTCCGTCCCGTTGAAGCCTTCCCAAATCACACTACAATCGATGTGTTCTTCGAAAAGACAAAAAGTTGTAGCCCGTCCGCTTCTTGGCAATCACCGGCACTTCGGCCTCTGGGAGAAAACTCGAAAGCGTAGTTTTATACAGAGAGAGTAACTAGTTAGCCAACTCCAGTTTTTATGAGTTAAAATCCCTCCGGTAAAAGTCGAAGAAACCTGCTTCTTTTCAATAACTTGGTCGTCTCTTGAAATCAATGCGAAATCGTTTCTCTTCTGCTGTTAATGGAGATAGACAAACAGCCATTCCTCGTAGATCTTACTTGTTTTGTTTTGTTTTGACTCGAGGCGAAGACTCCCTTCTGACGTCTGTTTACCACTGCCAGACAACGCGTCGTGCGCATGCGTCCAAGGGATTGATGGGAATTGAAGTCAGTCATGTGATGAGTCGTGTACCGTGTCCGTATCCGTAAATACACAACCAGAGAGAACCGGGATCCCGAAAAAGACTGAGCACGCAAAATGTTATATAATTGTTTCTAAATATGTGTGTGCGTGTGAGAGGGAGTCCTGACTGTGGCTAAATGGTTTTGTCATTTTAGAATCTGTGTTGTTATGAAGCGGGTGAAGATCCTTAAGGCGGCCGCACACCGGACGCGCAGCTCACCGCCGCGCCGCGCCACGTCTAGGACAACTGTCACCTGAAAATCCGATAACATCAGCAATTTTCTGATTTCTGTAAATAAATATAAAACTAAATGTATATTGCAGCACATGGTTAAGTCCGTATATACATTAACTACGATTTGAGACACATAAATGTAAATTTAATATAAAACTATGTTAATAGCGCTCTGTGGCGCGGCAGGATTTTGAACACGGTCCTGAGCCGCCGCGGACAGACGCCGAAAGGCGCCGCCGGTGTGTGTACTCTCATAGAGAATAGTGTGTTCGAATTTAAAAGACGTGGCGCTGCGTGGCGCGCCGCCGAGCTGCGCGTCCGGTGTGCGACCCCCTTAAATCCCCTAATAGATTTCCAATGGAATGCAATGGAATCCCCTTACCTCATGCTGTCCAAATGGTTCCCGTTGAAATGGCAATCTCATTTTTTAATTAAGATCAATTGGATGGCAGCTATTTTTATGTTAGCATTCCTAAACATGCCACAATGTCGTTATCGTTAAGACGCGCCATTATTTGAAATCGCCCCGTGGTTAGGTTTCTTACGAAATTAAATTCAAGTTTATATACAATACATTTACATTTTGAAGAGCCCCCTCAGTGGTGTAATGTAACCTCCACTGAATGTACTCATTTTAAAACAGACTTTCACTTGTCACTGTGTTGTTGTTCATTCTAGGTCAGCTGTTGCTCGTAAGTTTTTTAATGCATGTGTTTGTCTGTCTGGTCACGGATCTACCATGAGAACTACAATACCCACAGGACCTTCCGAGGCATAACCCCTTTTCCCAGAATTGCTGTGCGCAGTATGGACACAGCATGATGCAACTCTTCCTGGTGAAAACCAGTATTAGATATGTGATTAAGTAATTTATTTATTTTGAAAACATTTTAATTGAACAGTCTTTTTGACCAGAAACACATTATAACACCACTTTTTATTAATGTTTTTTCTATTTATTTTTATCAGTAGTTGACACCCCACGGTCCCCACCAGTACTCATTATCAATTAGAAATGTATGCAATAAAAAGTTATGTTGACCCTTTTAAATTGAAAATAAACAATAAGATATTTTTTTCCTTTTTATGGTTTCATAATTCATACTGAAGACCTGTACTGAAGATTGACAAAGAAAAGTGAAATAATTGTTAAAATAAATAAGTGTTAATAGCAGATCCTAGTTTTGTGGTTGGAAAAAAATTATAATTTTACTTTGTAGTTAGGAGTGTAAATCACTACACTGACACTACCAATAATCAGACAATCTCTGACACTATATGGTCCATGTCTGACCTGACTTTCCTTTGATGTCACATAAACATTCAATAGTCAAAGTGAAGTGATTTAATCCAGAATTTTTTACTTTTTACAGCGGGGCTTTTTTTACATTCAATGCTTTAATGAATTTGATAGGCCTGAGCTGAGTCCTGTGATAATTTCATTATTTACCCACTTCATCCCAGATACCATATGGTTGTCAAGGCTGTAAATAGGCACATGCAGATTTCATAAAGAAAAACGTTAAACGCTTAAACATTTGCAGATACAATAATATAACTTATGTTACATCAAATTGTAGTTTCTCAAGCAAAATGTAATGCATTTTTAACCTGTATGGAGTCATGGCAACTCAAAGTCAATGGGAGGGTAATTTGTGCCAAGCAACATGGGCTCACCAAGCCTACACTCTTAAAAACTTTCACCATTGTTATAGACACAATCTCTCACACACATTTACACTGTTTTTTTGTTTTGTTTGTTCTTTAGACAGGTACGCTGAGTTGAGTGTTCATTATACTGTTAAGGGAGTTTGTTCGAGTAGACTAATTTACACACACCTGGCAAACAGGATTTGATATGGTCAGTCACAGAAAGAGAGACACTGTTTTGTGTTGTTCTTTTGGATCGTTTCAACATACCTTGTTTAGCTTATTGCATAATGTGGCCTCTGGTTTTGCATCTTCTGTTTAATTGTTGCAACTTACCCCAGCAGTGGGCTAGATTGTAACAAAGGCACAAAATGTATATGACATCAACTCATAAGGGCTGTGATATTTTTGTAGATGATTGAATTGGCGTCTTTTGTAGTAAACAAATATAAAAGTTTGAGTAATCTAGATCAAGAATTCACTGAGTTACAGATGTTGTTACAAAATGTGTTGCAACCACACACTGGTCTCCCCCTACCTTTTTGATGTCCGGCATTTAATGTTTTTCTAGACATGTTCTAATAATAAAAATAATAATAATGAATTTGTCACATATTTCTTACTGATGTAAGCACATTACATATGTAAATAAAAGTATAGCATATGCATAATTGAAATGTTATATGGATCATTTAAATGTAATATGGAATTTCACATGTAATATGGAATTTTAAATGAAATACGAAATTTAATGTAGCCTAATATGGAATTTTACCATTTTAACCCAGATTTTACGGAAACGAAAGTTAACAAGAAAATAGTAAACCATTTATATGATGTTAATACTGAAAAGTAGGCCTATTTCTTTTTTTAACAACCTATAATGCAATCAATCATAACAAAGTTTATAAATTTACATCGCGAATTCACTGACTACCGTTATCTGTAACAGCTATTTGTTATAAATAAATAGTTCACTTAATATAGCCTATATCGAAGATTGACAAGTGTGTAGGCAACTGTTTTAGAGCACAATGAAACAACAAATAGGTGTGTGCGCATATATACACAATGTACACAAATGTATACAAATGCAGTACACAAATGTACGCGCATATATACACATGTACACAAATGTATATTACTAAGAAAGAACCGAGGTCTTTGTTCTATATAACTGCCAGCACTGGGGGGCGCTGTGATGTTTCTAAACGCCTCACAGATCGTCGCTCTGATTGGTCAAGGTCTGAGCGTATTGTCCGGTCTTGTCCAATAACTGGAAGGTTGCCGTTTTCAAATCGTCAGACACGGAAGTATCTAACACTCAGAGAGAGTCAGCCTGAGCCTCTTTAGAGACCTGGTAAGAAGATGATAATGCTTCCTAATGATTATGATCTGTTTATATGTTTAGAAATAGTATTGAGTTTTTTAGTTCCTTATCGAAAGTAGGCTCGTTACTAATTTTCCGTATCAAGGGTTATTGTTTCCATAGCAAAACATTCATTGCAGTTGTCAGTTACAAGCTGAGTTCATTCTAGTATATTAGTCTGTTGTGTAATGTTATACTTCCTGAACTATTATCAGATGTTTAAATAACACATTTGGGTTTCTTCAATGCGGTACTTTAGTGTTTAATTTTAGATCAGTATTTAAGGAATTTAAACTGGTGCTATATTTTGTATTGTATATATTTGTTTCCTCATGTGTCATCCTCTGTGAGATGTGTGATTGTTAGTAAGTAGGTTTCAGGAAGCCACAAAAGAATTCCCAGACTTTTAACTTTTTTTCAGAGACCTTCCTGCTATTGAAATGGAGAGCTTTCTAAGGCAAAGGCTTGCCCAGGCCGGTGGCAACCTAATGGGTGGATCAGCTCTTCAGAAACCCATTTCTTCTTACCAGGCTATCAAATTGCCAGATGTGTGTTCTAGTTTCTATTCAATTGCAGATGAACCTTTTCCCCAAGTGTCTGGAATTCTTGATGACACTGTGTTGAATTCCCCTGGTTGCACACCATCAGAAAATCAAACAAAAAATAAGGACAAGGGAGTTTTAGCACCAAGTAAAGAGGCTGCCGTCGAATCCGATCTTAGTTGCTCTCTTGTAGCGCACTGTCAGTCAGCAGATGGAAGCATGTCTACTAGATCAATACAGAATGAGAAAGACATTAGCGCAACAGCAGATAAAGCAGATGGGCACTGCAATGATCCCACGGTATCCACTACATCTTTAGAGAAATCAGATTTTATGAGTGAAGTGTTGAAGAACAGCACTTTTAATGTGACTCAAGACCCGAAAGAACGGTCTGACACTGGTGTTAATGTGACTGTTGATCTACACAACACCAGGGAGAAGAACAGCACTTTTGAGTGTCAAGAGTCAAAGGAGAGGTCCGACCCTAGACTTAATTCAACAGTGGATATTGATGTCCCCAATATTAAGACTAAGTCAGGAAATACCACTGTTGACCTGGTCCAGTCACATGACTCTAAAGAGAGTCCTGACACTAGGGTTAATGCAACTGTGGATATTCCTAATCTAGATAGAGAACATTCTAAAACCAATTCATCTGTGAATAGTGCACCCTTAAACACTACAACAGAACAGCTCAATGAAAAGCTTGAAGTAACCATAGACATTCAGCCACAAGTGAACTCTACTTTGGATGATAATATAAAAAACACAGAGGAAGTTAATTTAAAAGACAATGTAATGGTTGATATTGTGGAGCAAATAGCCAGTGCACCTCATCTACCTTCTAGCGAGATTGAACAATCAAGCTCAGATATTTTAAAACCAGCTAAGACGATGTTTACTAAACATAATACAACCACTGATCTTCCTGTGCCAGAAGTTCCAGTTTTGAAGGACACCACTCTAGAAATTAAGCCCTCAAGCACAGAATTAGCTTTAGAATTAGACCAGGTCAGTGGTGCTTCTAACTCAGTGGGAATCACTAAACCAGTCTCTAACAGCAGCGAAACAAACGTTGAGATAAGCACCTTAGCTTTTGTTTGCTCTGTAGATGCTCCCAATGATGATCCTGAGCTCAAAGCAGAGGAGCATCACAAAATAAAAGAGAGACCTGGATTAGCTGAAAGTGAGTCCGTTCCCTCCTCTGATATGGGAAACATCAGCAGAAACAGTATTTTTTGTTTGGATGATACTTTGGACATGAAAGCAAGCTCCATGGTTACATCCACACCTATCGTTTTTGGCAGAGAACCCAAATTTGAGGTACTGAGAGATGCAAAGCCCACACCTATGAGAAAAAGACTGTCTGTGATCCACAGTATGGAGGCTCAATCGAATGATGAGCTTGTTGGTGTGAGTAATCACAATGGAACTGGTGCTGTGCAGGCCCCTGAGAGCTCAAGTCAGAAGGTCACATCGAACTGCATTTCAAGTCACAGTACATCAGAACCAGGAAATGAGAACAAGCCTCCCACAAAACTTCCAATTAAAAGACAGCTTCCTCAACTTTCCTCTAAGCTCAGTTATCCCAAATCCAGTCTTCCACCGAGGCCACAGTCGTCCATGCACTCCTCAGTAGCGGACGAACCAAAGACTATCCAAAGGACACAGGTTCCGCAATATCGCGACACAACATCCACCACCCTGCTTGGCAACCGGAAATCAGTACAGATGAACAAGGGGAAGAACATCGCACCTGTCAAGAACACAGCGTCAGCCAGCACTGTTAGGGTAGGAAACTATGACTTACGTAGCAATGAATTCAGTCACCTGGAAACATAAAAATTTAAATGTGTTTTTTTTTTGTTTTTTTTGTAAACAGACCTCTATGGTTTCTTCTGTCACTGGATATAACTCTACTGCTGGTGAGTGGCTTATACACATTTTCATGTTCATTTTTTTTTACACATTTTATACATGCACAATTATATTACTGTTCAAGGTTTTTGTTTTTATTTAAAATACTTTTATTCAGCAAGTTTGCATTTAATTAAAGGAGCTCTAAGCAATGCCATGTGTTTTTTAGGCCAAAACATTTTTTGTCACATCCAGCAAACATCTCCTC
Source organism: Leuciscus leuciscus (assembly GCF_965113295.1). Lineage (NCBI taxonomy): Eukaryota > Metazoa > Chordata > Actinopteri > Cypriniformes > Leuciscidae > Leuciscus > Leuciscus leuciscus. Next base: position 20,788,123 of record NC_138732.1, read on the forward strand.
ACTATCCGCTAGCTGCTTGTCCCCTGAAAACACTGTAAAAAAATGCGGTCTCTGTAGACAGCCCAGGCTCCACAAACGGCAAGAAAAACAAACTGGCCCAGCCTTGGCCACGAAACATAACAAACAGTGTTCCAGCCAATAACCGACAAGAATGATTTGGGGGTGGGAGTTGGGGGGAGTTAGTGCACGTGCACATGAAGGGGGGTGTGGGGAGTGGAGGAGAGAGAAGCATGAAGAGGGAAGTTAGCTAGAGGAGAGATGTCCTAACAACGACTAATGTTAAAATTGTATATTCTTGAGAATTTTGATATGGCCGACACACGACCAAAGAGATGACGTTCCGATGAACAAATAACAAAGAATAAGGGAAAAGGAGAAGGAACGCAAAGTCCCGAATTTACATCGGAAAAGCGTTCAAAAGGTGGCGAGAACTCTGCCGGCAGAAGGGCTTCCAATCCGACATTCAGGTGATTCTGTTTTTGCTGGACAGGTGGATAAATCCTGTTTGTTTTTTCTAAATGGTTCATGACTGTTTCAGGAAGCACGGAAGGGAGGGGGAGGGGGTGATGGGATGAGGAGGAGGGGATGGGATGAGGAGGAGGGAGGGTCGAGCTAGCATCCGTTTCGTTTGACAATACTACAAACGTCAACAAGAAGTGACGTCACCCAACATCGCTTAGAGCACCTTTAATTAAAAGTGACAGTAAATAGATTTATAATGTTACAAAAGATTTCAGATAAATGCTTAACTTTTTTTTTTAATTTTCTATTCATCAAAGAATCCATAATATATTAAGTTCCCCTCAAAAGCAGCTCAACTGTTTTTAACATTGATGATAAATTCGCAGCTAAGCAAGCACCAATCTTGAGCATATTATACTGAATTCTGAAAGATCATGTGACACTGCATCACAGGGATAAATTACATTTTAAAATATATTAAAATGGAAAACAGTGAAATTATAATATTACAATATTACTGTTTTTTTTTTTTTTTTTACTGTATTTTTGACCAAATAAATGCAGCCTCTGTGAGCATTAGACTTTTCAAAAACATTAAACAAATTGAATGATATTGTACATAACTGTACTTTTTTATTACTATGGTGTATTATATAGTAATTGTGCTTTCTGTAAGCTGTAATGTGGTTGCAGTTGCAAAGCCTTCAAGCTCTGGTACACTGCAAAACAAACCATCAGGACTACAGCCCCCAACCCGTAAAAGGCTGGCTCTTAAGACGCCTCAGACTACACGATCCTCTGTTGTAACCATTCTGACTCAGCCCAGTAATAAACCAACAACAGGATTACAAGGTACTATTCATGATTGTTTTTCCATGATAGTTTTTCCTTTGTGTATCTTCAGATTTTGTTTCTGATTTTATACTTTTATGCAACATGGATACATGGTAAATACCTAGACAAAATGATTATGTAAATGAAGGACTCTGGTTTTATGTGATGCTTTGTCATTCCAATCATGTTTCCTCTAATTCTATTTATGAAAGGTATGAGGACGAGGAATTCACTGCTTCCCAGTGTGGGCCAAACGCACTTGAACAATGATGGTTTGCCTTCGGCAAAGAGAAAAAGAATTGGTGCGATCATTTGTCCTTATTTTTTATAATGATTCTTTACTTTTAACTATAGGAAATAAGTGCATTACTGAGACTGGATGAATAACCGGTATATCTCTAATACTTTCAGAAGGTCTACAACACCTTTTAAACACTAAATATTTTAAACCAATGAAGTTTAGTTGGAAAGCCAACTAAAGTAATAATTTTATGTAATTATGAGTCTCTGGTGTATTTTCTCTTGTGGTGGTTGGCGGGGACTGTGGTAAAGTTTTGATTAAAAAAAAAAAAAAAATTATTATTATACCCTCTTAAAACTAGTATTATTGTAATGTTTCCATCCACCTGTTTTTATGTGCATTTTGGGACATTGCATAAAAAAACACTGGATGGAAACGCCAGGATGCGCATAAATTATCATGCGCAAAAAAACATATGTGCTCAATTGAGGCAGATACATTTCTGATTCGATATTAAGACATGCGCATGAACTATGATTGAAATGTATGGTATTATTTACTGAATAAATCCCTTTATTGTGCAAAAAAAACAAACTCCTGTGACTTTGCATCAGCAGTGGATGTGATAGGATAACTGGATTAAAATTGAGAAAAATAACAATTTTGGATCGAAACATATTAGCTACTGACAATATTTTGTGATGTTTAAAAATTAAAAGACATTAGGATATTGGGCCAGATTTACTAACAGCTTACACCAGCGCAAACCCTCTTTTGTTGTTAAGAATTACTGTCAGTGAAAAATGAGCACTGAAAAATTACAGGGTTATTTTAGCGGCTGACCTTCTTACATATGCATTTGTAGGAGTTTCCCTTTCAGATGCAAAATCTATGGTAGGACAGTATTTAAATGAATCACGCAAGGTGATTTACTAAGGTTTGCGCTAGTCAATTTACTGGTATTTGCACCATTATTACCAGTTGCACCCAAAAAAAAGCATGTCTTAAAACAGGCGCTAATTTGCGCTGCTCTTGATAGATTTCGTTGGTCATTATGGAAATGACGCGGCTGTGTCTGTGTTCCTAAATTTGCGCGTCTTCAGTAGATCACGCGCAGAACTTTTCATTCCCATCTGTGGTTTTATGGGATTGCGCTCAGGCTAATTTGTCCTGTTTAGTAAATCTGGTCCATTATGAACAAAAAAGCATTGGGTGTGTCAAAGCAATGTTCAATAACATTATTGTCTAAAATGTGGAAAATAGTCACCCATTGCCTTAAGCCACTCTGACAAATCTCAACAGGACAGCTCCTGATATATCTCTGCAAAATATTAGTTCCTGAAGCCGCCAGGAATCTGGGCGAGAAAATTGAGTCATTAAATTGACATTTCTTATTTGCAAGATATTTTCCCTGCTTGATCAGATGTAATCCAGGCGGATTGATATACTTGTGAAGGGCGCAGTAATAGCCTTACTGAATAGATTGGTGCATTTGGGAGCTTGTTGTTGAAACCTTTTTAATTCATGCATGTGAAGGAGTAGTGTGTGCATGCCTTCCCTTTGAGTGTTTTCATTCTTTTTGAAATGGAGATTTATAGGTCTTTTCAAACTCAATTATAGGATGGTACATTGGCATCCGTTCCACCATAATGCACTGCATTAATTATGTAATATATATATTTTATAAAATGTTGCAAATTACTATTTCTGTTTTAAATAAGTTCCGTGTTCTTTAAACTGTTCATTAAAGGATCACACTAGACACTTTTTATGGATGTTAGGATCAAGCTGTTTTGACCAACTCAAACATGGATTTTTTCCTTGGTTAATGAAGCTGCAGAGGAGTGTTTCTCAAACTAGACCCTTTGATGTCCTCTGTTGTCCACTTCTCTCTGTCCTGGTTTGGTCAAGTTTGCTTTCTCCTAAGAACCAATTAAGAGACACTTTCAACTGTGCTTGTATTCGAAGAAAGTGTCCTCTTGTACCAAATTAGCACAGAAGTAGGTGACAGTGTTTTCTTAGTAGACAGGGGTAATGGCTGTTGAAAACGGCTTTGGCATCGCTGGTAAAGATAAAACCTTTTTATTTTTTTATTCTAATAATAATTTGCAGCATTAGAAATGTTTTGATTGATCAATTACATGCTAATATTAAATCCTTTTAGAAATAAAATGTCTTTGTCATTCCCAACCTTTTAACGGTAGTGTTCACATGGATGAGCAAGTGTGAATGGTGAGCAAACACTGTTAAGACAATAAGATATTGGTTGGTATAGTTTGTTACCATCGTATGTTGTAAAAAAAAAAAAACTGTATAGTAAATGTTTGTGAAATATTGTAACACTTTTTTTGTTGTAATGTATTTCATGTGTTTTTCTATCCATAGCACATGCTGCTCTTTCTACAGTAGAGAGTGATGCTGTGCATCCAGCTGACGGAGCACATGAATCAGGTGAATTTTTGGTGGTTGTTATTATCTTAGAGCTCATGTAGTGAGTTTTCTAATTCACAAATAGTGTCTAAAATGTTCAAACCTACCTAATCTTTTTAACCCCCCATCCAGGCTGTGTTAATTGTTTGCAACATCAAGGCAAACTTGAGAGCGTCCTCCAAGAACTAATGGGTTTGCGTTCAGGTATCTCTATTATAATTAAGATACCTGATTATAATCTATTATAAGTTTCATATTTTTTCTCCAATAATTTTACCCTCTTTATTTATTGTGAGATAATGTCTTATGTTTTGCATACCTGTCTTTTATAGAGTGTAAAAACTGGGGACCATTGCAGGAAAAACTTGAGATGTGTGTAAAGGAAATGAAGAGAATTTAAGTAGGTATTCTGTGTCTCTTCACAATTTATTTCTGACATTTTGTTCTTTTTACAGATATTAATATCAGCATAATACAATCATTTGATATTTATAAGCAATATTGTATACCTCTGCCTGATTCTGTATTTTCTCTCTCCCACACTTAGAGCAGAAAAGAAGAGAAGTGTTGCCAAAGAAAGTTTTAACTTTTACCAGTTGTGGAATTTCTATGCAGTTCTATGCATGTTTATGTGCTTCTAAAAATGAGACACTGTTAATAAAATGTAACCCAATTAACAATTGTCTCCAGGCTTTCCCTAATAAATTATTAAATGGATTTTAAATATTGCAATATGGTTTATTGTTTATTTTAAAGGCATATGAGAAGATTCATAATTTACATTTTCCACTGTAACACATTGCCTTAGTTAGGTCATCTTGTGGTATTACAAAAATAAATGCAGCAATAAGCAGAGCAGGACTTAAAAAATGCTGGAAAAACCATCGCTCTCTCAAAACAATGATTGTCGTTGATGGCAACCCGTCCTACTACGATTGACGTCAGTAAAGAAAAAAAAGAAAAAACGACCCGCCTGGGGGGAAATAGCTTTAACCTTAAAAGGCTTGAATTTCCGCCTGAGTTTAGTATTCACGTCCTGTCAACCAGCCACTCATTCTTCTAGATTAGATTACACAGGGCATCGTCTCGTCTGGGTTTTCAGTTCATCGTCTCAAGAGAGGGTAACTACCTTTTTAACCTTTATTCTTTATAATATGTCATTCTTAATCTTCACATATGTCACGTAGGGAGTATTCGTGAAGTAAAAGATCTGAATTATGTTTTCTGTCAAGTGTTGAGAGCCTCTTTAACAGTAAAGCGGAAATCCCATATGTTTATCATTGCATTATCCTCGTGTAGAAATGGCGCGCGATGTTTAATGCATTCTTCTATATTATTATTTGTATTTATTTAAACTAGCATAATACATTTCAAACAATCCGAGAAAATTATATATTTGTTATCGTATCACCAAAACGTATTATATTGGTCTAATAATGTTAAAAATATACGTTCATGTATATTTCTTTCCAAATTACATCTACGTTATTAACTTATACTGTCTTGCGACACTATGATAGTTTCCATCATGTAGGCAGTCATTGCACGTTTCTTTATTTTTCCAGGTACAGTTTTACTTCATTTAAACATGTTTTAAATAAAACCTCTTCGATCAGTTTTAATAAATCATCCCAAACTGAATGCATCAGTACACATGACATGTATATGTAACTCATGTCCTGTGGGTCTAAAACTATAGTAGGCTATTATTAATGGGATGCTGTGCTGTAGTGTAAGTTAGTTTCATTAAGTCGTGATGAAATTCCATTACTGTAAATATAGGTGTCATACAGGTGCTGCTGGTCTATTCCATTTGAAAAGTAAACGATACTCCTCCAGTAGCCTAATTGTGCAGTATTAGACTTCATGCATGTAAGTTAAATCACTGGCTTTATCTTTAAATCAGTGTTTTAAATTTGAATGCTTAAATAAATAAATAATTAAGGCCAAGTGAAATGGCCACTTTGCTTCAAAAACCTGGGCTGCTGTCAGACATCATCTTGAAATATATTAATCTGATTCTAAGACCAGCAAACTCATCAGTAGGGTGAAGCAGGTGCCAGGATAGTCAGATTATAGACAGTGGACCTGTGAATTCACCTTGTCCAAACCTGTTTAAGTTGCCTGCTTATTACTTGGAATTAGTTATTTGTTTAATTGCTTAAGGTAGAGGAATGTCTAGGACAGGGCAGTGCATTATGTGACGTTACTGATAATCATTGCAATTTAACAACCATTTTCATGGGCTAGCTAGATTTATAGTTTGCTTTGTTCATAAGTTTTTTGTGTGTGTTAGTGGTTTATGTAAAAACCCTGGAAGGAAGTTCAATGATTTCCGTGTAGTGACGTCGTGGAGTTATCAAAAAGAGGTGTCCTTAGCAGTAGACCGAAAGAGTTTAATCTGAAAAAAAAAAGTATGTGAGTATATGCTTTGATCACAAAAGAAAATGTGGTAAGAATGCTTAAAGATTATTGTTAAAAGTTTTTAACTGTTAAATAGTCATGTAAGCAGGTGCAGGTTTACTTCTAGTGTTCTATAGACAGGACCTGATCAAAGATGCATGACTACTCAAAGCTGCTGGTCAGAAACCCACACAAGAAGACCTTCACTGCATGTGCTCTATTTCCTTATGAAAGTGTGCAACGCTTTGGACTGCCACTGCTTATCATCAGTCGCTACTATTTGTCATATGTAAACACAGTATTCAAATAGCATTTTAAAATATTCACCAATCTGCATTCAGAGGGTGAGTTACCTCCCTATTCTTTTTTTCTTTTTCTTTTTTAAAAATGTTTCCTATCATTTTTTATTTCTTTGACTTCCGCCATGATACTATTCCCATTTCACCCAGTCTGCTCTTTTCATCTAGCCAGTAAATTGTGACTAATCAGTTTGGTCTTGCCTGAAAATAGTTTCCGGCCACACCAATTTCAATGCTTTAAAGCTGTTGTACTTTAGGAATTATGGCTCAATAATGAAATGGCAATATAAACCTCTTAGATCTTAATCTTATTAATGATGGATCGAACTGCCCTGTGGTGAAATGGGTTGTTCATAAAGTGCTCTGTCTGTGTATACGGGTGTGGTGTGAAGCAGACACCCTAATATTTATGCCCTTTACATGCAATGACTTGGTTAAAAGGCGTTCACACCAAGGACAAAAACTATAAAGTTTTAATAATCATTCTAATTCAATGAAAATAGAGAATTCCACACCACACCTATAATGATAACCATATAGTTTGAATCACTTTCAGAACAATATTTTTCCCCAGCTAATGAATGATAAAAACATTGACATGATAATATGGTTATCATTATAGGTATTGTTATTGCCAATAATAGCCAAAAATAGCCCTAATTAGCAAAAAAGACAGTATTTACTGAAAAAATACTTTTTTTGTATTGTGTGTGTGTGTATATATATACTTATATTGTTTCTCTTCTCCTTTAGTGCCTTCAGCTTTATTATCTCAGTCTTCTCAAAGTTATCCATCATGATTGAGAATAAACTGGCCTCCTTTGGGAAGAAGCTGCTTAGGCGCCGCATGCTGGACACCTCTCAGGACGGAACCCGCTTTGCTCGCTGTCTCACCACTCTGGACCTCATAGCCCTCGGTGTGGGGGCGACACTGGGTGCAGGTGTATACGTCCTGGCTGGGCAAGTGGCCAGAGAGAAGGCCGGACCTGCAATCGTGCTGTCTTTCCTTATTGCAGCCTTGTCCTCTGTCCTCGCTGGCTTGTGCTATGCTGAATTTGGTGCACGTGTTCCCAAGACGGGATCCGCTTACCTGTACAGCTACGTGACAGTTGGGGAAATATGGGCCTTCATCACAGGATGGAACCTCATTCTGTCGTATGTGATTGGTGAGCGTTTTGACTAAAATTACTTTTTCCCTTTTTGAATTCAAATATGACAATTAATTGTCATCTCCCAAGAGTTTATTCTGAATGCAAGCTCAAGAGTTTGACCAATTATATGCGATTACGAATGAGCTGAAGTGGTTTTGAAACTGCATGAAGTGTTTACTTCACTTGAGTGAAGGACTCTAGAGCAGGTGCTTAAGTTTAACTTAACAAGTGGACGTTCTGAAGTCTTTTGCATTTACATATGTCCTCCTCTCTTTGTCACAGGCACAGCTAGTGTGGCACGAGCTTGGAGCTCAACTTTCGACCATCTAGTGCAGAAAAAGATCTCTGTTTTCTTCAATGGCTCCATGTCATTTCCAGACACTGGAAATGTGTTAGCGGAATATCCAGATCTGTTTGCCCTCATCCTGGTCTTGTTGCTCACTGGTAAGAAACTTTTTTCTGACTACTTTTTCTGTCCAACACGATGGTGCCTAGTTGATTCTTAGTTGACTCAAAGTGTTGTTCAAAGTCAAGACTTCCATTATTCCATTAACCCAGTGGATCTTTGTTCCAGAATTAATCTTCTGGACTTCACTTCTTATCCAACACCTGATTTTCATTGGTTCTACTACACAAGCTACACTGAAGGAATTAAATCATTTTAAATGATCCGCTTCACCAATATATGTTAGTCATAGGACTGTTGCTCACTCTTTCTTTTCAACATTGCCATGCAAAAGACCATAATGGTGTGAATTCGCTGCCTCTCACCTCCCACACTACAGGATTATTGGCATTTGGAGTGAGTGAGTCTGCATTTGTCAACAAGATCTTCACAGGAATCAACCTGGTGGTTCTGACATTTGTCATCATATCAGGCTTTGTGAAAGGCGACACTGCCAACTGGAACCTCACTGTGGAGGACTACCTTAATGGCACCAACAAATCTGAAGCACAGTAAGTCACACTTCCTCAACTTTTATATGTTGGCAAAGCAATAGTAATCTGGAAAGTACAGTTTCGAGCATAATTCAAACTTGATCAGTTTGTTCATATTTACTGAATACAGATATACAACTAATTTACAAGAAAGATAAAATTAATAAATCAGATAAAAATGACAATGATAATGAAAGGGTAGTAAACAAAACAAAAATACTTAAAAACATTTTATATACTGTGCGTATAAATAAATGTATATAAAAATGTATATATGCATTATGTTGTCTGTAAACTAAAGTTGAAATATCTTTCATGTCTTAGCAACATTGAAAAAGAATTTGGCTCAGGTGGCTTTGCACCGTTTGGCTTTACCGGAGTCCTTTCTGGCGCTGCTACATGCTTCTATGCATTTGTGGGCTTTGACTGCATTGCAACCACAAGTAAGTTGTGCAAATTTCTCGTGTAAAACCAGAATGTCCTACTTTTAAAACCAAACTCACCCCAGCCTTGTTGATGTTGTTGTTGTCGTAGGTGAAGAGGCCAAAAACCCCATGCGTTCCATCCCGATCGGCATAGTGGCCTCTCTGCTCATCTGCTTTTTTGCCTACTTCGGAGTGTCTGCAGCACTCACACTCATGATACCCTATTACAAGCTGGACGTTCTGAGTCCACTTCCTGAGGCCTTTGATTATGTGCACTGGCAGCCTGCTCGCTATATTGTGGCTGTGGGGTCTCTGTGTGCCCTTTCCACCAGGTACATTTATGAAGCTGTAATTACATTACTGACATAGACATAAAGTCATCATGAAACAACTAATGCCTTTCTGACTGTTTTTTTTTTTTTTTTTTGGTGGGGATGTTCTTTAGCTTATTGGGCTCCATGTTCCCTATGCCCCGTGTGATTTATGCCATGGCTGAGGACGGTCTGCTCTTTCGCTCCCTCTCCCGCATGCACAAGAAAACCAAGACACCCGTGCTGGCAACCATTGTGTCTGGCATTGTAGCAGGTAAAACTGCATTCTTATTCATATAATGTCTGTCAATAGATAACTCTTTTGACTAACTCCTATAATCTCCTTTATTTCCTCCCTGTAGCCCTGATGGCCTTCCTGTTTGATCTCGCTGCCTTGGTAGACTTGATGTCAATTGGGACCTTGCTGGCATACACTCTGGTCGCTGTCTGTGTACTCATTCTCCGGTGAGTATATACTTAAATTACCATTTAAAAGTGAAAGAAATATGGATACTATTAACGTTCAATTCATCAGATGTTCCTGAAAAAATGTTTCATGGTTTCCACAAAAATATTAAAGGGATAGTTCACCCAAAAATGAAAATTCTGTCATCATTTACTCACCCTCAAGTTGTTTCAAACCTGTATGAATTTCTTTTTTCTGCTGAACACAAAAGAAGAAATTTTGAAAAATGTCAGTAACCAAACAGTTGATGGACCCCAATGACTTCCATAGTAGGAAAAAAAATACTATGGAAGTCAATGGGGTCCATCAACTGTTTGGTTACAGACATTTTTCAAAATTTCTTCTTTTGTGTTCAGCAGAAAAAAGAAATTCATACAGGTTTGAAACAACTTGAGGGTGAGTAAATGATGACAGAATTTTCATTTTTGGGTGAACTATCCCTTTAAGCAACACAGCTGTTTTCAACATTGATAATATTAATAAATGTTTCTTGATCACCAAATCAGCATATATTGATTTCTGAAGGATCATGTGACACTGGAGTAATGATGCTGAACATTCATATTTGCCATCATCACAGGAATAAATTACATTTAAAAATAGATTCAAATAGAAAAGTTATTTTAAGTTGTAATAATATTTCACAATATTTCTGTTTTACTGTATTTTTAATCAAATAAATGCAGCCTGGGTGAGCCTGGATTAAGATACTTTTTAAAAAATGTGTCTAATTTATTTATTTATTTTTAAATCTGCAGGTACCAACCAGGCAGCCTTAGCTCCAGGGCTGTGGATGAGAAGCCAATGGAACTACAGAGGCTGGAGGCTAAAGGAGCCATGGCAGATGTGGATAGTGGGGATGAGTACGGCCAGGAGCTGGAAACAACGCCCCTTAAAGAGAGGTTTTCCTTCAGGATGCTGGTGCAACCTATCCATGACGTCCCCACCAAGAATTCGGGCATCATTGTTTACGTTGCCACTGGCACCATATGTAAGCATTTCCTTTGGTCCCGCTTATGATACCGTTTTTGCTGCAACATGTAACTGTAAAGTTAAGCCCAGGGAAATGTTAAATAATACTTTTGTTGTTCATAAAGTGAACAGGCAGATAACCACCTTCTCTCTTACTCTTCAGCTGTGCTGTTCACTATACTGTGTGTGGTGCTATCAGTGCACATTCAGCAGGTGGGGATGGGCAACCCTGTTTATATCACTTTGGTTGTTCTCCTGTCTGTTCTGTCTGCTGTCTGCATCGTCATCATCTGGCGACAGCCCCAGAGTAAAGAGGTTATCAGTTTCAAGGTACAGAGACTTACATTAACAAAGCTGCGTTATTACCCTTGTGCTTGAAAAATAGAGTGTCAGATGTTTAGGTACTTATAATACTCCTCTGTCTACATTTCGTAGGTGCCTTTGCTCCCCATTCTGCCTTTGGTCAGTATCTTTGTAAACATTTACCTTATGATGCAGTTAAATGGACCTACATGGGCTCGTTTCGCAGTATGGATGGTTTTTGGTGAGTTATGGCATATCAAATCGTTGACTTGGATAATTGATGTAATTGTGTGTTAAATGTGCACTACCATTCAAAAGTGTGGAGTCAGTAAGAATGAAAGGAATACTTTTATTCAGGATGGATGCATTCAATTAATCAAAAGTGACAGTGGAGACATTTATAAACGAAACAAAATAAGTATTTTTCAAATAAATGCTGTTCTTTTGAACTTTCTATTCATCAAATCCTGAAAAAAACCTGTTCACGGTTTCCACAAAAATATTAAGCAGCTCTACTGTTGTTTTAAATTGTAATGTGTTCAGTATTACTATTTCTTAATAAATAATTGCAGTCTTGTTGAGCGTTAGAGACTTCTCTCAAAAACTTAAAAATCTTACCGACCCCAAAATTTTGAATGGTATTGTAATTAAACACTAATATCGATATTTTGCCAGTTTTTCATTCAAAGTTTGACTTCATTACATGTCTCTTTTAGGTTTTATTATTTATTTTGCGTATGGAATAAGGAACAGCTCTGAGGGTAAAAAAATTGAGCCCATTTTTCAAGGAAAGAAGCCAATCTACCTGTCTGAAGATGACCGTGAACATGAGGGGCCCACTCCTTAAGAAGAGCAAACTAGTTTGGTATGGCAGCTGCGTAACAACCAGTTTTGTAAAATGCAGTCACTTTCATTTTTGCACCATATAATTTTTCTGAAGTATGCATCGAAAAGCGACCAATTTTATTCAGTAGGTAAACTGTATTTCCTACTAATAGTTTACCTTGTGTCAGTGCATAATGGTACTGTGACAGTGTTACTTATGTATGTCTAGACTTCATTATGACAAGACTATGGTCTAGTCCTACATGTACTTTGTATGCACATGTTTTTTTTTCTGGTACCAGTTAAGAGATGGACCAGAACTGTTACATTTGTGAACTGGGTGGGTGTCTCTGCCTGTGGGTGTTCTCTGGTCATAGGGTGACTCATCTCGTTCATAATTAATAGGTTATTCAAAGACTTTGTTCAGACAGGCAGCAAATATCTCATTGGGCGTATCCAACTGAAGTTTTTTTGTAATTCATGATGCAACGTTTTAACTTCCTTCATGTCCAAATTCACTCATTTTCTCTTATAGCACACTGACATTCACTAGTGAATGTGACTAATTGCACAATGATGTTCTCTAATGTGCCTCATGAGTTCAGCACTGTGGCAAGATGGCAAAATTGAAACTGGTCTGTCCTCTCTTTCCACCCCAACAGGTGTTGTATGAGTCTGTTTTCATTATGCTGGCGTTTACATCATTACTATAGCAACCAATGTAGGTATTTACTAGCCTATCTACTGTAAGTAAACGGATCAGAATTCATCCCTTGCAAAATCACAGTGAGCACACTCAGTCCTAAATTCACATTTAAAGACGACTCGGATTTGTGTAAACAGAACCAAAATATGTTTACTGGACCAGAGATAATTGGGAAAGTGTAATATATTTAGTAAAATATTATGTGCTTTATTGTTTTGAACTCAAAACGTCCTTGTAGTACTTACATTTATAAACTACATGAAAAATATTGGATTTTATCAGTAGATTTCTATATGTAAAAGTATATTCTTGTACATTTTGTAACTTTATTGATGTATTTATGTACCAGTAGGAGGAACATTTATTTATTGTACTGTAATGTTTGTCTCTATTGAGCTGTACATATTTGGGATGTAAAATAGGAAAACCTCATTGTCTTAAATGTGCTTAATAGCAAAATCAGACATTACATAATTGTCTTATTTTCTAAAATAGTCTTTTGTTTTTTACTTGTGTGACAAAATTTGTAATTTTTCACATTGAGCGTCAGCCTCTAAGTGCTCTTATTTGTCATGCAGATTTTTGCCATTGTAGTTATCTTCTTAAGATAACATTGTTTATGCTGTTTTCATGTTTTTTGTAAAAACATTGCAATGTAAATGCTTTTTTTCTTAAAGGAAAAGTAGGTCTGAAAGTGGAGGTTATGGAGCTTTGGGAATTTAGTGGCTTTTTCATTTGTTGCTGTGATGCTGTATATTTTATTGACATGGACAGAATAGTATATGGTTCTTTACACTACACAGTTGTTTGTACAGTATATTTTTCAAAAGTTATTACAATTTGCTGCAAATATTGTGACTTTAAAGCCTGTTTTACAGTTCACAATGCTGCTGTGTATTTGAGCTGGGACTGTTTCCTCCAGTTTATTATAAAATCATGTTACTTGTTAGTACTAGTTATGATGAGTCAGTTGTATTACCTTTGAACAGACACTGCCTTCTCTTATAATAGACCCTTATGGGTATTATTGTAGATTTCCTCAGAAGTAATGGTTTTACATGGCTCAGTGTTGTGACTAGCTGTTTCTCACTCTTTCAAAGCTGTTTTACATCAAATTTACATCATGACTGAATAGCTGTATTGTATCGCTACTGTAACTTAAAAGATACCACTGTTTACTGTATTGTAAGACTTGTGGTTTCATATCCATGTACATACTTTCTCTCTAAAGCTGAAGTGTGAAGTTTCTGTGCCACTAATGCCAGCAAATGAAATTTCAAAAATAGTTACTGTTTTCAAACATGTTTCCAGAACGCACCACCGTCTGCCATTGGTCAAAAGTAGCAGACGCAAAGTATCCGTCGTTACCAACACAATTCAACGGAACTTGCGACCATGCTTTTGGGAAACGCACCCTGGTTGGGATGCTTAAACAGAGGAATGTTTTGATGGCTACATAGATCTGCAGTATTTACACTTTTTGGGTACATAGGAAAACAAATCCTTACTTTAAATTATCTCTGCATATTAGGACGAGAAAGTATTTTGACGCTGAAAAAAATGACACACTTCAGCTTGAATTATTCCAATGTAAAAAGCCTATTCAATGTGCCTTTATTATGTGCTATGCTGTCATCAAATAAATATATGAAGTATTGTCATTCAGTTGCTTTCTTTTAAAAATGAAGATTGCAGAATAGAGTGTCTATCTGTGAAAACAATTAAATTCTATAAGGAATTTCATATAGAAGATAAAGTCAGTATTCATGCCAAATGTTGAGTTTGCTTACATAATGTTTAACATAATGGCATAAGAGAACGTTTAAACACATTTAAAATCAAAGACAAGCAAAAGATGAAAAGCTCATTTAGATACAAAAAAGAGAGAGAGAACACCCCACATTCCATCACACAGCATGTGAAATGACTGCCATTCTGCAAGGTGCGAACAAAATGGAGAGCTGCATTAAAACTACAATTCCCAGAAAGCCTTGTGCTCCGTTTCCTGCATATATGGCCAGCTGACTTCCGGTGTCTTTAAATTCTCAACCATTAATCTGATCGAACGCTGCGAGTGATTTTGGCTACATCTAATCTGATTATAACGATGGATATACCCATCAGTTAATATATCACGAAAGCACTGGACCGTCAAACGACCGCGCCTGATTTGATAGGCGTCTGTAACTCGATCAAAGCGGTCGTTTTAGTTCCTCTTTATTTTGCCGCAGTCAAAATTATTCCAGCTCAAGGCCAGCGGTCGCGCGCACTTTCTCTGCTCATACAACCTTTCACATCTCTCGCATCATAATCGAGACATCTCTCTTCTTTAATGGTTCGTGTATCATCGTTTTGATGTGTCTTTGATTTTGGACTATATCTTTTTCCTGATCAGCAATCGAGCTCATCCTGGTTTGATGTCTGATTCACAGGCAGGTCTGGATTCCTAACACGGATTCAAGCACTCAAGCTGATATATAATGCTGATCCAGTAATACAAACAACAGTTTGGCTTCACGTCAAGTAGAGCAAAGGTATGTGACGTTTGTTTTTGTTGCATTTCCCTATACATCTCCGCTGTTAAACGTCTCTGTTTATAAGCCATATGCACTGTATTGTTTATATATGGCTGCATATTGTTTAGGTGATTCATTAATCAGTATATCGGATCACTTAAGTTAGAGTTACTACCTAGCAGTTAACTTTCTCGCTAAACATTCACCAGGATCTCGTGAATAAGTGTTTGTCAAGTGTTTGTAATGTCTTGTCATCTCACCTGTATGTTGTAAGACTTTGCAGTTTTTCTTAATAAAGTATGTCACTTAGGATAGTAATTAGTTATCTCGTGTTAATGCTGGTTTGACCACTGGACTGTGTATAGTAAACAAATCTGTGTGGCATGTTGTGAATAATTGACTTGGTGTTAGGCTGTGCAAGGCAGTGAAAGGCCTGAGGGAGAAGACACATACTGAGTCTTTGTGCCAGGGGTTGTGCTGCCCTCTCACTGCTGGTCAACCATCGATTCCTGGCTGCCCTCCACCTCTGATCACAGCCATGACCTCTCAGAGAGACCCTGACACAGTGAGTATATCAGGCCAGATCTCTCTTTACATCATGCACCATTACACAATATCAATATGATGAGCATCAGGTGTCATTTTTAGAATGCGTTCAAATCTTAAAGGTGCAGAGTTCACTGAAATATGTACATTTTTGTCATCTGCTTTTACCTTTTTGCTCCACAGAACTGATTTATATTTTCATTATTTTGTCTGTTAAATGCAATAAAAGTTACTTAGCACAGTGTTCATGCTGCTCCTTTCCATGCTATGAAAGTGCATGGGGTGACCATGGCTGTCAAGTTATAAGACGGGGGAAACGATGATTCATTAACTATTTTTCAAAACTTCTGAAGTCTTTGATGGCTTTATCTGATGAATAGACTAAACTTTGCATCATTATTCACAAAAATCTACATGCGTCTTGCATGTTTTATGCAAACCAAGGGCAAACAGATGATGACCGTTTTCATTGTAAACTGTTCCTTTTATCCGCATTTGTGGGGAGACGTCATTGCATTTCTGTCTGTGAAATAATTTATTAGTATAAGCCTAAAAATGTTATATTAAAAAAAAGTTAGTGTTATTGTAATCCACTAAATTACTATTGTAAACTTAATTTTTGTTTATTGAAAATGACAAAAGCACATAAATTAAACTACAAAATAAAAAAATAAATACTGTAATGGAATATAAATAATAGAGAAGTTGTGAATTTGAAATGTACAAACTAAATGAATCTTGTATGTTACAGTCTCAGTCTAACTGTTGCTTTGAGATTACTTGAGAACCTGTTTGTTTCTGGGATATGTTGTTTTACTGCCATTATTTGGGGATGGGGCAAATGGTGATGCCTTTAAGCTCTTGATTTGAAAGTGACATGATGTGTAGCCAAGTATGGTGTCCCATACTCGGAATTTTGGGATGAAAGCAACATGATTGAAGTTATTGCAGACAAATATATAAGCCGTGAGATTATAGAGGTGTTTGCGTACTGTTTCTGGGGCATTTAGGCAGATTTGGTGTTTTGTATTTGTCAAGGCTTTAAGAACTGGGGCAGCAGGGAGTGCTTATTTGTTTGTTATGCTCTCGTCTATATTATCCGTCACAGATTTGCTGATAACACCCTAAATCCACCGGAGCAGGCTGGAGAAGGGCTTTCTGCGCCTTTATCGGGGGTTTGTAAACAGTCTGTTATCATGACGTCATGCATCATGCTTTGACCTCTTTTGTTCTCACTGCTGGTCCCCATAGGTGAAAGCCGAATACTTTCAAGAGTGTCTGAATGGGGGTGGGGTGCCCTACATTGCAAATGCCCTCGGCACAGGAGCCTGATTTCACAGTAGGTTAGGTTAGGGCATTGGGGGGCCCTTAGTAAGGATTTAGCTGGCACGTGGTGCGAGAGGATGAACACATTTTTGGGGCTGGAAGAGGTTGTCCTTTTCCTGTCATGTTATTTGATTGCTTCCACTATCTGGGTCATGACCTGGGCTGCTGTCACGGTGGGGTGGAAGGAAAACTCGGGCCCCCCTATTGCGAGCTGGTGTTAATGTCACGAATATAGTATGTTTGACTCAAATTAAATAATAATAATAATATAAACCGATTTACTCAACTTGTACTCATGCATTTTCAGTTGAAACTTAGAGGAACTGAGTGTCGTCTTTCACTTCCACTTTCTCAGAAACATGTTGAAAGTTGTTCTGGTCCGCTGACTGGTTGCAGTGTCTCCATGAAGCTAGTTTTCCTTCGTTTTTGTGCTTTGTCGTATGTGGCTTTATACACAGCAGTGCCAGGGCCAACTGGCTCACCTTCTTAGCCCCCCCCCCCTTTCTTCATCTGATTCTGAACGAAAGCATTAATGCCCAGCCAAGCTCTGTACACTGAGTTTGGGTGATGTAATTTATTAAAAAAAAACATGAGGCGGCAGGGGGACGTTTAAACCCTGGAAGAAATAAACTGAACAAGGGACTCTTTGGAATCTCAAAGTTCCTGGTCTGATTTTAATTATGGGTTGATATAGTGGCACTCTGTGTCTTTTCTGTGCAGACATTGAGTCTTATGGTGCTTTTTATATTCAAAGAGGATGCTGCCAAATTTATTCAGTTCAATTCCTAAATTGAGCAGTGTGGCGAAATCACTATCTTGTGTTGGTTGATCAAGGTCATGTCATCATTGCAAGGCTAAACTTTTTTTTTCTTCTTTTTTTCTGGTGTATTGAATATTGTTGCAAACTGATTTAAAATTTAGCTGGCTAACATAGATTAGATTTATTTGTTATTTTAGTCTTTAAGCAATAATTAGAATGAGTTAAAAATGCTTAACAAATAAGTAAGGTTTGGATCTGTATGTTATTGTTTTCCAGCTAAATTATGTCTGAAATTATAGCTGTTGTATCTAGTATTGCTGGAATTTATTTAAAATTAATTACAATTATTATAGTACAATCATTATTATTTTTATTATTATAAAATAATAAGTAAATAATAGTAAAATAATTATATATATATATATATATATATATATATATATATATATATTTATTTATTTTTATTCTGAGAAATGTTTTAAATTATTTCTAAGGCTGGAGCCTTTGAACATGTTGGCACTAAAAATCAAATAATTCTTATGTTTTAGGCAGCATGATGGATCTCTTAAACGTATGAACATTGGCCTTTGTGGTGTTAATACTGATCGTAGAGGCATTGTCTGTCTGTTGCTTTTTAATAGGACTCATGCATGGGGCAAATTTATTGTGCTAATCCACCATGCTGCTCCCCTCATCCTGCAAGGGGTTATGCATGGGCCATGTAAATTTAATAACTCAGCCCAGGGTTGTCTGGGACACCTGGGGTTATCGCATTAGGGTGAAGGGGTTTCTAGGAAAGGGGGGGCTGGTATCACTACATGCAAACGAAAAGGCATTAGCACTTCCTCTCCGCCCTACCCTGTTTCCCCACTCACCAGACCATTTCACAGGAACCTTTAAAGAGGGGTAGCCACTAGTTTCACCCTTAAAGCTGAACATAAATCTAATTAGGAGGGAATGCTCATTTCTGCAAAGGACTCTCCAGGTCGTCTCATGTTTTGTGGGGTGAGCACATATTAAAGGGTCATTGAGGTCTATTTGGTGGAAATGTCACTGTGTATGAGTTATAGGGCACTGCTTCACAATTTAAAGATTTAATTAGTTTCCTCTCTCCTTTACGGATACAGGTGAATCTACGGCTGATCCTTGTAAGTGGGAAGACACAGGATTTCACTTTCTCTCCAAATGACTCTGCCACAGACATTGCCCGCCATGTTTTTGAAAACTGGCCAGCAGGTATGTTTTGAGTGTATATTTTAATTGTATTTGTAGCTAAAGTATTGTATTTGTGTTTAACACACTTTTTTGTGCACAGAAACTTTTTGTTAAACTCAATAATATATGTGGAACTGCTAAAACATCCACTGTAAAATGTTATTAACAATGTTAGGTTTTTTTGGTGAACAATGAAATGGCAGCACTAGCATTCAAAAGTTTAGGGTCCGTAAGATTTTTTTTGAAAGAAATTAATACATTTATTCAGAAAGGATGCATTATATTGATTAAGTGACTAAAGAGTTTTCTATTTCAAATAAATGCTGTTGTTTTGAACTTTCTATTCATTAAAGAATCTTTTCTCAAAAATATTAAACATAACTTATAACTGTTCTACATTGATGGTAAGAAGAAATGTTTCATGATCACCAAATCAGCATATAAGAATGATTTCTGAAGGATAATGTGACCGAAGACGGGAGTATTAATGCTGAAATTCAGCGTTGCCATCACAGATAAATGCAGCCTAGGTGAGCATAATAAAAACACAAACTTTTGAATGGTAGTGTCTGTCATAGATCTATATGGAATAAATAAATGGATTAGATACTTTTCTTATTGCTGGTTTACTTTCACTGGATATCATCTGTGACCACATGTGGTCCAACTTTGATCTTGACCATTTTTTTCATAGTGAAGCTTCATGCAAGCCTGTTTCAGTAGTGAATGTAATGACTTGCATTGCAGGCTGGGAGGAGGAGAGTGTGAGCAGCCCCAGCATCCTGAGGCTGATCTTCCAGGGCCGCTTCCTGCATGGCAATGTCACACTAGGAGGTGAGCACTAGACCTTGTCTGCGTGTCTGTCACAGTCAACGCTCTTTGACAGTCCTGTTGTTTCGCTCTCTTTGTCTGTCTCTACGTTATTGTGAGGACAGTGAAAGTGGATGTTAAAATATGCTGGAGGTCAGAAGCTGTTTGTACTGGGCAAAGATGCCAAGTTGTTTGCAGATATTCAGAATGCCACTTCTCTGTTGAATAGCTCTGAAGTTGCCCCCTGGCCGAACAACTGTCATGCACTTGGTTGCCAGAGAGACGCTGCCAGAGCCGAACTCCCATGGTAAGTCCTGATATATTCCTCTGGCAAGCTCCTACTGCTCTAAACACGGCTAAATGTCTTTGGCTTGCCTATCCACATCCACTTTTTTGTTTTAAGGACAAGGACACAGCAGTAATTGGAGGACTGATAGCAACTGGCTTAAATCTTCCAGACACATTATAATAATAAAGATGCAAACAGTCACATTAACACTGAACTTTATCCAGTCACACAATGCTGAGTCAAAACTGTAACGTAAGATCTGTAAAGTCTGTAACTTTCTTGGTACTTCCGGTTTAACCAGTTGTGCTGGCTTTATTGAAGCAAGCTTCTTGTTCACTATGACTTGTCATTATTATATTTGGAATGAGGAAGCAGGTTGCATGCTTTGATGTACTGATGATATAAAATGGAAACACTGGCTTCCGAGCAGAGGCTTGTTTTAGCCAGCACAATCCTGTCACACTGTCGCTTCACAATAGATAAAGTTAACTTGAACAAATGGCCCATTTGTAGCCCTCAGTCTTTGTGGTTTTAAATTCCCTCGATTCCATGCAAAGTCAACATGAAAAGATATATATTGATGAAGTCTCCAAGGCTATATTTATATGTTCCAAAACACAGCTAAAATTTAAATTAACTTTATGCATATTTTAAAATATAATTTATCAAAGCTAAATTTTTCTAGTCTTCAGTCACATGATCCTTCAGAAATAATTCTAATATGTTGTTCAAGAAATATTTCTAATTGTTATTATCAGTGTTTTATTTTTGTGGAAACCGTGATACAATTTTTTTATATTTTTTACAGGATTATTTGATTGAAAGTTCAAAAGAACAGCTTTTATTTGAAGTAGAATTTGAGGCTGATTATAAACTGGGTCTGGTTCGTATAGAACTCCCACTTTGATCCAATCCATTCCTGATGTATAAAATCAAGTCCTGTATTTTCATTTCTCATTGAATATTCTCTTTCCCTCTGAAATGCATTACATTACCGAAGCAACTCTGCTCTGAATGTGGTTTGTTGATTTTAATACCACCCTTCATTAATTATAGACTATACCTTGTCATTCAAGGAAGAAAATGGGCTATTTCCTCCTCTAAGTCATCATAGTGTCCTGCTTTTCCCTCGCATTCTTGTAACTGAAGAGTGTTTCAGAGGAGGACCTGTGATTTCTTTGATTTATTAGGTGTCAATGAATATTTGTTCTCTTCTCGTAGGCCAGAGGAACAGGGAGAAGACTACAGAGAGCAGCTGCTGTCTACTGCTGTAAAACCCAGACAAAGCTTTCCCCACCTCCTCCTGTCCTTCTGCTCCCCGCTCCTGTCTCTGCTCACCAACCCGTGGTGCATTCTGGATGATTACAGAACCGCTCCAGGGACAGTGCGACTAGGTTTTCGTTCAGTGTTTTTGTTCCTTATAGTAGCTGGAGACTCTCTTGTGCCAAGTTTATCAAATCTCATACGTTTGCCTTGGTTTGGTTTTCTCGTTTCGTTTGGTTGCCAAAATTGATTTTTGCTTGGTAAAGTGGCCATTTGTTTATAGGCCGCCTCCTCTGAAAATATTAAACTGTGCAAATATGACATACCTGAATCATTGAAAGGAAATTATGTAAACGGATGTGTGAACAGGTTTTCAGAGGGACGTCCTGTATTCGAGAGACCTCCTGTTCTCCCAACACCCAAGTGTCAGTTTTCACTTGGCATTACACGCCTGACTCAGATGAAGCTTAATATGCGTCATTATCACAGACTTTGGTTTGCACTTAACACGGATCCTTATCTGAAGTCACTGTGTGTGTTGTAGTCTTAATCCTCCTGCCTGCCTCAAACAGAAGGAGCTTACGGAGAGAGAGGTGTGATGACACAAGCTGTGGACCGAGGGAGTCTGCTATAGCGCTGGTGGATTTGACTGTGCCATGGCCACCTGCGTTTTTTGCCTTTGTCCTAGGACCAATCGAGAGTGGATCTCAAAGTCGCCAGACTCCTCTTACTACCTAGTTACGTCAACATCTGTGCATGACCCTAGTCTAGTGTTTCCTCGCCCTGGGTGTGTACCAGCCGCCTTTGAAAACCATTCACCCTGTGTCTACTTGAATAGAGTTTTTTTCTTTTCTTTTCCTCGTCTCCGCTGAAGAAGCATGTGTTTGATGTGAAGTGACACAAACTGTTCTTCTTGCCCAGTCAGGATATATCATCTGTATCCTGTCCCATGCTTGTCTAAAATGCGTCCTGAGGGACACAGTCCAGGTGCAAAGAATAAGGAAATCATCCGAAAGCCTCTGTCTGGAGCGAAGGGCTGGGCTGGTAAAAGCCCCCATTATAAGCGCTATGGATTCATGGACCCCCTGCTACGTTGTTGCATTAGAGGTAAAAATGTGCGTTGGGGATGGCCGGCCCTAATGGCCTCCCACTGGGCCAGAAGAAAGAAACAATTGAGTGTTTTATTTCCTAATGTTTGTAAGCCGTCTGTTTTGTTTGCCTTTTGATTGTGGGAAATTAATATTATTAATAATGGAGTAATAATTGGGACCTTTTTATCTTGTCCAAGTATGAGTTTTTATTAGTACACATCAGATGGCTGACTCGTGTTAATTGTGTGTGTGTGTGTGTGTGTGGGAGTGAGAGTGGATGAGGATTTTTTTGGAAAGATAGTGAGTTTGTTGTGGAAATGTCCACAGAGACGGTCTCCAATCTTCTTTTGTTTGGCCAATTACTGCAAGAGTGTTTTATCATTGTCACTGCTATGAAAATTAGCTACAAATTATTACATGTAAAAAAAATCCCTAAATCTTGTATTATAAATTAATAAAATCTTTCAAATAATACTGTGTCCCTGTGGATTTTAAAATGTTATTTATCCTTTTTTTATTTTTATCATATTTATTGATTTATCATCAACTAAAAATTATATCTCCCCAAGCCTTTACTGGCAAACACTGGCCAACAATGTTACAGTCATGCAGAAATCACGATATTACTAAATAACACATGACGTAAATCACAATGTGTATGTAACGGCAACACCGATTAATTACTGCTATTAACACTATTTCAGGAACTAAATCTTCTGGCACAGTATTGTATACAATATACATTATTATATACACTTTGGGTATAGTGATGCATTCTGTGAATAATAACACGTTAAATGTCATTCTCACGTCCTTTATAAATGAATCCGCTGCACCGTGTGTTTATGTTGTGCTGTGGTTCTGCCTCTAGATGGCGATGTGGTTCCGGTTCTCTGGGTGGTTCTGTTCCTCAATCCTCATGATTTTGGCCTGTCTGTCAGATCACGGTTTAATATTCGCTAGCTCTTATGTTGAGGCAATTAGCATTCTATTAAACATGTATTAAATAAACGAGCCAGCACAAACGCTGTTATATCCATGATAGGATTCACTCTGTAAAGTCAATATCGTCGCTTTGTTTATGACCATGAATTTCCACTGACCTTTCGACAGCAGGCCCAGTCGCGTGACCTATAACATTTCTTTCCTCTTTTTAATGATTGCAACGAGCCTTAATTTATTGTAGACCTTTTCTCGTTTAATAAAATTTTCCTTCTGTTTTTGAAAAGTCCTTTCATGACTTATTGTTGAGACATGTCCAGGTTTCCAGTTGACTTTGGCAGGGAACTGGAGGAAGAGGAATTGTCCAGATCGTGCACTGACTCCAGCACACACACACTTAATCGCTTTATAGTGAACTTCTAGTGGTGTTTCTTTTTGCACTGACTGGGCCACACAATTATAATAACGCTAAAGAGTTGCGAAAGACAGAATGAATTATATAAGCTAAATAGCCTATCTGTTGAATATATAAAATAATATAGGCTACATCCAATGTATCATACTTGTGTACACTAACGTTCAAAAGTTTGGGGTCGGTAAGATTTTTTTTTTAACGTTTCTGATGCTCACCAATTCTGCATTTGATAAAAAATACAGTTAAACCCTGAACTTGTGAACTATTAAGCTATTTAAATTTTAAAATAACTTCTTTTTTAAATATTTTTAAAATGTAATTTATTTCTTTGATGTCAAATCTGAATTTTCAGCATCATTAGCTACTCCAGTCTTCAGTGCAGAAATCAGCCTATGCTTAATTTGGTGCTCAAGAAACATTTCTTCTTGGTGTTGAAAGCAGTTATGCTGCATATTCACCCCAAAATTTAAAGTCTGTCTTTAATTACTCACTATCAATCTTACTGGCCCAAATCTTTGAACTGTAGTGTACATACTGTCATATTTATTTCCAAAAAAACAATCACAGGCCAAAAGGTAATGTATTACAGCATTTAATAGTTATGTTTATTGAATATAGGCCTATACTTGTATAGGCCTATTTGTGACTTGCTCTGCTTTAGTCAGTCTGAATCCTGTCAATCTTCTAAACCTTAGCTGTAATAATATACTTAACCTGTGTGAGTTCAGGTCTCTGTTGCTTGTTATGTGTGAAGGGATGGATCAGATCCAGGGTCGACCTAAACAGAAAGCTCCACTAATGGTTTAGCAGGAAGTCTCGTGGGTGATTTTAAAGAAACGGAGCAGCTGCCTCAACTTAAACCCCTTTCTTTATCCTTCTGTTTGGTTTTAGGGATTCCCTGAGGTCAAACACAAATATGTATGTGGTCAGTCGAAGTGGTGTGATCTATTTAACCCCTTGAGACCTTTATCCAACAAGCTCTATATATCTTTCACTCTAAAATGCACAATCTTTCATGTGACCTCTGTGTTAAATGAGTGGAAAATAATAAACGCACAGAATGATGGATGTGTCACATTCAGCACCAGCATGGTTCTGTTTTTGCTTTTTCTTCAGGTTCCAATTCTGTCAGTCCTACTCGCAGACTGTCATTATGGCTGATATTAAAACCAGCTGTGAACAAAGCAGGCTACCGTTAGCCTTGACTCTCTGACCGTCCATCCAGATCATTTGCTCTGTGGTATTCCGTCGCTTATCAGAGAAGCAAGTTGTAGTGCATCTGGGAGAGTATTGTGTGTCAAGCCAATTTCCCTGCCACAAAGAGGGCATGAGTGTGTGTGCCAGCGCCGTCATTCTGCACGCATGCTTGAGTCCTCTGCCAAGTTGCTGCTCGAGGCATGAGAGAATCTGTAGCTGGCGGATACACGTCTTGAATGTGCGAAACTCTTTCGTGACTGCACTAAAGGTCACGCCCCTCACCACTCACTCCAGCTCCTCCAGAAGCCATTTTCTCAATTACAGGAATGACACGAGCGAATACGACTGTGGTTTGACATAGGAAATTCTGTAAAGTAAGACCCGTGAGCTGGAGCTGCCTGACTGGAGTGGGAGGAGAACCGGACACGCTTCTTTATTTTCATGGCAGGGCCGGAGGAGGCAACGGGGCTTTGTTACATCTCCCCTTTTATTTGCCTGTTTATTTTACCATGTGGTCCCTTGAGTTTAATAACATGCCACTGTAAAAAAGTAGGAGCGAGAGGGAGGGCCGCAGGGAGGGCCGTTTAATAACAATGTGAGCTCTGTACCTTGTGGCGATGGAAGGAGAGAGAATGAGGGGTATAGAGGGAGGCCAGCTAAAGAGGATTTGCAGACATGTGCCTCAAAGCATTCTGGGTGGAGAGTTTCTCACACTGTTTTAGTACAGCAATGTGATAAACATCAGCTGTTGTTGTTCGTTCTGTTAGCTGTCATGCAGCCATTTCAGTATTATCGCTTATCCTCTTTAGACAGTGCCCTCATGTGCTGCAATTTCTATTTGATTGATTATTCTTTGCTTTTTTTTTTGGGACAACATGTGGAATTTGCACATAAAATGTGAAGGGTGAATGTTTCAATTGAGCCATTTAGTACAAATTACGAATGTATAATTGTCTTAGCTATAATTTGAAACAGACTTCATATGAGGGTGAAATTCTACCACTTTTTTGTATTAGACTTAAAGGCACTTGTTTTGAAAGCTGGAAAACACCAAATAAGTGTCAAGTTGTTGGATCTAAATCATCAAATTGAGTCTGGAGCCCTATTGCCTGGTTTTCTTTACGGCAGGCATTCAGGGGATCTCCATTACAGGAAGTGCACAATTTCAATTTTTAGGGGGTAAAAGGAATAATGCATTTTTGTGTTCGCTGCTATGGGTTTACAATCCAAACAAACATTATTTTGTCCTTGTTAAAAAGTTGTGAAGAATATAATGAGAACTAAAGGTTTTAACGAGAGAAGATCAGAGCACAAGCGCTCTCGTTTTGCTGCCACGCAAATTACTCACAGATGATGTGTGAACAATAAGCAAGTCTTTTTTGTTGAGGTTTTGGAACATTTTCTTGCGAACTGTCTTTCTTTGTGTAGTGAGTAAGCATTAAGAGCTTTGACTTCTCTCCTCTTGTTTCTTTTTCTTTGAGGAGATGGTGCTTTAGATGAATGACCCTCAGTATAAAGCTGATGAGAGGGAGCCAAATGCTCAGCAAATAGCCTTTGGGATCACTATGGAGATTGCTAAGGGGTCAGTCACAAACAAGGAGAAGCACAGACCACAGAAAATCTGTTTTGACTGCCTTTTTCCTTTTTTGCATTTGGTTTCTTTATCGTTTATTCACATACTGCTACGTTTAGTGGCCACATTTGAAAGCCATTAATTCATACAGTGGGGCCCAAAGGTCTGAGACCATTTTTTTTATAATAAAACAATTATGCAATATCACATGAGCAAGACTGCTGGCCATCAAAGTCTGCTGATACTTAGACCAACTGTTTGTTAGTGTGCTTTAGTGTGCTTTAGTGTGCTTTAGTGTGCTTTAGTGTGCTTTAGTGTGCCGATTGTTAATGTGCTTTATTTTATATGACATTTCAATAAACAAGAAATCTATATTCACTTACATTTTAGACCCAAAATAGCCAGTTATTTAGTCCTTAACCACAAAATAAATCACACTACTGGTGTTTAATTCCTGAATGAATCAGTTCCTGAATTATCGAATCTGTTGAGTGAATAATTCAATGACTCACTCATTAAGACAGTGGCTGCATCTGAAATCGCATAATCTTTAAGTACTACTTTTGAATGAGTAATTAATTTGCATCCATTAAAAAAGTATATTCTACTATATATAATGTGAATGTGTACCATGAATGTAATCCAGGCATACAGCATTCGCCATGTTGTCATTGTATGTGACCTACCAGCAGCAGTTGTTTTTCGCCTACTATATAGTAGGGAAGTATGGATATTTGGATGCAGACGTTCACTTGATTTGTTATAGTGGCCTCAGATTTTTGTATTCTACAGGTTTAGAAATTATTAAAACCACAAAATTAAAGCAGTTAAAATCAATGTGAGCTGTTCTTTGTGGCTTTATACTTCATTGCAACTGCACATGTCGGGGGATCCTTTGCATTTATCATCTCTGAGATGTAAACAAAAACATCCCCCATTATCCATAACTCTTCATTAGGCTTCTTCTAAACAAAATATACAGACACATGCCTAAACCAAACATTAGCTCAGTTGCTATGTTTGTCATAAAGATTTTGTTGTGTGTTTGTTTGCGTTCCTCTCTGCTAATCTTTCTCAAGCATTTAAAGTGGATCCATCCAATCTGTGAAAGCAGCTTGCCACACACAAACACACGCTTATGACTTAATATGACGTCTTGCTTTTAGATGTGGTACGTGAGGACTAATTCCATCTGTGCGCAGAATGATTTATGGCGGCTTGTTTAGAGTAGTACATTCTGACTTGAGAAAGATTGCCGAATTATTTCTCACATTGTATAACCATGGGACTTTTTTTCGGGAACAAAATGGCCTGCCAACACTCAGGTCACTGGAGTCTGTCATTCCATTTTGTCATCCAGCACTTAAAGTCCATAAGTGCCTTTATGTGACAGTGTATTCAAAATGCGTATGAAGGATTTTGTTTCTGTATGATACTTAAGACATTTAATAAACCACCTCAATGAAGGATCTGCTGGACAAGACAAGTGTGAACCAGGAGTAGGTCAAAGATTGCTACATGTCATCTAGAAGTCAATTCTCCATTTGATTTCTGCAGGACAAACAATTGAATCCAAAAACATTATATTTCACAGTGTGAGATTTATTTCAAGTCTTTCTGCAAATTCAAAATGATTGTAATCCATAATGGCTGGAATCACTTTTTTTTGTTAACAAGGATTAATGTTGCCATGCTGTCCTGCTGTTTTAACAGCACAATATCTCTCACAACACTTGAGGATTTAAGGTCAGTCATTAGGAAAAGAGCTGAAGGATTACAAAGCGCTGAAAGTTTTCTGGACTCGCTTCGGCATTCTGCGGCTCCACGGATGTTCTGTACCTGCAGCTCCAGCCAAAATGAGAAAAACAGGTTGGATCAGGAAAGAAGGGAGAAAACAGTAAAAAAAAAAAAAAAAAAAAAATCAATTATCTCACGTTCCAATATGTTTTATAAAAGGTCAAAGAGAAACACAGAAAGAGAGATTGCTACATCCATACACTGCCTTTCACTGACCTATACAGAATAAACATTCTGTATTCAGTTCACTGTGTGTCTTTCTGGTTAGAAACTTGAGTCATCTGTGCTTCATATGGCCAATAGGCAATTCTGTTCAAAATTCACTATATGGACTCAACAGATGATATTAATTCAACCTCTCCCATTACTTTGTCACAACAGCATCAGTGCTTTCAGCTAGTCTCCTTTTTTTTTTGTTCCTGGAATTTGTCATGCTCATCAAAGCCTTAACTGGTTCCTGTTGTGTTTGATTTATATACTGAAGATTTGTACAAAACATATTTGCAATGTTCAGTCAACCTTTCATCCTCTTGAATGCTTGTGGATAATGTGTTTTAATGTTTGCCTTTGTATATAATGGAATCTCTGCAATTTTCCCACCATATTAAAATGAATGTGTAAATTAATTTCATAATAGCCTGTTGTAGTTATCAAATTAATTTATAATGCTATTATAAATTAACCAGTTTAATGTTTTTTAACACTGAAAGTAAATAATCCCAATATACATATATGTATACAAATTGCCTATATGGTTTTATAACATATATAACTAAACAATTTGTTCCGGTCCTCGAAATTGATTGGCTGCATTCCAAGATTACTGATTTTCACTGTTTATATCACTTCGCTTTTCTGTGTTTGTGTATTCCAGACAGACTGTGACTATTATTAACGCTGGGGAATCTGGGGATTTTTGGGATCCCTCTGACTCTGTAGGTTAGATTGTTACACACGTTGCGACAGGTGACATGATTGAGCCGTTGAATCATTTGCTTCATTCTAAAACACTTTTATTTATATAGAGTGAAACTCTGTTTAAAACTCGGCTTTGTTTGGAACTTTGTTGAAATGTTCATTGAGGGAACAAAAAACACAAAGAAACTGACAATGTTGTGTCTAAAATGTAAGTCAGTTCAAGTTTCAGTCAATGTAAAGTTTATTTCTTGAGCTGTCCTATAAAAGCAATATCAAACTTGCAAATGTTCAATTTTTCTGAATATTAACACACTTGTTAGTGTGATATTGAGTGTTATAGAGATATGAGCAGGGACAGCTTATTCTACATCTGGGGATTCCGTTTCGGTGCTGTGAAACGTGTCCAGACCAGCCTCCTGACTGATGTGGAAAATTCAGCTCACTTTATCATTTACTGGCAGATCGTTCATGACTCCACTGAAAGAACATGTCAGAAGTTCATGTTCATCTGCATCCAAGAAGATAGTGTCCATGGTTCAATCTAATGTTTCATGGAAGCTTTGGGGGGAATTATGAGCTTGAAGTAAAGTGAAGGTCAAGGATATTCATCCTTCCCTTTATGCCTTTTTGTACAATGTGCTATAAACCTTCACAGGGATGCCCACAGAAATGTGTGCAACCCCAGACAGGTGGTCAGTTTATTCTGCTAGGTGTTGGCTTCCATTACGGTTGCCTGTTAAAAAACGCAGAGGAAGCCCTTGTATTATGATCATATAAAGAGCAGAGACGCCCTGCTATAAATCAACTCTGCTGTCGGATCTCCCAAACTCTGCTTCAGGCTCCACTCTGCAATTTTCTACATATTGCTGTGCTGTCAAATTTTTGCCAAGCTTATAATATTGTCAGATTCTACTATAGTAGATTCATATCAGCTTGTATTTGGTTATTTTAAACAAGTTTTTAGATAAATATTTGACTATTTTTGGCTTATAGCATTCATACATAATGGAGACAAGTCACAATATAAGAAGATCAGTGGAAGCAACTGAATATTCCGGGTTCAATACAAGTTGAACGGGTTGAGCATAATGTTGATAATAATAATCATTTTGACTTCCTCCCTTTACAAAAAAAAAAGGGCAAAAACAGGGTATGATAAGAAATGTACAATGTATGTAAATCGGGCCCGTTTTTGGAGGATTTAAAAGCAGAAATGCAAAGCTTATAATTTTATAAAAACATTTTCATTGTTCTATTAAAAACTGTTTTTGAGGTTTAAAGCAGTTTGAATAATCATTTTACAGTTGTTTTAGGCTTTAAAAGGTTACAGCTTTACATATTTTTTGTTTTGTTTTTGCTGAACCGTTTATACGCCATTGGTATCACTGGTACTCCTTTTGCCTGGTTCACTTCATACCTTTCAAATCGCACATAGTTTGTACAACTAAATCATTTTCAATCTCAACCTATTTCTGTTAGTTGTGGTGTCCCCCAAGGTTCTGTCCAAGGTCCCTTATTGTTCCTGATTTACCTTCTCCCACTTCGACAGCACTCTTTCATTTGAAGCTCACATCAATAGCATAACCAGGTCTTGTTATTTTCATCTTCGTAGTATTGCTCGCCTCCGTCCATCTCTCACCCTCGCATTTCCGCTATTCTTGTTCATTCGCTTGTCACCTCTCGCATCGACTACTGTAATTCTCTTTTATCTGGTTTATCTAACAAGTTTCTTCATAAACTCCAGCTGATTCAGAATTCTACTGCTCGTATCATAACCCGGACTCCATCTATACAACATATATTATTACCCCATCCCTTCAACAGTTTCATTGGCTCCCTTTTAAATTCAAAATTCTTCTCCTCACTTACAAATCTCTTCATAACCTCTCTCCATCTTACCTTTCAGATCTTTTACAGCCCTACACCCCTACTCGAACTCTCCGCTCCTCTTCACTGGATCTCCTCTACTCGTCTAACCAACCACCATGGGTCATAGGGCCTTTTGCCGTGCTGCTCCTCGCCTTTGGAAATCTCTCCCAGTTATTATCCGTGATTCAGACTCACTATCCCAATTTAAAGTCAAACTCAAAACTCACTTATTAAGAATAGCTTATGCTTCACGATTGCTGTCTGCACTCAGATCAGGCTTTTTTAACAGTTATGTTTGTAATTGTTACTTTCCTCTTTTATTGTTTATTGACATTGTTATTTATTTATTACTTTGACATTGTTATCGCTATCTCTTGTTCTTAATGTGTGATAACCCTGAGTGATTTGAAAGGCACCTTAAATAAAATGCACTATTATTATTATGGTATCCAGTTGCTAAAATTGGAAATATCTTTACAAAAAAGGTTACAAAGCTATATTGCTCGTCTTTTGGCTAAACTGTTGTAGAAAATGTTTCAGTGTTTACAAACGCCCCCTTTCTCCATTATGAGTGCCTCTCTGCAACCCAGATTTTTTGCTTTTTTATTTTTTTAAAGAAAATGAGGGACATGTGAAAATGAATTTTTTTTGTGATAATCAACAACATTATGCCACAAATGCTGTCTAATTTATATAGTGAACCCAGAATATTCCTTTATTCTGTCAAAATATTCCGTCTATGCTTCAGCACTGCAGGAAGAAGTTTAGTTTGACAGCTTTCAGTGTCCTCTTCACTTAACACCCTGGAAAACTATGCACATTAATCTGCAACACCTTCCCTGTAGATTTGCTCAGGAAGTCTTCAGATGGGATTGTACCTGTGAGGTCAGTAGTTTACAATCTGCTCAGGTTGTGCCAGCCACCCTGGGGCGATTTCTGTGGGTCATTTAGGAAGTATTGCATAATAACAGCTGCTTCACATTTGGTCCTCACTGACAGTTATTGGCCTTAGAACTGGACTGGCTCTGTGGCTCTGGATCTTCACCATAAATTCAGACACGACACTGGCAGCGGTACATAATATCTAAACTCCTGGAGATGATTCATTTCTCATATAGGTGTAGAAGAGCTGGATTTCGTCTTTAAAGATGTTGGAGCTCTTGTTCTCCCGCATGCTGGAGACTGTTGGCTCCAGGAATTCGCTGTTGGGGATGTGCCGGGGAAAATTGTGAAGGAGGATGTATTAGCCTGTGCTTGGCAGAGTATTAGGGAGACTAGGCTTTCTCTTGGGATACTGGATTTTGTGCTCAATCGGACCAAACAGAGAGATAGAGGTTGAACAAGAGGACACGCAGCTGCAGCCCAGTCTCTGCATCATCTCATCTCAGTCTCTCATGCTATTAATTAAGGAGCAGCGGGACTGATCTTCAAGTCTGAGCGCTGTTTACAGCTGTGCCTGCATGCTCTGAGCTGAAGTTTGAGACACAAGAGGATAGCAGAAAGTCAGTGCGGGACATTTATTGCACATCTTTGCATCATATATCTTTAATGTTGCACAACAAAAACTGGATTTGTTATGAGTGGCTCATTTGTGCTGCTGTGAGTCTGCTGTTAATGACAAATGGGGCGTTTAAAAATCCAACACCTCATGCACCACAGGCCCAGATCACTGTTAAAATACTAAATCATAGGACTGTTTTCAGATCAAAGCTTCATGCATCAGAGCCATAGCATGAAAGACTGAAGACCAGAGGTTGAGAGCTATAACAGCTCTCAAAAGATTTTTCTTGTATATAATATTGTATGTGGATGACATCCATGTTTTTCATGTTTACTTTTCTATTATTTATTTTAATAATATAATAATTGTATGTATAAATGTATAGCTGTCAAACGAAATATGGCAGCAAGCATCAGGTTTGATGTCCAGCAAGAACAAATCATTTTTATAGTGCTTTTTGTGTTTTTTTGTCCTTTTTTAATATAACATATATGGGCACTACCCAGACAACAACATAGTGTCGGCCCACATCTGGTATACATGTGGATTCCACACGTACCAGATGTGGGCCGGATCTGGGCTACACAATGTTGCTGTCTGGGTATGAACTGCCAGTAAGAGCTGCATATGTATTCTGCAAATTATCCATGTCCTGTTTCATAACAAAATATAACAAAATGTCACAGAATGACATGAGGGTCAGTAAATAAAGTAAATTTAAAAAATTGTAAATCTATAAAGAGCTTTTTCAACCAAGCATGACCCTTAAAAAGGCACACTATGCAGTTTCCGTTTTTCTCAAACAGCGACCCCTAGAGTCGCTGTGGCGTATTTGTATTTAACGTCACTGTCGTAAATACCACTCACGCAGAGCCGTCATTTTCTTTTCCTTGACTCTTCCGACCGCGCTTTCTTCGTCGACTCTGCCATGATTCACATCTGAAATGCGTGCTGGTGTCTTCCATAGAGGCTGCTTCATATGTTGTTGATGTATGTGACATCGTGCCGAAAAGCAAGTCGTGATTCTCGCGAGATTTGTCAGGGTGCCACCTCTCAAACCTGCATTGCAATTATTTTATCACATTAAGTGCATTTTAAGTCAACCTTACAAAACAGTGTAGAAAATTGCTTACTCACTTCAGCTGTGAAGTATGGGAAGGCCCTAGAGAGCTTCATTCCCATCGTCTCTTTATGCAAGTGTAACGGTCTTGTAACAAGCTCATTCTCTCTGTACTCTATGTCCTGAATAGAGCACAGAGCTTGTGTCAAATGCGGCTGTTCTGAGCAGATTAATGCGAGGATGGGATGTTGGTTTTGTTGCTGATACAAACCCGCTGTCACAATCCACTCTTTTATAGCACAGTCGCTCTGTTTTTATAAGCTTCTCTCAGATAGATTCCTGCTGTCATGGACAGGGATGATGTTTTCCCCTCATGTTTTCTTTGGCCAGACACTAAATGTTTGAGATCGTGCATGGATCTTCTGCTACACTGACATGCATTAACAGTGCTGATGTGATGAGCCTGGTCTTGCTGGTGCTAATGCCCCAGAGGAGTGATGCTCGCGGTACAGCACTGGAATCCACATCAGAGGGAAAGAAGTGGATAAAAAAAACACATGTCAGGGCAGGGCTCTTTGAAATATATTGAAATACCAAAGGTGAGATTAGTAAAGAAGATTAAATCAAAATCTCGAAGAGGTCACATGTAATCCTAGAATATTATTTATGAGATGTTTTTATCACCAGAGTGTGAGGTTGCTTTGACCGAGTCTTATGGCTGTTATTTATGAATAGATGGAGTAGAGAGGTTGTATATTGATTTACACTTCAGTGTCCTGCACTGTTATCCCAGCACTCTCCATACAGTCTATCCTTCACCAAGTAAAGCAGATAGACATAAAAGCGTCCTGCCAAAACCTCAGAGAATTCCTGATGAAGGAAAGAATGCAGCAGGAAAAGAAGCCACATTTTCTTCCCTCCATCCGACTCACTGTTTTTTCTCTCTTAATAAAAAAACATAAAACTGTCCTATCCATTGTCTCCCCTGTTTCACAATTTTGGCAGGAATAAGTACTCCAAATGCTTCAGGCTGGAAGAAAACATTGTGGCAGAACTGAATAGTTTTGCATCATTTTGATTGAAGCCAAAAAAGTCTTTCTAAATCTACTCAGTATGGTTCAGTGTTTTTTACTGATGTGTGGTGTCTACAACACCTATAGGGAAAGTAGTTGTGTTTGTATTGCTGTGAAGTGTCAAAGGGGAAATGTCTTATTACGCAGTATCAGAGACGAAACGCAGGCTGTAGTTTGTTTGGCTTGTGAAGTACGTCTGGTAATTAGTTTGAGCTGTGGTGAAGGAAAACTGCCGTCGTGCAGACGAATGCAATGCACTGGGAGGCTCAAACGTGTCTTTGTGGTGGATTAGAAATCCCATTTGAAACACAGGAGATGAAAAAGTCTTTGTTCTGTTTGTCTCTTTGTCATCTTGCTAATTTACGAGCTTATGATGTATATATAGATATATATTAATTCTGACTGCTTAGAAAATAAATCTGTGGTTGAGAAAGGAATATATTTTTGAAAACTGAAATGTTGGCCTTTCATATTTCAGGCAGACTGCTCTAATCATGAGCAGTGGTTTATATTGTAGTTTTCTTTTATGCGTGTTGCGTTAGTCATTCCAGAACAATCCAGTTGCGGAGACAGAGATCCACATGAGTCTCGCTCCCTCAAGAGGTTTTCAGCCTGCTACTCGGGTCACTCCCTGTTGTCATGGTTGACGTGTAAATTGTTAGTCATTCTTATCAATTCCCAACTCAACTCAGTTTGCTATTCAGCTTAGTTTTGTCTCTTTAGAGTGGTGCAGGTATGACATCACTTTGTAGGCCAAAGCGCGGAAGCGAGTTTACATTTTACCACTTCCGGTTCCATCGTCCCAAAGTCAATTGTTTTTTTGAATAGGGTTTTGGTTAAATGGCTGAAATGTTTGTGGTGAAACACACAAGACAAACAAGACACTTTCACGTTTTGTTCTACGACATAAAATACATCAATATTACCTCACTCGTGATTTTCTGAAGCTGTTATCAAGTGGCTAAATGGGACTATAGAGGCTGTCAAAGAGATTCACGATGTCAAACGTCATCACGCCGAAAAGGTCCGCTTTTACAGCCTCGTTATGGTTATAATTGTGCTCTTACAAACTATTCTAACTCAAACATTTTGGGAAAATGTTTTTACATAAAAACTGAAAGAGTTGTCGGAAGCTTTAAGTGATGGTGATGTTGAATTCGTGGGACCGTGGTGTAGTTCGTTTATACCTTTAGCTTTTTACTTATGGCGACTGCATTTAGGCTTAAAAATTCAGAAAAGTTGTGTTCATCTGTGATAATTATCTTGATGGACAAAACGTGCAAGTATAATAAACTTTTGTTGATCACAGAGCTTGTTTTTAGCGATAATCCAAAAGCCTATGGGAAAATCCTATTGGGTTTTTGTCGAGGGAACCAGCGGGGTGCTGACTGCCTGTTGGCCAACAAAGTGACGTCATACCTGCATCACTCTATTGCCAGGGTGGCACTGGCCCACTCAGATTGACGGCTGGTCCACCCAATCAAATGAGACGCAAAATTATTTTTTTACTAGCATACTGGACAATAATAATCGCTCAAATACATGGATTTAGCTGATGCCGCTGGTCAAGCATGAAAAACAAAATATTTGTCAAAATTCTGGACTTATAAGGCTCTGTATCACCTAGAAAGTGCGCAAAGAGCGCTCCCTTTATAATTACTAAAAGACTGTCACTCATCTTATTTCATAGCGATGCGGTCTCACGAAGTTCCGATTATAATCAATGAAGCTGTCTACACTGCACAATGAATCTCTTATTTACATGATGTAAACACGTTGTTATAATGAGAGGATTTGTGAGCATGCAGAGCTCAGCACTGAACAAAAACTTGAGCAGTGAAAACTTCTAACTTAAACACCTCTGGTTGGCCATTGTATTCAAGAGATCAACAGATATGTCCGCGATTGGCTACATTGCTCAGCGCTGCAAAAACACGTTGTAAATGGAAACCCAGACGCTCTCCAGAGTGCAAACAAAGATACACACTGGGTTGTTTGCCAAATCGCCAATATGCTATTATGATGGAGCAACTGATTCTAGACCAGCAATTATGAGCAGTTTCTCCCTCTAAAAGCAATCAGAAGCAGCAGCAGGCAGTGATTTGAGTGAGAAATTTCCATCCGTCTCATGTCAATGGCCAGGGGAATTAAAGCCTTACACACGCTCATTTAAATGTATTGTTCTTATTCTGTTGTTTGGTTAGTTTATTTATAAATGGATTTAGTTGTTTTCAAGAAACTTTTGGCTGACAATAAATAACTAATCCTAATTGTCAAATAATTTGTATCCCATGTTTTGTAAAATGATGTATTTTGAGAGCAGGCACTGAGGTCCACCCCATTTCACCAAGGTCCACTCACGTTAACAGTTCTGGCCGTGCCACCGCCGGAGACTGGGTGATCCTGGCAGTCAGTGTCTGATAATACCGAGCAAATACATGTGTGAGAGACAAAGAAGCAGTGCAAAGCAGTTCACCGTGAGATCCACCGCAAATATTTTGGATTGTTTATAGAGAGCCTCAGAGCATATTTTTCTCTCTGTTTTTTTTACTTGGATTTTTCTGAGTCCATTTGTCTGTCATATAACTGAACACCGGTTTTGACATCTTGATTTCTGCTCTCTTCCCCAACATGGCCATAATACTGCAGTGTTAAAGGGATAGTTCACTTTGAAATAAATTTTTGGTATGTTTTAGCTTACCTCAAGGGCATCCAAGATGTAGGTGTCTTTTTTTCCGCAGTAGTTTCAATTTTGATATTTTTAGGTCAAACCGTTCTTGTCTGTCAGTCATATAATGCAGGTCTATGGTCACCGCCTCAAAGAGCATGCACAGAGTCCAAATTAAAACAATTCCCCGTCGTCCAAATTAAACAATTCCCCATCGTAAGTACACATTGATGGCCTAAGACACGAAACGAGCGGTTTGTGTGAGAAAACGAACAGTATTTATATCGTTTTTACCTCTTATACACAGCCATGTCCGAGTGATCTGATCTGACGTGTGCGCAGACTGGTGCATAGATATATACACACTAGATGTCGCCTTGTCAACGGCAGTTCATTGGAACAAATGAAGAGTTCGGTTGCAAAACGCGATAAACGCCATTTTTTGACATTTGGATTTTATTATTGGAAATCACTGTTCAGATGTACCTTAATCTATGTGTGAATTGCTGCCATTAATAAGATTTAAAAATGTACATTTTAAGCCTACTACAAAATGTATTTTTTCACAAAACACGATATCCGCCAGCCCAGTTTCTTTACAAAGTGCGATATAACGCGGCCGCACACCGGACGCGCAGCTCAGCGCCGCGTCGCGCCACGTCTAGGACAACTGTCACCTGAACATCAGCAATTTTCTGATTTCTGTAAATAAATATAAAACTAAATGTATATTGCAGCACAGGGTGAAGTCCGTATATACATTAACTACGATTTGAGACACACACATGTATATTTAATATAAAACTATGTGAATGGCGCTCTGTGGCGCGGCAGGATTTTGAACACGGTCCTGAGCCGCCGCGGACAGACGCCGAAAGGCGCCGCCGGTGTGTGTACTCTCATAGAGAATAATGTGTTCGAATTTAACTGCGCGGCGCGCCGCCGAGCTGCGCGTCCGGTGTGCGACCCCCTTTAAGCCCTCATTATGCTTCTGCGTCAACTCCACGGCGTAGCTACGCCGTCACTCCAACGGCGTCGTGACCGTTTTATGGTTCTGCGTCGGGTTGCGTTGCATCGCGGTGCATTTCACCGCCAGAACGCTAGGGGGGTGGTGTGGTTCGCGAATCTCTTTCCTAGTTTGTTTTGGTTCCATGCGCCGGTTCCGCTTTTTCATTTCCGACAATGGCGAGCGAAAGAGAGAGAGTGTTGTCGCAGCTGGAGCTAATCAACGTTGAACAACAAATGATTTTATTGCAAATGTTTAATCGTAGAAGAAAAAGAAGACGTCAGCGAAGGTGGTCTGTACGACCAGTGCACGAAGACAGGGGAAGGATTGGCGAATTTGTTACGGTTGTTCGACCGCTGAGGGACTTGGACGAAGAAATGCACTTTAAGTATTTTCGGATGTCGAAAGGTCGATTTGACGATCTTGTTCATCGTTTAAAGCCGTTAATACAGCATCAGACTACACACAGTATGCCTATTGACCTCGCTCAGAGACTGGCAGTGACTTTAAAGATTTTATCTTCGGGTGCAAACCAACAGATCACCGGGTTGGGCTACAAAATGGGTTCGACCACGGTGCCATGGCAGGATAATGTAGTGTCCCGTGGCAGACTTGGTTAATTACTTGATATCCATGATGTACCCGTGAACATTGTATTGTAAATAAACAACAAACTTTTTTTCAAAACAAACATTGATTTGATTGATTGAAGTTTATTTCTAGCAACAACAAAAAAAGAAAAGAATATATATAAATATATACATATACACTACCGGTCAAAAGTTTTAGATCGGTAAGATTTTTAATGTTTTTAAAAGAAGTCTCTTCTGCTCACCAAGGCTGTGTTTAGTATATAAAAAACAATAAAACAAAACATATTTTATGACAATTTAAAATGACTGTTTTCTATTTTAATATATTTTACTCCGGAAATGATGTATAATCTGACCAATCACAGCCCCTGCGGTCTGCGTCACCGCGACGCGTAGTTACAATTTTTTGGAGGTGCACGTCAAGCTACGGCGGAGGGGTCGCGTCGAGGTTCGCGTCGACGCAGAGGGGTCCGCGGGGGTACGCCGTCGATTCGACGCAGAAGCATAAAACAGGCTTTAGGCTATAGAACGTTCAGGATGCTGCGCGAGCTCAGGATGACACGCGAGGAGAGAGTCACCGCCGGTGAAGTGCTCCGAGTTTGCTCAGTGATTTAACGATAATATCAAAACAAAAAACATATATTTTTAAAAAGAGGATTCAATAGGCTAACTAAAAAACGTTTACCATTTAATTGTTTATACTGTCGGCGAGCTGTCAGTCACGTAGGCTACGTCTCACACACTCACACACACACACACACACACACACACACACACACACACACACACACACACACACACACACACACACACACACACACACACACACACACACACACACACACACACACACACACACACACACACACACACACACACACACACACACACACACACACACACAAACAAAACATTGATTCACTAGCTTTTCTTAATGGTATTACAGTAGTAGAATATAGCCTAAGGTGTATATATAGCGTTTGCAAAAAAAAAAAAAAAAAAAAAAAATTGTTGTTATGTTGTGTATGTTCTGGCCAAAACTAACTCTTAAAATCTTATTATTATTAATCAATCTTTGTATATACTATTCCATATATTTATGATGTATTGTTTTTTTAACCAATTTAAGATGTTTGACAATGTTAAGATAAATATGTTGCATTTTGGCATGGTTTTTGATTTATTTATGAACTATTTATGGACATAAAATTAAATAAAAAATATCCTGGATTTGAAGAATATTGTGTCCCTGGCCTTCACTGAGCTCAAGTAATAGTTTAATGTACAAAAAATCGTGAATGAACTTGACTGTTGATGTCTTAAATAATAATGTCAAATAACCAACATTTCTCAAAATGGATATATCTCGTTTTGCAACGAAACTCTTCAAATGTCTTTAAGGCGACATCTAGTGTGTATATGTCTATGCACCAGTCTGCGTACACGTCAGATCAGATCACTTCGACATGGCTGTGTATAAGAGGTAAAAACGATATAAATACTGTTCGTTTTCTCACACAAACCGCTCGTTTCGTGTCTTAGGCCATCAATGTGTACTTACGATGGGGAATTGTTTAATTTGGACGATGTGGAATTGTTTTAATTTGGACTCTTAGACAGTGACCATAGACCTGCATTATATGACTGACAGACAAGAACGGTTTGACCTAAAAATATCAAAATTGAAACTACTGCGGAAAAAAAGACACCTACATCTTGGATGCCCTTGAGGTAAGCTAAAACATACCAAAAATTAATTTCAAAGTGAACCATCCCTTTAAAGCAATAAGCTCAATTGATTGCTTTTCAGTGTGTTATCAGTTTCTGTTGAAGGTATGTGGTCAAGAAGGCAGAAGACTCTGTAATTCTGATGTTTACTAAATATATTTTATTTGGATTAATGTTGAAGATGAAAATGGAGATGATATTTAATACAGGCATTTCATTCAACGTGGGTAAAAGAGTAATTTCATTGTTTCATTGTGTGACTATGATGTTTTCTTCAGTTATTGCTCTGGGAATCTGAGTGAATTAAAACTGACTCAGAGAACTGAGAAACTGAAATTCATTTATACTCTTTCTTTTTTCTCTTTCCCTCATAATCCTTCCTCTCATTCTCATAGCCTGAACCATAAATTAACCCAAAGTAGAGAACTATTATCCCAAATATGTGCATTAATCTGCCATGATTATGGCAGAATTTTCTATTTGCTCAGCTGTTTGGGAAGTCCTTTTCCCAATCATCTCACTGTGCTTATATAAAAGCTCTCAGTGTTTCAGTGCAATATTTATGACATTTGTAAAAGTTCTTGCTCAGAATGGCTTGAAAACAGCACGCATTCGTGGAAGGCTGACGTGGATCACTTTAAAATGGCCAATACTTAGGGAGTCCTTTCACAAGGTCAGGCGTCCAGATGAGTGTTGGAGTGTGTTTGTGGTAACATCTGCACAGCAGTCACATTCAGACTCTCTACAGCTGTCTCTGTCTACCAGTCCTGACATTATGACTACACTCAAAACACTGCTGAGAATCTCCAACATGGCCAAATCATTTACTCAACTCTTCTCAGATGTGGATCAAGCTTCAGGTTCAGTAGAAATCACATTTATACCAGTTAACAATAGTCATTTGTTTGTTTGTTTTCATGTATGAATGTATTAATATACACTAGTGACCGTAACAAAGTACATTTACTTGAGTACTGTACTTAAGTACACTTTTTGAGTATCTGTACTTTACTTGAGTATAATTTTTTTCTGGAAATGTAAAATTCTGTTGTAACTTACTTGCTCTTGTGTGTTTCAGTTTGGTTTAATGTTTAACACAAAGACTGAGATTATGTTTAATGCGGGAATTTCGAACCTGTATGCATTTTTGTCTTTAAAAGACAAAATCTTTCAACTTTGTTTGTCAGAAGAGCTTAGAGAAGAAGAAAGAAAGTCAATTTCGAGATGTCTACAATACTTTCTGGTGCTGCTTTTTTGTAATTTTTAAAGCAACCACCCACTTTTGCTTTTAAAGGAAAGAGCAGATTGTACATTCTGCATAATATATTTCTTAATACAGGGTTAGAATGACATTGAAGAGAGTAAATTATGACAAAATGTTCATTTTGGGGTGAACTATAGTTTGAAGTGCTGTATGAAATGTGTTTCTGTTTCACAGCTACTGTAATTGGAAAAATAAACATTTATGTAAGACTGCAAGAAGCAAGACATTTCTTTTGCAGACAGCCGGTTGGTTCAGTGAAACGTCTCTTTTTCTTGGCTTCATCTCTCACCATGAGAATCATTTTCCAGCATGGTAATAATGCGTTCATTTCCATCATGCCAACACAGTCGGATGTCAAATTGCTGCTCTTTCCTTGTTTTTGTTTCTAAATGGACAAATCAATCAAATAAAGAAACATCATTTTTCTGCATTTATTTAAAAAGTCTGGATCTCATGATGCTAATTATCTTGAATTATTTCTCTAAAGATTTCTAATGACCAAAAATAAATTCCAGGTTATCGCTTAGCGGCTTATCAATACAAAGGTGTTAGAAGATTAGGAAAAGTTAGTATTAATAACTTTTTATTTAAACAAAACAGTGCAACTCAGTGCTTGGAGCCAGTTACATGGTCTTTATAAATGTTTTTGCGATAAGACTATTTTGTTCTGCATTCCTCGACTTGTTTTTGCAAACTGTGTGTTTTTGTGGCGATTTTCCCCTTCACTCCTTCGAGCTGCCAAGTTGGGAATGAGCTGATACTGTAGGGAAGCAGAGCTGCATTTATACACCTCTGGAGCTCCTGGGGAGAACTGGGGAGATGAGGAGGGGGAGTACAGAATGAGAGAGGGAGAGATAGAGTTTGTCAGAAGAGGTTAGAGAAGAAGAAAGAAGAAACTGTGTAGCACAGTAGTGGTCAGAGTCGGTGGACAGCTGTGTTGTGGGAGAGGAGATGTCAGACCCATTGAAGGGGAACAACAGAACTGATACGGACAGTCTAGAGCTGGTGTCTGACATATTGATGAGGGCCAATAAAATAAAATAAAACTGTTTGATTAAAAAAGGCATGATGGAAGAGCAAAAAAGCTACATTGTTTAGGTTCATAAAGGTCTGGTGTCGTTTATGGAGGCAATGCATGGTTGCTGACGGGCATGGTTCTTAGTTCTGATATACTTTTAGCATTTTTGCCATTTTAATTATTAATAGTTAATGTATTATTTAAAATATGTATTAATATTTATTAATAATAAGTTGTAAAGACCAATTTTTACTTTAGTAAAAGTACAGAATTACTCGTTTTTAAAAGTACTTAAGTATCAAAAATAAAAAAGTAAATGTCAATGCATTGTTTTATTAGTGTTGCATTGTTGTATGTAATACTTACAGTACCTTATGCCTCAGAATCAATGCCTGCCTACCTGACCTCATATTAATATCAAATTTATTTCTAGAACACAGTTCCAGTAGTGGGATTGAATGTGAGATTGAATAAGTGCACTCAATAACGTCCAATGGTTTTGGACACCCAAATGGCTGTTCCCTCCAATAGTGCCCTGTTTAAAGTTTTTTGGCTTTTAGTATGAATATAGCCTTACTGTTATCTATAAGCTAGTGTGCTCCAAAACAATGACAAAATTCACATTTAGAAGACCAAACCCAATGTTGAAAATGAAAATCAGTTTGATGTCAGAATCCAACATCAGATTGACGTTAATCTCCAATGTTGGACAGATGTTGTATTGGCAAGGCAAGGCAAGTTTATTTATATAGCACATTTCATACACAATGGCAATTCAAAGTGCTTTACATAGAAGAAATTAAAATAATGAAAAGAAATAAGAATAATTAAAACAGTTTAGAAAAATAAAATAAAATACAGAACTTTTAAAAAATAAAAAATAATATTTATTATAGATCTTTCTTTCAAAGGATTCCCTTAAGACTTAAATCTTTCAACCTTCTTTTAACCTTCAATCTTCTTACAACTTCCATCTATCAACTTTCCTTTAACTTTCTTTTCTCCCTCATTTACTCACACGTTGTTTTCACTTTCTTTAGCACTTTAGCACTGCGTTCACATTCTTTCTCAGACGAAAACTTTAATATCGTCATTTAAATACTGTTCTACTTTCAAACCCACATTAATCACTTTCACATTATCACCTTCTGAGTGGGCATTTACAGTTTCGGGCTAAATGCCCTGCTGACATAGGAGAAATTAAAATAATTAAAAGAAATAAGAATAATTAAAACAGTTTAGAAAAATAGAGTAAAATACAGTACAGTACAAACAGTCGGACGAACAGCGGCACAGTGCTCATTCAGTAAATGCACAGCTAAACAGAAGTGTTTTGAGTCTGGATTTGAATGTGACTACTGTAGGAGCACATCTGATCTCTTCTGGAAGCTGGTTCCAGCTGCGGCTGGCATAATAGCTAAAAGCAGACTCACCATGTTTAGAATGAACCCTTGGTATTTCTAGCTGATATGATCCTAATGATCTGAGTGATCTGTTGGGTTTATATTCAGTGAGCATATCTGCAATGTATTGAGGTCCTAGGCCATTGAATGATTTATATACCAGTAAT
This sequence comes from Leuciscus leuciscus, assembly GCF_965113295.1. Taxonomy (NCBI): domain Eukaryota; kingdom Metazoa; phylum Chordata; class Actinopteri; order Cypriniformes; family Leuciscidae; genus Leuciscus; species Leuciscus leuciscus. The sequence continues at coordinate 20,832,898 of NC_138732.1, forward strand.
AATACTTTAAAATCAATCCTAAATCTAACTGGGAGCCAGTGTAAAGACCTGAGGACTGGTGTGATATGTTCATATTTTCTGGTTCTGCTCAGAATCCTGGCGGCAGCGTTCTGTATGAGCTGCAACTGTCTTATGGTCTTTTTGGGAAGGCCAGTGAGGAGTCCATTACAATAATCCACCCTGCTGGTGATGAAAGCATGCACAAGTTTCTCTAAGTCTTGTCTGGAAACAAAGCATCTAATTCTTGCAATATTTTTCAGATGATAGTATGCTGATTTAGTTACTGCTTTGACATGACTACTGAAACTAAGGTCTGACTCTAGTGTCACACCAAGATTCCTGACTTGATGTTTAGTTGTTTTACCCCTAGAGTGAAGGTATGCGTTCACTTTGAGAACTTCATCTTTGTTTCCAAACGCAATAACTTCAGTTTTGTCTTTGTTTAATTGAAGAAAGTTTTGACACATCCAACTGTTGACTTCGTCAATGCATCGGCACAGGGAGTCAATGGGGCTGTAATCGTTAGGCGATAGGGCTAAGTACAGCTGTGTGTCGTCGGCATAGCTGTGGTAAGCAATTTGGTTATTTCTCATTATTTGGCTCATTGGGAGCATATACAGGTTGAACAGGAGTGGCGCAAGAATTGAGCCTTGAGGGACTCCGTATGTCATGGATGTCCACTCAGACTTATGGTCTCCTATACTCACATAATAACCTCTCCCATCTAAGTATGACCTGAACCATTTTAGGACTATCCCAGAAAGCCCCACCCAGTTTTCCAGCCTGTCAAGAAGTATGTTGTGATCGACAGTGTCAAATGCAGCACTGAGGTCGAGTAGTACCAGCACTGATAATTTGCCTGAATCAGTATTTAAGCGAATATCGTTTATTATCTTTATGAGCGCTGTCTCTGTGCTGTGATGCGGTCGGAAACCAGATTGAAAATTGTCAAAGTATCCATTCGAGCTTAAGAATTTGTTCAGCTGATTGAAGACAACTTTTTCAATGATCTTGCCTATGAAAGGAAGATTTGAGATCGGTCTATAGTTGCTTAATATGGTCTTATCCAGATTGCTCTTTTTCAGGAGGGGCTTGACAACTGCAGTTTTCAGGGAGTTTGGAAAACTCCCAGAGAGAAGTGAGGCATTTACCACTTCTAGAAGATCTGCTTCTAAACTGTTTAGCACAATTTTGAAGAAAGATGTGGGAAGTGTGTCAAGGGCGCATGTTGATGTTTTAAGGTGTTGTACGGTTTCTTCCAAAATTTTGCCATCAATTTCTTTGAAGTCAGACATAGTAACTACTTTCTCAGGTGGTCTGATCTGTCTGACCCCAGTGCAACTCAAGGATGTGCTGATCACCTTTCTGATATTATTGATTTTCTCAGAGAAGAAAGAAGCAATATGACAGTATTGTGGTTGAAAATGAAAAACGGGTTGACGTCAGAAACCAACACCAGTCAGGTTCTGACGTCAACCTGACTTTTCTTTTCAACCAAAATCTAACGTCTGTCTGATGGATAGTGACGTCAATCCGACGTCGGGTTCAGACTTCAATCTGACTTTCATTTCCAACCAAAATGCAACCCTTGCAACTAAAATCATCCCCTGACTGATGTTACTACTTTCTACTCAAGGACCTTGACAGAAATGTAGTGTGGTAAAAAGTACGATATTTGTCTTTCAAATTTAGTGAATTTAAAGAAAAAAGTTTCCAGAAAAAATAATACTCAAGTACAGATACTCAAAAAGTGTACTTAAGTACCGTACTCAAGTAAATGTACTTTGTTACTGTCCACCTCTGAAAATTACAGATTAAAATGTTAACTGATCTAATCAAAAATATATACAAGACAAACTAAAATATTTTTTGGGATAAAATACAATTATTAACTTTTTCATATAAAATAATGGCATTTTTAAAAATAATTAAATAATACATTTTTGAGTTTGACAATAAACACACCACAAAACACAGCTATGCAGCATAGTTCACAACATAATAATTAATCATTTCTGAACAGTGACTCTCAGTCTTTATTCACCTTGTTATCATGGTTTCTCAATAGAATTCATAAAAGAATAGCGTAGTTCTAATAAGGGCACATTGTAACACAGTGTTACAACATGCCCCACCTGCACAACTGGGATATAAACCCGGCTAGTATCTTCTGCTGATTAGCGAAGAACCATCTCAACTGTTAAATAACAGATTGGGGATTAAAATAATATCAGATGTGTCTAATTTTAAATAAACACAAAAAACAGATATGTGACCCTGGATCACAAAACCAGTCTTAAGTCGCACAGGTATATTTGTGGCAATAGCCAACAAAACATTGTATGGGTCAAAATTATCGATTTTTCTTTTATGTCAAAAATCATCAGGATATTAAGTAAAGATCATGATCCATGAAGATATTTTGTAAATTTCCCGCCTTAAATATATAAAAAATGCTTTTTTGTGAGTGGATGCAGCACAATCGCCTATAGAAATGGACAACTTTAAAGGAGATTTTCTCAATATTTCGATTTTTCTGCACCCTCAGTTTCCAGATTTTCAAATAGTTGTATCTACGCCAAATATTGTCATATCCTAACAAACCTAGTATCAATGGAAAGATTATGTATTCAGCTTTCAGATGATGTATAAATCTCAATTAAAAAAAAATTACACATAAGACTGATTTTGTGGTCCAGGGTCACCAACACATATAAAAAATGAACATAAGTTAGAAATGTACTTTTGCTGTGGTTAAATAAATGTTCAGTGATATCTTCCAAATATTTCTGAATTTTGGCTACATTTTTTCTCTATATTGTTGATATGACAACTAGTAAATACACTAAGTTTTGTCATCCTTGTATGTGTGGAAGTATTTAAAACAAGTGTGTTACAACAAGCCCCGCGTTAGGTAGTGCTTCGCTCACCCCAGTCCATGCACACATTGTCATGACTCTGATTGGCAGTATGCTGTGGAAACGAGTCAAGCACAATGACTATTGTTATGAAAAGCTTTTTCCACTGTTGTGAGTCCAAAGCACCGGGTTGAACCAGAAGTCAATTAATGGATTAAAGAGTACAGAGGGAGTCTCTGATCTTGTTAACAATACTTATTTGCTTGGATGGCTACTGTACACTCAGCCTCAGTGTGATGGGAATTAAGAGCTGGGAAAGAATGGGACTTCTGTACTACACCCTAATGATTTGAAACTGTGCGCTAACCACACCTGTGTATGTAAGACAGAGTTCATACATACATTGAAAGTGCAGTTAACAGGAGTGCCACTGAATAGGTCTGGGTCTTTATTCCTGTATTCCAGAGAAGAAAGCATGGCCCCCTAAAAGGGACTGGATACTATTGAATACTCTTCAAGCTATTGTGGCTTCTCAGCTTACACTCCAAGACAAAAAGTCTGCTATCATCTATCCCCCATACACATTATCTGTCAATCACTTATAATCAGGGATAAACAAAAAATGGAATGATTCTGGTTCCTTAATGGTTCCATTAAATTATTATTTATTTATTTTATTTGAGGAAGAAATATGAAACTGAAATGCAAGTCTGTTGCAAACTGCGGGAACCATTTCAGTGATCAATGTAAAACAACAAATAACAATGTAATATACCACTAATAAAGTGAATCTTTAAAACAACATGTCCGTAATTACACTGATTTGGTCTCACTGGCCATAAGTACAGCAATTTCAGTTCTTGGTTCATGGAGTCGAATATGATGATTCAGATACTCCAACTGATTCAAGTGTTTGTGATTCACTAAAAAGAGTCTTTGCTTGGAGATCAGACTTCACTGGTCTGTCACGATAGGTACTGAAGCGCCCGACAAAGGAAAGTATAGAACAAACAGTCTTTAATTGATAATACATCTGTTCGACTGGAAAAAAAAAGAAATCCACCTAGAACATAACCACATCACAAGTAAATGATCAACAATGGTAGACAACCCAGACGGCAACATAGTGTCGGCCCAGATGCGGCCCACATGGTACATTTGGATTCCACACTGACCAGATGTGGGCCGGATCTGGGCCGACACTATGTTTCTGTCTGGGAAAAGACTGACTGAAACAGAGGGCTTGAATGCATGGGCAAACGAAGGAGCAAACGAGATAATTGACAAGATACTGAACAGAGTACAGGTATGGGAAAGGTGAACTGAACTAATTAACAAACTAGGAGATTTACAATGAAACTCAGACATGAACTGAAGAGAAAAACAGATAAAAAACAAACTCTAAACATGAACAAATAAACTCAAAACATGACAGGGTCATGCTGTTTTTCATTCACTAAAAAGGACCAGAATGTAAGAGTTTTTTGCTTGTGAATCTTTTTTTGCATAAAAAATCACCTTCAGTGGGCACATGCTGTATGTTTTGGATTTACTAAAAAGAATAAGAGTCAGTTGCTTGAAAATCAGACTTCACTGGTGTGTATTGCGCTGAATAGTAATAAATGGAACACTATCAAGAACATTTTAATGCAGTTTTCCATCAGCTGTTATAAATCATTCAATTCTGGGTTTTTTTGTGTTTTTTTTACTGGTTCTTGGTTCCCAACCCTGCTTAAAATTTATTTAGCTGGAAAAGTGTTGTTTCTTCTCAGCTTCACTTTAATTTGTGCTTACTGACTTTTGAGATGTCAACACATGCCTCAAAATCTGTGCTTCAGTGGCTTTATACTGAAGGTTGTGCATATGTCTGTGAATTGAAAGAAACCAAGTGTCTTCTTCATTGACTTATTTTGCTTCCTTTGGTGAAAGAATTTCCCCCTTTTCATTTTATAGGAGCTTCAAAGCCTCTGCAAATTATCTGGTGTTGCTGGAGAAAAGGCTTTTCAGTTTGTCTAAAAAACCCAAAGAAGAGAAGACAAGAATCAGTTGTTCTGAAAATAGACGGCCTGGTGAATAGAGAAAAGGCCACAGAGGCACAGGACTGGAGCTGGAGCTGGAGGTGATAAAAGATCAGCTTTGGAGGAATGGACACACTTTCAAAGGCCCCTCCTCATGGCGAACCCCCCGCTCCACCTCCCTCCACGAGGCATGAAGCCAGGACAGGTCAAGAACAAGAGTCCCACTGTAAAGAGATCTGGGGATTGTCCAAGGTAGCAGATTCCTGTCGAGTGAATGAGCTTTAGGCTGCGTTTCCTATGTCCTAACCCCTTATCGCTAACTGTGAAAGAGCATAGCAAATATCTTGTCAGCTAGAATGATATCCACTTCAGTCTCTGGTGGCTTGTGATGTTAAATAAGATATATGTCTGGAAGTGTCTGAAAGAAAACCAGGAGAAAGGGGAGCAGGAAACAGACAATGAGAACAGCGTGTCAGTGCCAGCACACATCAACCAAATCTCGCTCACCCACAGTGACACTCAATGTAGTACTGATACCATCACTGAACAGTGTTTTGCTATGATATTAGACATTTACAGCCTTCCAGAACCAAGACTTCAAGCATTCCTTAACCTAGTGCGAAACCGCAGGTTGAGAGAACAGCCCTGGGGTATTGAGGGGGAAAAAATCTTTTGTATTGGAAATGGAGCAGATGTAACATTAACTTTAGTATGCGGGAGCCTCAAAGTAAAAAGTAAGTTATTGAAACTTATATCTACCAGTTGTGACTATGTATCACAATGTGCCTTTATTTCTTGCAATGTGACTTAGAATCTCACAATTGTAACTGTATTCCACAATGTGAATTTGTTTCTAATTTTACACATTATCTCACAATTACCCCCTTTTTTTTACTCTGAAGCTGCAGGCTTGCATACTTTGGCACTATGTGTGGCTAGTTTAGTCGATCAAATTTGATATGCTTTTTGCTATGCACTTGAGCAACAAAAGCAATCGAAATGCTTTTCCCCCTGCAACATTCACACGCACAGTGTTGGAGACTGTTTAAAGCTGTGTAATTTAGCTATTAAAGTCCCTAGTTTTTTGCAATGCGTCTGAGAAATGGAAATATTTTGACCAAAGAAAGAAAGAAAGAAGGAAGGAACGAAAGGAAGGAAGAACGAAAGTGTTTTGTGCAGGTTAGGGCAAGTGGTGTGAGTGCTTGAGGAAGATCAAGGTCAGAAGGTTATATTCGAGCTTGCACAATGGGTCAAGACGCCATCACGACTGAAACACACCCAAATATTTCTGGAATGTGTCCTGCCATGAGACCAACCCACAGTAATCGGTCATTTTAACCCCTTTAAACCCTAACAGATTAGTTACACCTGTAGATTTAAGGAGTCACAATAAAAAATACATGCTAAAAGAATTACCTAAACACATGTACATGTGTTCGTACTTGCGTTGAGTGGCATAGTAAATGCAGTGCAATTAAATTGAACTGAGAAGGAATGTATATCCTAAAGACATGCCTGCCTTGACTGTCACCTATGCTTGATAGACATCTTAAAAACACCTGTAGGAATATTTTAATGTGTGCCAAGACATGCCCAGAATAAATGCTCTGTTAGCAGACAGGTTTGTCATTACATTTAAAGGATTACGAGATAACGACGTGCTGTACTGAACACGTATCAGACTGTTCACACATTGATGTTGGTTTAGGACACACCATCTTCCCCTTTGTCCCTGTGACGGCGGCACTAGGACCCCGCAGGGATGCGCAATATTGCGCCTCGGTTATTGGGCTTGGACGACCTCAGTTTTGCACTACCGCAATCACCATTCAGCAGAGAGTAAGTGTGCTGTCTCTGCTTTGTTGAAATAAGGACTCTTGAAAAGAAGCCGTTTTTGAATAAAAGCTGGCGGTTAAAAGGATTGTGTATGTTTTTGGTGGACCTGTCACGCGCTCCAGCACTTCACAGTGGAGATGGGAGTAAACCTGGAGAATGGGATACCCGGTGAACTTCCTGGAGACGAATTTGTGATTTGGATTTAAACAAGCCTTGATCATTATTAACACAGCTTGAAGTTAAGTATCCTCCGCGAATTCCGAAACTGTTTTGTGTCATTTTCTCGGTCAGACGCGCGCGTAAAGCTCTGGCGCACGGGTCAAACACTGTTGCTCTTGTTGGCTGTACACTATTACATTTCCGTTTAATTCGAGATGCCTCTACAAGCTGCAAAAAAAAAACTAAAAAACTAAAAATCTATTTTATTTAACGCACTTTTCCATTATAAAATGCTCGGTTTGTGTAGATCTTTGAATAGGCTATCTCCTGGCTTCCATTGGCGCAAGTGCATTGTAGTTGTTGGTTTGTACAGAGCGATGGGAAAGTGAGGGTAGGTAAACACAGTTTGTTTTCCTTGAGTTTAACAACAACGCAAGGCGTGGGTAGGGTTCGCTGGACATTCATTCATGATGTGAAAGACAACAAAAAAGACGAAATGAGGGGCTTTGGGGACAAAGGGATGTTGTAGCCCATAGGAAACAGGTTGTGTCCAAGGAATTCCTCAGGTGTCACACATGGGTGTCCATGATGAATAGAGCAGATGATAAGTGCTAGTATAAAGGGACAATATCAAGTCATTTGTATAAGGCCTATGTCTAGACTATTATGTGCGTATTGATTTATTTTTTATCGATATTTTACACCAGAAAAAAGAATAGGCAAGGCACGTATTTGACAAAACCTAAGGAATAATAAGTAGCTCAGCTTTTTTCCCCTAAACTTAAAGGTGAAGTCAGCTTTTTATTTTATTTAGCTAATTTTACACATTTGTACAACATTAAGTGATGTGCACTCTAAAAAAGCTGATTTATTCTAAATGAAGTGACTTCACTCATATACAATGCATAAAGTAGGCCTACGAAACAAAACAATTAAGTACAATATAAAATTACAATTCAAATTACAGAGTGTAGCATGAGACAAAATGAAACAAACAAAAAAGATAAACAAGCAGCTTTGGTATGAAGTGACAGTAAACAAACTTTATTGATCCAGGCAGATGGGTATCAGTATGATAAGTCCAAAACCACTGGTACTATTAGAACGGATAAGAGCCAGCTAAACATGTCAACGCTCTTAAAAAAATAAATGTTGTAAATGGGGGTTTCACAACAATGCCTTTTTGAACTGCAAAAGTTTTTTCTTAAGGCTGAAATACACTCCTATACAACATTTGTGCCCCAATTTACAGCCGGACAAGTTGACACTCCAACCTTTAGAACATTTTAATAATCTGAAGAACCTTTTTCCACTATTAAGAACCTTTTGTTTCCATGGATGATAAAGGTTCTTCATGGCACCATAGATGCCAAAAAAAAAAAAGAGTGAAGCCATTCAATTTCTATGACCTTATATCTGCAAAATTAAGAACATCTTGAGTTTTATTTCATGCTTGCATATATGTTTATGTTTGCTTTTAGGTTGAATACATCTTAGCCATGGTGCCTAACCACGCACTGGGACTGGCCCATCCTTGCTGTGTTGGCCTGCTGTTCTTACTCCTCCTGCCCAGCTCGGTTTCAGTGAGAGAACCTCGACATCAGTCTCCCGCCCACCTCCCCTCGCTGATACCTCATGCCACCCTACCGCTGTCCCGCTCTCGCTTCAGCGCCAAAGCTCAGCTGGACCTCACTACTCACTGCAACGAGAGCTGCTACCACAAAGAAGAAGACATGGATAAAGAGCACCTAGCTTTCGAAACACTTTATGCAGATGGCTCCCGAACATTAACTACTGTTGACCTGGATGAAAATGAGATTGAACTTCCTTTCAGGCAGCCCAAAGTAACCGCTCCCAGACATAAGCGGCTAAAACGTCAGATTTACGGTTCAGACGGGCGCTTTAACATCCGCGGTGACCACTTCCTTCTGGACTACCCATTCTCCACAGCTGTCCGTATCTCTACCGGCTGCACTGGAGTTCTGGTGTCCCAGCAGCACGTCCTGACCGCAGCCCACTGTGTGCATGATGGGAAGGATTACGTCAAAGGAGCGAGGAAACTCAGGGTGGGCTTTCTGATCCCTCCGTCTATTAACGGTACAAGGCCGGGTCAGGCTCCTGTGAAGAAACCCTTGGTGCGCTGGGTGAGAGTTAAACGGACCCGAGTTCCTAAAGGTTGGATTCAAGGTCCTCAAGAGGTCAGCATGGACTTTGACTACGCACTTCTAGAGTTACGTTGGCCTCACCGGCGTCCCTTCATGCGGCTGGCTGTGGCACCCACCTCAGACAATTTGGCTGGTAAACGCATCCACTTCTCTGGATTTGACAGTGACCGGCCCGGGGAACTGGTGTACCGCTTTTGTCCGGTGGAGGATGAGTCCAACGATTTGATCTACCAGCACTGTGACGCCCGTCCGGGTGCGAGTGGCTCTGGTGTTTACGGACGTGTGTGGGACGATACTTTAGAGCGATGGGAGCGCAAGGTCATCGGGATCTTCTCGGGCCACCAGTGGCTGGAAATCAATGGAGAAAATCGTGACTACAACGTGGCTGTTCGCTTCACTCCACTGAAGTTTGCTCAGATCTGTTACTGGGTTCATGGAAATAAGGTGGACTGCAATCAGGACTGAAGACATGACACAGAGGAATGGGACAATATAAAATCATGGACAAAATACAACGTGCCTGATTTTGGAACCTGCACTTTACAGTCTTTTACGGGTGTGGCTACTGAATCTGAGACGAAAGAAGGTCCATTGCTGGTAGATCGCTACTCACATGGGTTGAGCTGGGACTTTATTTAACCACTACCTTTAGTTTTTGCTCGCCATACTGCCAACGTTACTCAGCTTTAGACTCTGAGGTCGACAACACCAACAGATTTATCTTGTCAAGTCTTTGATCCCCCTTTCCAGACAGCAACATAGTGTCGGCCCACATCTGGTACACGTGGAATCCACACATACCAGATGTGGGCCGGATCTGGGCCGACACTATGTTGCTGTCTCGCTTAAGTGATTCTCTCCACAGCCTTCAGATTCCACATTACAGAAGCTTTAAACTGTTGTTTGCACTTTTAGAAACTAGAATTGGGATGGAGTTTTTATTCTGATCTCATCCCTTGGGTTTTGTGTAACACAAGATTAACATACACTGAGTTTATTTGGTGACTTAAAGTAGAGGAAAAATGGCTAAGCTTCCTTAATTTCCATCCCTGAACATCACAATAACAAAATCGATGACTGGAGATGTAGTGTGGGTGTTTAGAGTTAATAGAAATTAAAAGCATAGATTTTAATGCATACATCTGGATCTGTAACCCATGAATTCAATTCACTCTTCTACAGTTACATATTCTTTTTCAAGATAGATGAAGACCTCATACTGGTAAAATTACAGTATCTGTTTGTAAATAATTTTTCTTATTCTTTTATGTTGAATTAATATAAAGACCAAACAAACACAAACTAAGAGAAAGGTTGTGGGGTAAATGTTGATTATAGTTCTATTTTTAAAAAGCTTTTTATTTTAATAAACTAAAATATGTCTCTTGTTTTTGCTTTTTTCATTGCAAACTGGACTTTTTTATGTTGTAAAGAAGTGGTAATAATAGCAGATATGATTCTGTGTTGTATATTTCAAGTATGATAAAAAGAACAAAACAAAAAATCTGACAATTATTACTGTATGTAAAATGTGACACTGATACCCTCTGGTGGTAAGCAGAGGAAGACGTAAAAATACTGCCAGAAACCATTGGCAACCTTTAAACAGCAATTACAGTTACACTTACACTTTTTGGCTTGTATTGTTTATTGTTAGTTTATATTTCATAGAGAATATGTACATATGTGTATACAAACTAACTGACACTTCGTGTAGAACTCAGGTCTGCCTTTTATTGTCAACATTCACATGTGTTTTATATCCGCACCTGCGCTCTCTAACTTTTCCCAGAGCTCCTACGTCATCTTCTACGTCATCAACATAATCTACAGAATATGCGAGTTCAGTGTTGTAATAGCTACTAATTGCTTGTGGTTTGTTGATTCATATTTGCAAAAATACTGGACTACGAAAGGCAAAGGTGCAGACAGACGATTGTAGTTCAGCACAGGAAGTAGGAAGGTTCATTTTTTCAGTAAGGTTTTAAAATGAATCTCTACTGCCCTCCATTGGTTGAAGTGTACATCTTTCATTGAGTCTTTCACAACATGGCTGAACAGTAAGTAAGTCCTCGCGGTTCGGTCAGTCAGTCAGGAGCGATTATACTCACGTGAATACATTACTCAACAGTATTGCAGGAGCTCAGCGATTTAATATAGCACAAATTGTCCGGTAAGCTATGTTTTAAAGAACAAACTGGAGCGTATCATACTACACACAAACATCATTCATTCAAGTCATTCAAAATAGTTCAGACATCCCTGTGGTACTTATAGTGAAATAAATGTTTTAATAACGGTTTATCAGCATGTTTTCAATTACTGATACCCATCCTCAGGCAGTTTACTGGCAATAGCTTCATCCACATTTATATTCTACATATGTGACGTGTAGTTCATACGGTGAATGCTTTTTTTCCCGTCAGTCATCCCACCTGCATCTTTCTTCGATGTGGTATCTATTCTAAATGTCAAAAAATATCTTTATGCCACAAATATCAATTTGTCAGTGGAACAATACTGCTGCCATTTCTCAAAAATAGAGATTTAACCAATTAGCCTGTTAAGGAATTGATTTGATTGTTTAAATGGAATTGCATGTTTATTAATAGTATCCAATGTAGTTGACATGCCATCATCTTCTATTACTGAATGATTGTACATGGATTTGCAATCAGTTTCAATATAATCAGCAATTTTTATTATTGGCTTGTAGTCTTACTGAACAACATTATTAAAAGCCAAGCCACCCATCAAATCTATAGGGAGGATGACAAAGCAATCAGAGTCTCTTTGTTTGGATCCATTTGAACTTTATGAATTTTGCAACCATCACATATATCAGTGCATAATCCATGCCGAACACTGATAAACAGCAACAAATGCACAACAAAATGTAAGCGCATATAAATATAAACCAATATTAAAGATCAACTGGAGATTCAAAGACTTTAAAAATTAGATTCACCTTGGGGCACAAAAAAAACAAAAAAAAAAAAAAGCCAGCCTTCACACTGATGATTTGCCAAACATGAAGAAACAAACCAGTTGTAACAGCAGAGTTGTTTAGTGCTTTTTTTTATTAGAGATAAGGAGACGATACAAAACATCCACTGACCAATATCAATCAAAGCTCTGTACACAGGCTGCCCAAATATATCGCTCCCCATCTAAACTTCATACGTGTCCATCAATCCACTCAATCCAATTCATCAACAGACCGCTCACCCACTAGGTCCCAGATTTTACAGGTAGAAGGAATGTGTACAATTTCTTGACACCAGTGCCATGGTTTTGAATTACATTTTGAAATATTTAAATCAGATGGAATCATTAAAACAACATGTGAACTCAAAATAAAACAAAAGGGGGGAAGGGGCAAGTAAACTGTTCCCAGAATGGTCCAATAACATTTTGTGATTTTGGAGAAAATTTTGTACTTAACCTAGTCAACACACATACTTAGAAAAACTGAACTATATGTTTGGCAAAACAAAAACAAAACACCTAAATCTTAAGAACAAAGAGTATGTTGTATAGCTGAATTGTAACGGCTGCTGTCTCAGTCTTTTCTTTCAACAATCCTATGGAACTCAGAAAGAACGAAAACCTGCCAGTACACATTTACAGTTATATTACTTTGTTTTTATAATCATCATCCTTCATTTTTGTCTTTTAAGATCTTTTTTTTTCTCTTTAATGTTTTTGTTCTTGTTCATTGTATGTGTGAACTGGAATGACAGCCTACATCTTTCAAGTGTGGAGTTTGGAAACTGTCACTTTTGCCCAACCCTCCCCACCCACATTAACCCACCCCGTGGCCCCACAAACATGTGCTGGCCCTCCTGCCCCACCCATGTCGGAATGAACGGCTAACCCCTGAAATATGTCAGCCTCAATCGGACAGAGGCTTCCCCTCGAGAGTCACCACTGATGAACCCCCAAGCTTCTCAGCAAGGGTCTTTCGGTCCTTGATATCATCCAAACCGTTCACTTGCCACTCGTGCTTGATACCTGTGAAACACAAAAGAGCAAAAATGCTTCAGATCTCACATTTATTTATATATTTTATAATTGTACATTATTTTGGTTTTCCTTTTTTGACGGACAGCATTACCTGTAAACTTCTTCTTGATGGCATCCTTGGAGCTGGCGTAGATCATCTTGCTTTTAAGTGGGGCACTCTCCGGGGCCCTGGACAACACAAGAGATCAGATCATCCGTTTCACACAAGCATTTGACATAAGTCTACATCAGAGATGTCCAATCCGGTTACTGGAGATCTAAGTTCAGCTTCAACCCTAATCAAACACCTGAACCAGCTAATGAAGACCTTCAGGAACACCAGGCCTGGAACTGAACTCAGCAGAAAGCCAGATCTACAGAAACAGGACTAGGAACCCCTGGTTTAAATGAAGTACATTCGCAGACTTACCAGAAAATGAAAACCAGGTCCTCTTTCTTGGTCTCTTTAGTCTCATATGTGGCATCATAGAGAGCGTAGCGACAGTCGTTGGGAGGAAGCATCTTGACAAACTTAAGGTAGGGATCTCCTTCATCTCCCTGCAGGATCTCCTGGCCCTCCTCCATAACGATTTTCTTCTTATCCTCACTCAGGCAGAAAAGAACAGCCTTCTTCCTCTTGCTCTTCTCCTCCTCATTGCTATGAGCCTTGCGAACCTTCATATCGTTGAAGACCGTCAAGACATTTTCTTCCACTGTAACTCCGGAGGCCTGCGAGAACACAAAACACACACAGGATAAGGTCACATGGGTTTGAATAGAGGGAAGTGAGTGAGCTGATGAGCAAGGATGCATGAATGTGTGGGTGCAAAACGAGAAGTGAATGAATGGGATTTTGCACCAAACCGTCTAGTCTGATCTAGTTAGACGGGCTGCCCTTTTAACAAATCTGAATACTTGGACCTCATTTGGCTGAATCCAAACTACTGGGCCTGCAGGTTTTGCAACACAAGACAGAAGCGAGTGACTAAACAAAAAAACCCAGCCATGGGAGAAACAGGACTGCACACTTCAAGGGCAGTGGAATGAGAGTCATAGCAAAAGTACTTGAATGACATTCTGGGTGAAAATTATACATTGTTGCAGTGATGTGGTTTCTACTCCCAAAAAAAGTAACTGGCAAGTTAAAGAAAAAGGGTGGTTTGAACAAGGCACCATTCTTTCCTGGTCACACGACTTCAGACATCCTCCAACACATTTGAATAGAGGGATGGTTGGGCACTTCCTCATAAGAGTTGATTAAATTTATACTGAGCATCTGATTTAAAGCAGGATCATTAAATGTGGATAAAATTGGCCGTAGAGAATTATAAGAGAGCCATGTCATTCAAATCTGGTGTACAGCTTTAGATTGCAAAACAATGATTCTTCTGTGAAAAATCAAAATGGCCTCAGTCACACCAGTCCCATGAACCTACTCAAGTCCTCTGATTTCCATTAGAAACAGGGATCAGTGTAATGCTGCATTGCTATAACCAAACACTCAACAGAAAACATCTCAAAGAAATGAGAAAACCTTTCTGGCAACCTGAACATTTAGTTCTCTAGTGCAGATCTAGCTTCTGAATAGCACATTAGGACATGTGAAAAGGTGGAAACAAGGAGCCCTGCGGGGCAGATGTTTGAGTGGCCCACTTACAGGAAACGCATGTCTAAAGGGTGGAAACCGGGTCTGCTTAAGGTGTGAGTGTCAGGAATGCATTAAGATGCCTCATTACCTAATGATCACAAATAATGAAAGAAATAGGGCATTACAGGCCCAAGGGATAATCAGGATTCCCACACCTTTTGACCAATGAATCACGACTTTCAGTCTTTTATGACTAACTAACTGTATAAATACTTTCCATGACTGTGGGATCCTTGTTTCAGGCGAAAATACCCTTTAGGTACTTATCTTAGAATCATCTACAAATGTTTAAGACAAAAGCTTAAAAAATTCAAACATTAAGTTTGTTTTGAACGAGTCACCAAATATTCTAGATCTTCCGCCAGCATCTCAAGAAAAAAACACACCCTCATCTGTCATCTAGTGTCATAAAAAGAGTAAAAGTCCAAAGTTAAAGCACAAGGACAATAATGCTGCAGGTAAATCATCCACATTCACTGAGAAGTGAAACCCACAGTAGAAATGAGATACAGGAAATGACATCGTGGGCCCTGAAATGAAAAGAGAGCTTGTACGTTTTAAAAAAAGCAAGATGTATAACGAGTCATCACTTGCCTCTCACAGAAAGAGATTTTGTCTGTGGCCTATGACGTGTATATTGTCCTAGTGACGAGGATACCGAGACTGCTCACACCGGAACCGGCATTTCCTTCAGCCTACACGCGACACGAACGCAATTTCCTCTCAATTTCTCAAGTATCTTCGTGTCTACAGAAACAAGTTGACGAAAGCGACGCAGCAGCGGCTTAAATAATAAAAAAGCAAGCAAAGCATATTCAACCAAATATCCACAAGCACTGCGCGTCACAGACAAGAAACGTCATGTGCTTAAAGACAAAATGCCGATAAAACGAAATGCATATTACATTATGGAAATTAAACAATCGCGTCGAGCAAAGATAAAACGTCCGATACGCTACCATAAAGTTACGTCTAACCAGGAAGAGTGTAGTCGTGCACACGTTGCCTGACGATACGCAAACGCACAAGTAACGGTTCTTAAACTCGGCTTCCTTCCTCCCAGCGCATATATTTTATAATGTTTCATATAAACCCGAGCTGCAATCGACCTAAAACACTTTCCTAGTCGAGGCATCTTTTTTTCGGTCAAAGAAATAAACCACCACCATCTGTGCATCAAGAATTAGGGTGGGGCCACGGTTGCGGTGTTCGTGCATGCGTTCCAAATATCCGCAAAATTAACGCGTTCCAAAGACGAAAAGCGTGGTATAAACACTCGGGGCTTCGACCCTAGAAGGGAATAATCTGCGTTTTTACACACGCCCGCAGTCTCTCCGGTGCGGCAAATGTGAGCGATGGTGTTTTCTGGCCGTGTTCAGACAAAGGACAGACTCAAGAAAGCGCTTCATCTGGCAAACGAAAAACGCAGTTAAACACACACCGGTTTGCGGACATTGATTTATACACATCCTCTCTTAATTTCGCCGTGCGATCTAATGGTGTGTGGAGAGATGGGGCCTGTAGGTAGAGTGTAATGAAAAGCAGCGAGGCCTTTCCTGGGCCTCGACTCACGGAAATAAAGGAAGCTGAGCGGGGAAATGGCGCCAGTAGTTTTTGGGTCTCATTTTTTGCCAATCTCATCGCATCCGAATAGCTGAAGGCCACGCACAACCAAAACATCGAGAGCTGTGAGATTAACTGCAACGTTATATAATATATAGAAATAAAACTGCTCAAAGAATACTGCCACAAGAGCCAAGGAAACGTTTTTCTACCAATTTACGGCACTTAACATAGCCTGCAGCTATAGTCGGCGGAGGCGTTAATTGACAGATTTGATTCTCAGATTATTCATTCACCCTAAAAAGCCCACAGCCTAGTCATTAAACTCTTCAAACACGTTGGAAATAGCCGTAAATCGTATCATTACTATTTAAATATACACATACCATGGTTGTTTCTCTGTGCTAGTCGGCGTCTGGATAGGAATTGAATGAGCTGTGATGCAGTCCTTCGCTCTCACACTTGATACAACGCTCGGGCGCGCCCTTTTGCGCGTGGCCGCGCGGCAGATGGGAGCGAGCATCCATGTCACGCGCTTATTGAGGTGTTATGGGAACTGTAGTTTTGGGCTCCACACAAATGGTCGTGAACACAAAAATATATTCACTGTTGTCAGTAGTACATTGGCACAAACGTATGGTCGTTGAAAAGCGTTTATACAAGGTTGTACAGTTTAAAGTTGCACTTTTTATTAAGCATTTGTTATAAAAAAAAAATGCAGTTATATTTTACAACAAAGACAATATATAGCACATAATGTGTCATGTTTAACAGTACTCTAAAATGTATGTCAACTCTTTTATATATGAATAATATATATAAATATATATATATATATATATATGTGTGTGTGTGTGTGTGTGTGTGTGTGTGTGTGTGTGTGTGTAATTATTATTATTTAATCTTAAATCTCAATTAAATCTCAATATTTAACAAGACTTTTTAATTAATTACTATATTTAAATGTAAACATGACTATATCTACTATTTAAATAGGTTTGAGAAATTCTTGTGATGGCGCTTTCTACCTTACGGTAACGTGACATGGTGGAAAGCGCTGTTGGTCCCACTAATTCTGCACTGAAAACATACTACACCGATTGCAATATTCGTTAGTGGCTCGTAGGGCACGCTGTGGTCTGAGCCTAACCCTTTGTGCTTGTCTCTGCCCCTTTTTAAGGTTCGCTTAACTCGCTTCCAAATAAGGAAGCAAATGGTGACAGTCGTGAGCGCGCTTCAGCCAAAGCCGCGCACATCAGGCGGCTCGCGACTCCGATCGCCATATAAGGAAACAAGGACATTTCATTTCTATAGAAATAAATTCACACAGTAAGCGCTAGAGGGAGCGGTGTACAGCAGCAAAGAAAGAATGAAACTGCAAAGAGGGAAGAACATATCTCGCACACCAAATAACACAGAATATAATTTATTATCTTCAATTTGCAATCAACCAATGACGGATAAGTTAATAGTTCCATTTACTCGCTATTGCTCATTCGTAGACTCTTGCAAATTAACGGCTGTTCAAAACGTGTCCATGAATGAATGCTTACGGTCCTCACTGAAATGTTCTCACAGTTCAAATCAATGCTGACACCTAGTGTACAAAATTGGACTATTCTTGACATTTCTGCTTCCATCTGAATACAAACAAGACCCATGAGTGCATTGCATGCTTAAATCTTTATTTTTGGTGTTTATATATGTAAAGTGTATGTAACAGTAAAAAGTATAAACAGGGACAGAGAATGATCCCTAGTAGGTCAGTTTAGACAGGTCCATTTTTTTACAGTCTATGAATGTGAAGAGATCACAGGACACATTCAAAACCCCACAACCGAGGCTCTGGTGGAATGCAACAAAGAACAATGCCACAAAGACACATTACAGACATGTCTTGGGGGGCAAACACATATTGTCATTGTCTGGAAAAATCGGAAAAAAAAAACCCAGATATGCTTTCACATACCATCACATGCCTGGAAACTGAATTCTCCAGGTATACTCTTTCACTGCCAAATCAAACATGAAAGAAGAATGTCATATGACATAAATGAAAACTAAATGAAAGTAAGACGCAACAGTGCTCAAACCACAAAAAAAAACAGAATCAAATCAGGTGTTTACTAACATGATATGCAAATATGAACATGATTACAGAATAGTGTACAATGACTGAGCTTTCCTCAAGGCATTTTTTAATAGTTAATATTGGCTTTTCTATCAATACTATCAGTCCAACTTAAAGTGTCAGGATGGTTTTGAACACCCAAAAACATGCCAGCAGTTAAAAAGGGGTGTACAGGACCAATCGAGCACTCAAGATAATTGGAATGGAATACAATGTTTGTTACCCAGATGAAACAAAGTAAAACAAACTCATTGACATGATTTATCATAGAATTCATAAATGGATGTATACAAGATGGAGAGATGGAATGCACAGAAAGGCCACAATTTGGTACAGAGACAATAAAACAAAGGTCTTGCAAAGATCACATAATATAGAGTACTTACACTTTTAATACTAAACATCATATCAAGCTCAAGCCTTAATGAAATAATGGCAGTTCATGTGCAAAGATATTCATGGCTAAAGACAACAAACCAACAACGTGTCTACAGAGCGCAATGCAAGTGCAATCCAAAAGTTACACGACCCTGACCTGCTACGGAGGATGTATTTGGCTGTACAGGAATGAACAACTGTAAACGTATCAATGCAGCTCTGTGGAGAGTTTAGCCCTTGTGCTAAATACAGAATTAGTTTGCAATTTACATAATTGCCCCTGAAAAACTGCTGGTTTGTGATATTTGGTTTATATTCATAATTGTGTTGATATTTAAAAAATCTGGTTTAAGACATCTTGCAAAAAATCAGAGAGATTTAAGTGCTATATTCGGAGATCTGCGATATTTGGTATCATATCATTGGTGTCTGTGCAGTTTACATCTTGTTCTGGCATCTTCGGTTTGATTGAGAAGCTATCTAGTCTTCTTATGTTGTGCAGCCACCTGACCCTGGCTTCTTGTCTTGTTTAACACATCTGTAGCCTGAAAAAACAAAACAAAAAAAAAACCATTAGAATTAAACATTTCTAACCATTAAGGACATTTTTTAAGGTGAAGAATGTAAGATTTTTATGTTAAAATACATTCTCCTAATCAAGATAATTGTTCATTGACTATATTTAGTATGTCATTCATGAGTTTATCTCCCCAAAAGTGTAAATATTGAGCCTACCAGGCACCATACACTGAGAGCGGTCTGCTTAGATCGGTCAATCTCTTACCAGCTCAACCTATAGCATTGTTGCCAGATTGGAAATGTCCAAGTATCATACCAGAAGCTCAAAATTATCATATTTGGAAGAAAATGATCGTACACGAGTCAAACGTACAGAATACAGCTATTTCACGAGTTCACACTTACATACAATTAGAGGGGGTAAAGTTGAATGCGTATTTGGCGTGCTGTCCGAAACGACATGAAAATGACTTTATTACTAAAATATCGACCTCAGCTTGGAAAAAAAATGACCTAAGCGCCGTGGAAGGAACGTTAACTTTTTTTTTCTTTTCTACTTTTTTCTTCTTCTTGCAAAACATACAGAGTTGACATGTTAATGATATACAACTTTGTATACAATATACAAAAAAGAACATTAACTTGTGCTCATGAGAGAGTCATTCTCCACGATGATTGGCCGAGAAGACATAACGTGAGATGAGATGGAAGACGTGCGTAACACCACGTTCACGTTCTTCTCACGGTAGACGTAGAATCCACAACTAGATCAATGAGTATAGAAGCCCTATGATTACAACGACCATCATTTGAAGTGTCACACAATTCTGAAATTATCGTACATTATGGGAGTTTTTTCATTATTGATCGTACATAAGTCAAAATTATCGTACGTCTGGCAACACTGACACTGAACGAGAGTTAGGCTTCTGTTGCAGGCTTTTTTTTTCTGCATTGAGACCTTCAAAGTTTTAACAGGTATTGAACACTTAAAGGGATAGTTCACCCCAAAAAGGAAGATTGTGTAATTAATTACTCACCCTCATGCCGTTACAAACCAGTAAGACCTTCTTTCATCTTCGGAATGTAATTACCCAGAAAAGTAGTAAAGAAAACTCTTGGATTTTACAAAAATTATCTTCATTTGTATTCCGAAGATGAACGAAGGTCTTACGGGTTTTGAACGACATGAGGGTGAGTAATTAATGACAGAATTTTTGGGTGCACTAACCCTTTAAGACAAATGTAACCGTATATAATGTTTATTTAGATGTGTCCAGCGTAGAAAGCCTCAAGTCAAAAATGCGCCCTGTGCAGATACGTTGCATGGGTTTATTATAAATGAGACGTTAACATTCGCTCAAGACAGTGTTGTTAGACAACTCAATTGCTTCCTCATGAGTCATGACACATACCAACACAGCTAAAAGTATTCCTAATATTTTGGACCTTTTATTGAATGTAGCTACATTTACCTGTTGAGACATGCCTTCACAAGCACCCGTAAAAGCTGTGATTGTGATGTTTGAGTTGGGGGAAACATGATGGGCAAAAGGGGGCATTTGCAAGGTTGTTTGAAAATATGCTTTATTTTTTGTAATTCTGCTAGGTGCCACTAGTGTCGCAGAAACTACATGCTTCACCTTTAAATAAAAACATTTATTAAAGGAATATATTTACCTGCTCTAGTATTACTCCAGCAGCTTGATCTATGGCTGTGCCTACTTCTCTGTACTGGCCAGAGTACCGGATACAGGCCCAGGTCAGCATAGCAATCATGGCTAGACCAACTACACAGTCACATGCAAAGGAAATAGTTTCCAGGCCAATGAAGTGCAAAATTCCTGACAGCACATACAGGAGGCAGATCAGGACAAACAGCACTGCAGGTGTCCGGAAAGCACTGAAAACATTCTTGGACTGAAAGGAACAAGAGTACAAAAAGAAATTAATAAAATCCTCTAAATATTTTTCTCACATCAATTCTTTTGATTCTTTTTCACAATGCTGCCGTTACCTCATTGTGCTTTCTTAAGGACTCCCACTGCTCCATCAGCTCCGTTTCCAACTGTTCCTGGTATCGGTGACAGAAATCCCGCCCACCCATCTTCTTAGTGCTGGAGAAGAGCTGAAGAGCCGTCTGCAGGAAGAAGCGGTGCTTTTCCTCCAGTGAGTCAGGAGCCACATAAGGCAGATCTCCACCACATACCTAACAGTGAGAGGGAATTTATTAAAAAAAAAAGAAATAAAAGGACATAATATCCATTTAACCTTTTATATAATGTTCGAACACCACATGCCAATGCAAATGTCAATAGTTTGCAGCACAGAATGTCTAAGATGGCTTTTGATGAACGGCTGTGCAATTTGTCATTTGAAAATCAACATTTGTGATTTTAGTCAGCCGAAAACAGTTTGGAGGTTAATTGATCTAACTTTGTGTCTCTGGAAAATACTGATCTATGACATTACATTATGTTGAATATCATTTTTTTGTGTGTCTATTTGTCAATGAGGGATTTGTGGACACATTCATGTTTATAGATAAAAAGATAAAACGAGACCCTTGGGGAAAGGTAAATAGAATAGTTGATTTAGTATTTTAAATTAATGATAATTTAAAACATATACAGTATAAATATAAATAATAATTATATATTAAAAGTCATTTATACATTCTGTAAAGGTTTATCTGGCTTCTTACCCCAGGAAGGGGTATTTGATATTTGACATTTTGTGCTATAACAACTAAATTAGTGAATGTTTCTATTAATAACACTGACCGATGCATAATCATCCTGAACATGCTAAACTTATACCAAAATGTTACAGTTTAAAAGTAAATCCACATTGTTCAAGGGGGGCATCTTCTCCCATGTTACCCTATTTGTGAGAATGACACTGAGCCTTAACCAAGTAAAACAAAATGAAAGTGACAAGCGAGCAGTGACAATTTATCTCTCTTGCTTATTATTTAAGACATTTGATTATTTCTCAGAATTTGTAGGAAAATCTTATTGAATCCAAAACACAGATCTTATACTAAGGTGAAAGTTAATGAACATGAATGATTCGTGATTTTCACAATACAAAACATGTTCAGCAGTTGTATTATGCATTAACCTTTTGGGAGGGGACTGTAATTATTGTACACATAACAAGAGTTTAACACATTCCAGGTAACATACCTTCTCCATATTCTTGTAGTACTGGTCTTTGGCTGACGCCACCGCCGCAAGGTTATTGGCCTCTGCTGTAGCCTGAATGAGTCAAAACATTACATCAAAACCACGAAATCTTGTGATAAAGCAATTCCAAATAAATACCAAATATTAGTAAAACTATATTATGTTACCTCTAGCATGGATTTAGGTTGTGGAAGGTCTTCTCCCTGATATATCTTAATATATGCCTAACAAATTACAAACAAAACTCATGAAAAATTCAGTTCAATCAAATATGGACCAAGATGTTCATAAGCCAGTTGTGTGCTCACTTTAAAGAACTCCAGCAGGCCTCTACAGGTCACCTTATTCCCATTGATCTCTTTCACAGCCAGCTCGTCAGTCTTGAGCAGGTTGGGAATGAGTTCACGCAACTGGTCCTTAAACTCTGGAGCCACATCTAAGAATCGAAGATGGAATGATTGTTAAAGAGAGTTAGTACATGTAAACACAACAAATAACATAAACATGCCAGTATAAAATGAGGCTCTGAAAATGCAAATGAAACACAGTAACACACACACAATGATAATGAGGCAAATATCAGTAAATGGAGTGTTGACAAATATACACTACTTTACTACGGTTTGGGGTCAGTAAGATTTTTTCTGCCTGATATTTTAATTTGGCAACGATGGATTAAACCGATCAAAAGTGAATCAAAAGTTCAGCATCTTAGAATGATTTCTAAATATTATTTTAAATGTTAATAATACTTCACAATATTAGGGTTTTTACTGTATTTTGATCAAATAAATGCAGCCTTGGTTGACATAAAACGTTGAAGCATTACAAAATATCCTATCGACCCCAAACGTTTGAATGGTTGTGCATGTCATTTTTGTATGGATATGTAACAGCAGAATTAGGAATGGGCACTTTGTTCATTTTGCCCAAACAGATAAATGAAACAAATTTGGGGGTCCGTCACCCAACCTTTAAATTGTGGGTGTATGTTGCATCCCACCACATTGTATTTTTTTTAAGCATCTCTAATAATTTGTCAAACAAATCTGAATACAAAATACTGTAAAAACGTACTGTAACCAATCACAAAATTGTTGTAAAAATGTTTTGAAGTTAAAAAACTAAAATCAATTATTGTGCTTCCAAGTTGAATCTTTGCTGGCAGTATCAAATGCTCCGGTACTTGTGCCCATCTCTAGGTAGAGTGTTTAGTGTGAGTAATAAAACATGAATGAAGTCTAATACCACACAGCTGTCCCCTGAATGCAGGGCTTGTTGCCACCTTCAGGCCAGGGTGTGGTAAGAGAAAACAGGAAATGGAGGTGAAACAGGAGTGAATGTGCTCTCTCACTGTCTGAAGCTCCTCATGCTGAGACTGCTTCACCTGAACATCACCACACAAACACACAAGAGAGAGTTCACTGAAGACAAACACACAACTGAACAAATAGTGAACCTTAAGTCATGCTTAGTCACATACTTGAAGACGTTTGTCCAAGAAATCGCTTCCTCCCTTAAACCCAAATTTATACTCATATGGGAAACTCCAGTCTCTGACCAGGAACATAAGCGACTGTGGGCAAGAAAGAGTTGCACCGAAATTAAGGAGAAACACAATAAAACACACAAGCACAGACATGTCTATCTAGATGCACTCTGATAAGCAGCTTTAAGTTTCAAGTTATTCATCTGTCCTGAGCTCTCAAGATATTGTTGTCCATGCTTTCATATTAATGCAGTAATTTTGGTTAGGTACCACAGTACTACCACTGTATTCTTTGAAGAATCTTGGTACGGATAAAAATACAATGGGATGTAATTATGATAATCATTCAATATAATATTTTGAATACCATAATATTGGCATCTGATACCATCATTTTAACACGGTGTCACCAGAGGTCTTTTTAGGTCATGAGGTTATTCTGCTCACAAAGTTAAATGAGTGCCAAGCAAAAAAAACCCACAAATTTGAAATACAAATGTGAGCACAGAAGGCATCCATCACTACAGGTACACACAGACACAAACACATTTAAACTAACAGAGATAACTACAATGTCAGTATCAGAAAGGTGTGTTCATACCTGAAAAGGCTTCAGAAAGATTTCGTCCATTGCAAGTCGGCCGTACTCTGTAAACAGCTACACAAACACAAAAAAATGACAGGTGTAATAAAAAAGTTAGAAAAACCATTAGAAAAAAACAAAAAACTGATGACTGTGATAAACTGTATGGTCTGTAAGGTTAAGAACAGAGATGCATCAGAACAGATGGGCTTTTCAGTTTAACGCATGAAAAATATTTAACGCAATTAACACAGCATCTGTTTTTTCCCCATCATCCTTTGGCTAGCATTACATAGGATCACGCTGTTATTTAGGCAAATGCTTTTATTTCATTCATGCGCGAAAAGAAACAAAAGAGAACGCAGTGCAGAACTGCCGCGCGTCTGTGAATCTCCTGTCTGTGTGACACGCACACACTCGTGCGCACAGAAAGCTGCTTCAGACAGCGCTTGAACGGACAAGAACACACGAAATTATACCAAAATGCCTTTTTTGTTGCGTATCCTCGAAAGTGTTAGTGTTAAATGAGTTTAAAGAAGTCTTAAATAAACGTAAAGAGCTGCGAGAAAATGTGATGCGTGTCAGATCCATGTCATGTCTTAAAGTGACAGCAGCCTAATAAACCGATGCTGATGTCTGTCATTAAGGATAATCAAAAAACAAAAGAAAAAGAGAAAATCACTCACTATTTTTCACTTTTTTAGCTTTAATTAGAATTAATCTATATTTAATTTATAATTTGTGCAGTGAAGACTGAAGTGTTTGATAACTTTATTTAATTTCTGTATATATCCTACCTGTTAGACCGACCTCAAAATCTTTAAGCACTGTTTACAAGGTTACATGGGTCAAAAAACAACGAAAACAATAACGTTTTGTGCATTTTGACAGGGCAAGTATAAATCTGAACTGGTCTGACTGGGCCAATAGACAAAAATGAGCCCTGATATATTGAAGAGCACAGGTAAATCTGACGTTTATTACAATGAGTTTATGTGAAGATTGTTGTAAGTCTAATAAATGTTCAAATGTATACCTTTTAATTCTACTGTAATGCTGAATGGCTATAATTAATGGCTAAAATTGAAGAAAAAAATCAATTTCATAGAGACATCAGTAGCAGTCTTGGTATCGATGATACTAACTTTTTCATAAAAAGATTTAAATATTTAAAATATAGGCTACTGTCTGCATGTTGTTTCTACATGGAGATTAAAAATGTGAAGCTGTTACAACATAAATATATATTACACACGTTAATGTTAGGTGCAATTAACCATGATTAATTACAGAAAAATGTAATGTAAATGTTTTTTAATCGATTGACAGCACTAGTTACAAAAGATTTATATTCTAAATAAATGACTTCATTTTTTTTCAAACTTCGTTTTTTTTAACATTTGCATCTCAAGTAAATGTACCTTGATTTAAAGATGTTTTTAGATATTTGTATTGGAAAACAGGACAAAAATAGGAAGATATTCATTTTTTGCAGTGCATGAAACATTTAATGCCATGACTTTATGAATTTAAGACTTTCTGCTCTGATTTAAGACCTTTTAAGGCCTTAATCTGTGTATGGATGACTTAAGACTTTTCAAGACTCGCAGAAACCCTGATTTTAACCCATTAATTGCTCTGTGGTGTAATAAAGAAAATGCAGGACAGTCTCAAGACAAAACAGTTGGCTAGTTGTGACTTGACTAACCTGAAGTTGCTGTAGATCATCTTCCTGAATATTTTGTGACAGGTTATAAATCTAGAAAAAAAAAAAAAAAAAAAAAAGTAATTATAATTATGACACATTTCCAGTCGTCTTCTTTCAAGTCATTTGTGGCAAAATTGTTAAGATGCAATGTGGAAACCTGGATAGAACTGGTCATGGTGCTGAGGGCAAAGATGGTGGCGCAATCTCTCACTGTGGACTGATAATCAAAAGCTCCTTGTGTGTCCATTAAAAGCACTGCAACCTACAGAGAAGAACAAAATGCTCCATTTTAGTACTAAGATTCTCCAAACTCAAGAGAGCAAGTGACCGGAAGTGTTTTGACGCTTTTTTTGAA
Source organism: Leuciscus leuciscus (assembly GCF_965113295.1). Taxonomy (NCBI): domain Eukaryota; kingdom Metazoa; phylum Chordata; class Actinopteri; order Cypriniformes; family Leuciscidae; genus Leuciscus; species Leuciscus leuciscus. The sequence continues at coordinate 20,859,501 of NC_138732.1, forward strand.
AACATTACGCATTAAGCATGAATCAGTGACGATAAAATCTTAACAGGAAATGACCACAAACTTACTATGAATCTGATTTCAGGGCTTGTGCAAGTACAGATTGTTGAACAAAAACCACTTAAGATTTCAGACAGTAAAAAAAGTTCATAATGCAACCGTCATAACAAATATCTAGGGAACTGAAGCTGACTAATGCTAGTCATTTAGTTCTTCATTCAATCTCAGTTCTTTATTCACCCCATTTAACTCAAACATGCAAGACCACTAATGACAGGAATTGTAGGGAATTCCACTTAATGATTTTCAATATATCTAAGAAAGCAGCAAATAATTGATCCAACTATTTTTGGTAATATTTTAAAAAGTTCCATTTATTACAACATCATAAAGTTCCTAACAAGCCTACAAAACTACACATTGACAAAGAACCAGTTAGTAACACTGATCTCAAAAGCTTTAAAAATAACCTAACGCCACAACAATTTTGATTTCTTTTGATACAGATATGACCAAAAGTAATGATTTGCAGTTAAATAAGTCATTCAGATGTAAATTCAGTAACTGCCCAAGCTGATTAGTGAGTTAAATGGTTTTTGAGTGATTAATTTTAAAAAACCCAGCTTGGAATCATTCAAACGCAAATCGGACTACACTGGTCATGCTGTAAGTTTGTTTCCGGCAACCAGCAAATGGACAACAAAGTAGAAGCAGATTTTAAATATACAGATACAAATAGAAACAACATTTTAATGCATTATTTCTCTTTCACTGACTTCAAGTTCGCAAATCTAATTGACTGCAGTGTTCCCTCTGCCTAAGCCAAAGAACTCAGATTAAAAATTTAACACAATCATAAAAATCATTGGGTCTCATTCACGAAGCATGCGTACGCATAAATCTGTGCGTGAAATCTGCGTACAGACGGGGTTTTTTTTTTTTTTGAACAAATCATGATTCCTCAATAACTTTCATTCTAAAATGTATTCTAAGTCTATGAAAAAATTTAGGAACATCTAAAACACACATACACTTGGTGGCCTTATAAACACGTTAAGATGAAATTCTAAACAGATATAGGTCTTATATACATTATAATATACTGTGTATATATATATATATAAATAAATAACTTACCTCAGGCACGAGGTCGCTCATTTAGAATATTTTTTAGAATTCATCAACATTAGAATGAGGTTGCGAACAAATTCATGTGGCACAATTAGGCAGAACGTTTTTGTGAGAAGTTCAAATGCGTGAATAAATACGAATAGTGTATGCAATTATTAGTGAATAAATAGTTTCTGGTATTTAGTTCTTAATAACACCACATGACCACAGTGCGCTGGCTGCTGTTGGGTGCTTGTTACCTCACTTCCATCCTTCTTCCGCACAATGAAAACCTCACTCCACAGATGGATGCCGGTGGTCTCTGGCTCGGAGCCTCCTCTCCAGGAGAAACCTGTCAGGGGCTCATTTTCCTGCCCAAGCCAGTCCTGACCAGGCTGCAGGGGACAAAATAAGGAGAGGTGAATATATTGTAGGAACCTGTTCAAGAGCAGTACACCAAGAGCATCCTAACATTAGGGGTGTAACGATACACCAATGCCACGGTTCGGTTCATATCACGGTTTTGGAGCCACGGTTCGGTTCGGTTCGGTTCTGTTTGCTGTGGGGGCAGGGTTCATGGCAGGGCACCAGCAATAATAACGCTAGATTAACTTTAACTTTATTAACTGAACTTTATACAGTGGCTTCAGCCTTTCTTTAGAGCACTTAGCACACCTGAGTTAACTAAAATGAAATAAATGCCTCCACTGACTAGTCAGAAATAAACTGCACACCTGAGTACTAGGGTTGCCAACTTCAGAAAAGTAAAATGCGGGACAATCGTGGTTCTTTATAGGAAAACAAGGGACACTCAAAATATTTGTACTGCATCGCACAATGTACATCATTTCATTGTCTGCAGACAGTTAAGTATATGTTTAAAAGGTTATCAGACAAACACATTTGTATTGCTTAACCTATTTATGTACAATTTAATTCTAAAAATTATTGTAAAGTCATACAAACAAAATGTCACATTACAAACAAACCACCATTCAAAATAACAGCATTTATCTGAAATAGAAAGCTTTTTTAACATTATACATAGGCCTACAGTTCAAAAGTTTGAGGTTTGTAAGATAATTTTTTGGGGGAAAGAAATTAAAGAAAGTAATTGCCTACTTTTATTCAGCAAGGATGCATTACGTTAATCAAAAGTGACAGTAGCCTACATTTATAGTGTTACACAAGCTTTCTATTTCAAATAAATATCTTATGATCTTTACATTCTTCATAGAATCCTGGGGGGGAAAAAACAAAACAGTCTTAAACATTAATAATAATCAGAAATGTTTTGTGAGCATATTATTCCCTCAGGTAGATTACATGTTTTCTTGCGTGGCTGGATGTTGGACTCATGAACAATAATCACGTTGTTTGCATTCGCTAAAATTGATTTGCCGAAATCAAAACGTGGACAGTGAAAAGGAATTACCGTTAGCGCGAGACGAGTCCGGCTTGAAGCGGAAGCGACCAGACGGCAGAGGATTATGTTCGCAAAACAAACAATGATTTGTCTCAAAACGATGATTAAAAAATGCTGTGATATGTCATCATATTGGATGATGACAGGTGTCGGTGATTCGTGATCAGCACTGCTGCTGTTGCTGCTGTATCAGTCAGTGGTTGTGACCGGAGGGTCTTCAATCTCAATATGAGTTGCCATCCTGAAGTGCGTATGTAAACTCTCGAGCGTGATCGATCACCCAAATCACGTGACATGCACTTTATTTAGTAAATAATATTATAATAATATTTAGTAAAACTACAGCTCTTATTAGTTGTTAAAAGTGTACTCATTAATAATTATTTAATCAAATGTCAAGGAAGAAAAAAATAGTTTTGTGACAAAGTGATGTGAGAGTTGGGCCGGGGCAGCAGGGGGCGGGGCGCGTTCGGTTCGACATGAGAGTATCGCGGTTCGAACCGTGGCTGTTGTATCGCGGTTTGTCGGTTCGGTTTGACTATCGTTACACCCCTACCTAACATCCTATCTGGGCAGATTTTTGCCTTAATATTAAATGATGTGCAGCATTACATGATCTGAATATTGAATGCATTGGCTTTCTTTCTTACCTTCCTATACATGTATCGGAGCATGAAATCCAAAATGAAACTTTTCCCTTTTCGGAAGGCTCCAGCGACAGACACCACCACAACATCCTTATCTCGAACCTCAGGCGCCAACAGAATTCGACTGAGAGCATCTGTATCCAGGTCAAAGGAGTGATCCTCCTTGTTGACTGTCACAATTTGAACTGGCCCCGGTTCACCCCGCATCCTCTGTCCTATATCACAGGCTTTCTGTGGGCGCAAATAAATATGTTTCAGCTTAATACCAGCAATACAATAAGGGCACACGTTCATATTTGAGTGCATGACTATTTGTTTTGACCTTTAAAGCTAGCTGTTAATATCTGCTTGGTCATATCAAAGAGAGTGTATTAAATCCATTTCTGGAAGGCATTATTGAGACAGTACAGGCCCTGTTGGCCAGCAAGGCAGGGTTTGTTGGGAAATTGCGATGTGGCAAGCCAGTTAAAAGGTTCAAGCATGCTCTTCTCCATTGACTGATTCCCCAGCTTGAATGTGACTTATTGTTTTAATCATTCTGACTGCTTTCACTCGTGGGCAAATAACAAGAACAATCAACACTGCTGTGGAAACATCTTAAGAAATAAACAAATTTACACAAAGCCAATGAGATTTGCATTTGGTGGAAGAGTTTGTGCACAGATATGTGTACAAGCAGAACAACATACCCTGAGGAATAAAATTTCACAACTGGAACCGGTCAAAAGAGGTGTGGAACAGAAAAACCTGCTGAAAAATGTCAGAAATTCCTGACTGTCTATTAAAAAAAAGATATGTTATAAATACAGACAATTGCAGTACTGCTAAATTTGCATGTAGTAATTAGAAACGTGGCAGTTGCCACTAAACAACTTCTTCCAAATATGATACAAAATAACCAGTATTGCTTCAAAATGTGTTCGGCGTCCTATCAAACAATAGTAAATATTTATGAGTAAATCTGAAACAGTGCAGAGTGACACCTCCTCCTCTTCTTGTTCAGACTGGCTGAATTCCAGATCCTTTATGTAATATTTTCCATATATGAATCAGAAGTTGTTTACGTGGTAAGATCTTAAAGGATGCATGAATATTATTGGAATATAAAATCAAACTAGCTGATATTAAACTAGCTAACGTTAGTTACTGTCGCCTCGCCCCAACATTGAGGAGTTTCTTAATCAAAGCGACAACGTATTTGAGAAACGGACGAAACAGCCATCTTAAAAGTGTCTTGAACTAGCTTACATATTACTGACTTTAAAAACAACCAATTCATTCCGGTACCTTGTCCTTCGCTTTTCACTGCAGACCTTCCGCGGGTTCTGTTCCAGAGTATGAACGTCCAGTTTTAATAAACACAACTTTGTCCGTCAAAGAACATCCCACCGCGCGTGTTGCCAGGAAAGGTAGTTTTTACGGTAATACATTTGCATACACTCCAACTGTAAACAGGCCACACAAGAACTACAACATCCATGAGGACCCAGAGTAAAACTCGCTTGACTAGCGGGGCTTGTTTTTATGGTCCAATCAGAGGACACCGGTATTATCGAGCCTTAACCAATTTTTAAAACTCCGTTTTATAAAAAAATTTATTGAATATTACTACGAGGCTAATATTACATCATTGCACGCACATTCAGACCTGTTTTACTGGTATGTCAATGCATTTAAAATCGTTAGCTCATGCCAGTATGGAAATGAGTACAAGCAATAAAGTCCAAAAAGTTTTGCCAGACATCTAGGGAGTGTCTTCTAGTTTTCTCATAATGAGTCATACTAGTATGGCAGCCTTCATAGAGAAGCCAGGACCAAGAACCACCCATGAACACATCTTATTCACTACATTACACAACGGCTGGTATGCAGAGCTTAACCTAAATCTGTATAGCACATGTTCATGATTAAACATTTCTAAAGGGACATTTTTACCTGCACTTTCAAACTTATTCTATATTGCAAAACTATAACAAAAAAATATTTATACATTTTTATTTACTTTGCTGCTTTTCATATGTACATTTGGCAGTACATCAATCCATTAGGATTATAACTATTACATTTAAAAGGAACACATACAAGGTGTTTTGAAAATCCAAGCCACCCTCTCAGGATGATTACCCAGACTGCATACATGAAAAATGCTACCCACTTTTGCAGCACATTTATTACATCAGAAGCACATCTGGACAGTTTTTACTGTCTCACGCTGTTCAAGGTGTAGCTTAAATTATGCATTTAAACCGGTCGGTCATCTTAGGACGACTTTCAGAATACTGGTCTTTTTCTCTCAATTACCCACATTAACAGTTGAGACCACTGCAGACCAACCATTATCTAAAGGTTAAGATGTGTAATTTTCATAAATTAAGCCATGCGAGAAATTGTTAACTTCAGTGTTTCACTCCCCAAAGTATTCTTGTTATATCTGTAATATACTAAGAGTTTGCTACGGTAAACTTAATTTCATGGGTTAAATCAGGCAAAGATTTCATCATAATATTTAAGTACTTTATTGCTAAATGAGTTGCACATGAAGAGAATGGGTTCAGAGTGTAATTTAGTGTCAACCTGTTTAACATACTAAACAAAAACAAAAAAATAAACACGTGAATAAAGAAAAATGGGACATGCATCATACTACACAGAAAACTAATCACTACAGAATGCTGTAGCATAACAATAAGGATAGACAATAGAAATAAGGGTTAGATATTAATCTTTCCATCTACTCAAACTAACATCTGGCAGTTTGTCTCAATAATACTTGAATATGTTCATAATTTTGAACAATATCATACAGTAAAAACCTAATTTTCTTTACAAAAAAAAAAGTACATCAGAACTTTATCCCTTATTTGAACCTAGAATATAACAAATCTTTAGATGAATTTTAACAGGAGGGACTTAATGAACAATGGCATGGAAGTGCTTTACATATAACTTGTCAACCATGACAATAAACCATAAATATTTTGTTCTTAATGACCATTCATCATTTTCCAGATGCTTTTTTCAACCAAAGTTACCTGCAATATACTAATACCAAGGATACTCTCACAGTGCTGTCGTCAGTCGCTACAAATTACTTTTCAAATCACTACATTATTTGGGATTGCTTATGTTGCACCTTTTATGACAGTAAGTAAAAGTTCAGGCAGTTATAAAGTGCCAATAATACATCAAGCCTAGAGTTTTCACAGTGGCCCATCTCCCCATTAACCATCCATGCTTGTACATAGCACACAGGCAACCTCTCAGTGGTTTCCTCCCGCGAGATCAAGCAGTGACCCTGCAGCCTCCTGAGCCTCTGCATCAAGCTGCAGTATCTCGACCGTCTCCAGGTCCAGCTCTGCATCTCCTGGAAGAACCAGGTACTGATATTGCTGGTACTGATAATAGTGTAACTCAATGTAACCGCTGTCTGACAATGGATCTTTCTCCGAATCGTCGCCAGCAACCTCTGTAAGCTCCACAGACTCCATGGGGACCAGCTCCTCATGATCTGGTATCAAAGAGCACGGCGGGTTTGAAGACAGAGAATCTAGATCTGAGAAACAGTGAGAAAGTGATGGAATTTAGAGAATTGTACCATATAGAACAGGACTGAATTTTGTGTGACAGTCACTCTGTGACTCTTCTATATGAAACTCACAGTTGCATCATTTTTTTTAAAGGGATAGATCACCCCAAAATTAAAATCTTGTTGTTACTTACTCACCCTCAAGTTGTTCCAAGCCTGTATGAGTTTCTTTCTTCTGTTGAACTCAAAAGATATTTTGAAGAATGTTTGTAACCAGACAGTTGATGGTAGCTATTGACTGTTATAGTAAAAAAACAACAAAAAAAAACATTATTTTTCTACAAACATTCTTCAAAGTATCTTCTTTTGAGTTCAACAGAAGAAAGAAACTCATACAGGCTTGGGACAACTTGAGGGTGAGTAAATGACAACATTTTAATTTTGGGGTAAACCATCCCTTTAAATAAATGTCTTTCATTCTCACAAAATAAAACCACACTAACTAATACCAATTACTGTACTATTGCATTATTATTTAATTATTAGTATATGGTAAAAGATGTGTGCAAATGAAGAGTAAACTGTTCGTTATGCGAGACATCTTAAGTGACCCTGTAGTAAAACAGCCTGACACAGAGAGGACGGCCATTATGTCAGTGGCTATAAGTTGCTAGGGTAATGTCTGGCTGTTACCAAGGCAACAGCTCACAAACATACCGTGTCTGGGAAAAGTGGATAAAGGCTAACAAACAAAAAAAAGTGCATGCGAGAGAAGCTAGCACTATATCATACACTACTATTTAAATTGATCAAAAGTGACAGTAAAGGCATTTATACTGTTACAAAAGATTTCTATTTCAAATAAATGCTGTTGAACTTTCTATTTATCAAAGAATCCTGAAAAAAGGGTATATTGCCCGCACAACTGGTTTCAACATTGATAATAAGCCATGTTTCTTGAGCAGCAAATCAGCATATTAGAATGATTTCTGAAGGATCGTGTGACACTGGAGACTGGAGTAATGATGCTGACAATTCAGATTTGCCATCACAGGAATAACCTACATTTTAAAATATATTCAAATAGAAAACAGTTATTTTAAATTGTAATAATATTTCACAATACAACTGTTTTTATTTTTTATAACATTTATACAGCTTTTGAACAGTAGTGTATATACTTGTAAACGTTTTTTTCTATTTAATATATTTTTTTATTATTAACCTCTATGGATGATATTCTAGGTGTTTTGGTCTCTTGTGCTGTAATTGATTGTTTGTTAGTATGACAAGCTAAGCAAAGACCAATTTTTAGCCATGGCTGGACACTAAACTAAACTACAATAATTGTGATTAAAAGAATAAGTGGTTAGTAGATTTTCATTAGAGTTAAGTTCAAAAGTTGTGTTGTGAACTTGTGACTGACCTGAAATTTCCATGGTCTCGCTCAAAATGTTCTGCCCATTATCAGTCGCCTCCAACCTGTTCAAAATGGAGGTCAAATATGCTTGTATCAGTATCATATATCAAAAATGAAAGAGTCATTTGTTCATCTGACATCACGCATATTAAATCAGATAATTCAATATTATGCATCATACAGGTGGTGTATTAAAAGAAAGCGAATCAAACTCACAAAACAGGCTTGTTCAACAAGTTGCTGTTGGTACGATGGCAATAATGTGTTTTCTTAAGAACTTCCAGAAGAGCTGGCCGATATTCTGGACAAACACGCCACAATGAGCCCTTTCCAACAGACTGTAAAACGATACAGGAATATTTGATTAAACAAATTAAGCAATCAATATGAGAAGAGATCAGAACATTCTGATTAATGTGTTTTGGATTTAAAGGGGTCTGACGCACCTGACTCTTGTCTCTATGTATTCGTTGGAAGCTCTTGCTCAAGGACAGGTTGTGTCGGACAGAGTTCCTCCATCCACCCGGAGCCTCTTTATAGTAGGGAAAGTTGTCGACAATCCACTCATAAATACCTTTCACAGGGAGTCTCTTCTCAGGCGAGTCTTCTATTGCCATGAAGATGAGACTGCTAAAAGAGTACGGGGGTTTGGCAGGGGAGGGAGGCAGCTGTTGGGCAGGAATGGGCTCGAAAGTCTGAGGCAGTGTCATGATTCTGGGCAGGGGCTGCAAGGGCAACAGGTTCCCTCTTTGATGCAACCAGCTGAGGCAGGTCAGGTCATCCTGGTCAGATACTGTGGAGGGACTGGGGCAGTGTGATCCTCCATATACCTGAGGTGTTGATGAAAAGTGAAGATAGGAGGCTGGGGTGGTTGGGGAGGAAGGGAGGGACGTAGGCAGAACAGCGGCAGGCTGTGGAAGAGAGGGGGATAGAGAAAGAGCTTCTGAATGATTTTGGGGGGAATGTAGAGGAGAATGGGGTGGCAGTGCTTGTGTGTCTTTCTCCATCTGTTTCCCAGCAGCAAGATACAGGTCCACACATTAACCTGTTGAACTGTAGAAACACACAAACATCTTAATATGAATGCACTGTACATATTATGTACACACGTGCAAGCATGTCCTTTAACATTTTTTCTTTCTCAAACCAAGCACACCGATTTAGAAATTGTTAAATAAATAAGAAAACAAACTTGAAGGTATTAAATTCAGGAAGGTAACTGTAAAAGTCATTGCCCTTCCACATAAGTATCTTTTTTTTTTTTTTACAGTAACGTTACTGAGTACACAAGCGAGTAAATCATTGAGCAAGGTTACGTAGTCATGCGAGAAATTACATATCATTCAACTGGTGCTAAACAAACACAGCCTAATTAATGCGAAATATATGAACAGGCTTTATGAAACATAAATAAAAATAGTTCGACTATTCTACCACAGAGAGCAAAGCCACATGTGACATGGTCTATACACCTGAGAAAATGGCGCAAGAATATTAAGTTACATTTAGAATAATTACCCAAGCATTCATGCTCGCGTGAACGCTTTATGTCAAGACAAAAGAGCGAAAACTTACCTAAATAACTGGGTATGAATTTATAGCATTCAATCTCCTATTCCTTTCTCTTATAAGTTGAAAGTTTCTGTCAAAGTGTTTAAATATCTGCAAAAGAAGCTGTTATGCCTCGCACTATCCCGTCCTGTCTGCGCTGTCCTTTCCCACGTTACCTTAGAAACCAGAAGGACGCTTTGCAGCCGGCGCGCCTCCTGCGCGACCCCTCCTTAAAGAGACAATCAGCTGGATGAAATAAAACGCGTTTGGTTTGATGTTTGCCGTTGGTACTTATCTATGCGATAGAAAAACATCGTTTGTAATTCTAACATTGTAGCAGGATTTTGCCCCAGAGTGTACAGCGCATGAACTGTCACAGCAAAAGTCAAGTATTTTAATTTTCAAGATGAAAACAGTTCTACACACCTCAAAGGCCTAAATTATGGACTTTATTTTGCTATAAAGAGGAAAACACTGCTATTCATGCACAGATAACCAGAAAAAGGGCACTTGAGTTGACCATGTGTTCACCAATTACACATCACACAAGAATCACAGCACTGGGCAGATTAGCATGCTTCTTAAAGGGATAGTTCACCCACATTTTTTTTCATTTAATCACCCTAATGTTTTTCCAACCCTGTATGAGTTTCTCTCTTCTGTTGAACACAAAAGATGATCTAAAGAATGTTTGTAACCAGACAGTTGACAGCACCCATTGACTTCCATAGTATTTATTTTCTTGGAAAAACATGAGGGTGACAAAATCTTAATTTTTGGCGAACTATCCCTTTAAAAAGAAGTCTGGATTTTGTGACACTAAAGCAGCATGGCAAAGTCACAAGAGCAGTCGAATGGTCATTTTCCCATTTTCTCCATGTGAAAATGGCAGAAAAACAGAATCCCGTAAAACTTTTAGATTATATTTTCAACAACTGATCTGCAGATGAAGCCAATATTGAAGATCATTCCACATAAATCCTCTGTGAAAAAACACAATCATGGTAAGTCACTTTTTTTTTTTTAACAATGCCAAAGTTTGAAGCCATCCCAGTCCAGCATTGTCATTTTATAAGTTCCTTCATAGTATAAATACTGTAGGTCATCTGACCAAATGAGCGGTGAGCCAGTAAATGATGATTGGCTGAAAGGCAGCAGATGCCACAGTTATGTACAAGCGAAAGCGGGGCTTGACACTCCCTCCTGCACCTATGGAGTCTGCTGAGATTGAAGAAAGGATCTTCATTTTTAGAGAACGAACCTGAAAAAAAAAATTCAAGAATGAAAAACTTAAATGCGTAAGCATCACTTTTAAACAAACTCCTAAACAAAACTCACAATAAAAAACATGAGGGCACAAGACGACCAAGCAAGAGCAACAAAGTAGCCATCACTGCCAAAGAGCAGTCCAGACAACACTGTTAAAATCATCCTGAAAGACAAAGACAAAAATAGTTTTTAATTCTATATAAAAAACACATAACCCAATTACAAACTAGGCTCTAATACAATATAATATCCAACAGAAACATACCCCACATATTTGTATCCACTGTAGGCAACAAGGTCAAATGTTGAGAGGTCTGTGTGAACGGTGAGTAAGTAAAGACTGAGCAACATGACTAGAACTTCAATAATGATCCACACCAGAGCTGTGCTTGCACACAAACCCAGAACCTCTGGACTGAACCTGAACACAGAGAAAACAAAGTATAAATCATATACATGTCATATGAAACATTTATGAATCCCATTTAATAGGGTCACATCAGTGAATGTCATAGGCTAGCTGACTAATTATTGTTATACAAATCCAACAGGATGTCTATAAAATGACACATCAGTGTGCTTCTCCTATGATAATCACCATTACTCACCGTTTCTGGATTCCTAAAGCCATTCCTGCCAGCAAAATGTAGGTGATAAAAGCCATTGCTAAATGAAAACAAAAAAGAATTTGATGAGGAATTCTACACTGAGCAGATAAATCAACTAATAATTGTATATAATAATTAATAACAACACTACAAATCTATAAATTCACCAATACACTGTTTCTGATCTTACTATTATGCATACTATATGTAAATATGTGACAACAGATGCAAATGCAATGTAAGCATAGTTTTGTTGTGCACTCTTAGGCCCGGTTTCACAAACAGGGCTTAGATTAAGCCAGGATTAGGCCTTAGTTCAATTATGGCATTTAAGTAGCTTTATAAGTTTAAAAAAACATTTCTACAAAACAATGGCACTGACATATTGAAAAAGATATATCAGTGCAAGTTGCTTTCAGTTAAAACAGCTCAAACAGTCTGGGACTAGGCAGTAAAACCGGGGGAATACGTCTTTAACAAAGCCTAGTACTCAAGGGAGCAGTAGAGTTCCCTTTAAATGTCTGTGCCATCAGGACTTGTAATTATGCGGGTAGCTAGCCAGTTATAAACATGTTTATAAAATCGAACTAACTCACAAAGATTCTCTTCAACTGCTGCTCTGCCATTACCCGAAAAAAGTGACCTGGCTGACTGGAGGGAGAATACTAGCCGTAGGAGGAGACAGTTTATGGAAATGTCCACCACATCAGCACTTGTGGTAATGCTGAGAACGCAGTGCATACTATGAATTGTGCTCTGACACACTTTTAGAGTGCAGTAATGCACAAAATTGAGCTTGAGCGTGCATTCAAATACTTGCTTAATGTTTGTTTTGGGCCTTAGAGAAACTCTAAAATTATTTTCAAGATGTTTAATAATTTATGTTGTACACATAGATCAGTGATTTTTCAGGTTGCTCAAAATGAATAATAAACATCAATTACTGGGTATGTAGAGGTCTGGAGCATTGACATCATGGCGTGGTGTGAGAGGAGTGTCCCTGTGGTAACGTACTTCCCAGTCCTGATGATATCAGAGTAAACATAAAAAAAAAAAGGAAAACATTATATTAAACATGTTCAAAGAAAGGCAAGACAAACCTTTCAAATAATTTTGCAATAATTTAGATTTAGGTGATGCAAGACAAGTTTGAAATTAATTTATGATAAAAGGACAAAATAGTAAAACTGATTAAATAAACTTTGTGCTCCATTTAAAATGTTTTAGCTTTAAGAATATATAGAGACAAAATAGTGTATAGCAAAGTAGTAATTCTGATTCAAATGAGAAAATAATGTTAATAAACATTAATTATCTCTTTGATTTAATAATTAACATTTTACCTGATGCGTGTATGGGAAAAGGAGAATCATCAGTTTCTTCATGACATATTTGGTATCAACTGCAAATAAATTCTTCAACTTGTTCACTGGCATGAATCGGTTAATCTGCAGAAGAGATTACAGGGTGGACAAAAATAATAATAATAATCAACTACACAAATCAAATTAATTAACATTTTTGAGAAGCCAGATGCAATGCATGATTGATATCTATAGTTAGATCAGTTGTTTTCACACATTATCATAACATATCAGTGTGTACCTCCCAAGTCAAACATGGCATCTCACCTCTTTGTTCACAATATCCTTGCCTTGATTGGCAAGTGATGAGCCATACATCATGGCAGCATTGGCCATCGGATCTGCAAAGAGGTTGCCCACTCCAGGCTCTTGACCACCCGCTGACACTTCAGCCATATTATAACCTGAACTGTAGTAGTTCTGATTGTTCATTGGAGGAGGCCCAGAACTGGTGTCATCAAAAAGAAGTGGACCCCCACTGGGTGGAGATGCTCTGGCTCTGGGTTTTGCTGCATGGAGAAAAACAATTATTTGTATTAATTTTTTTGTACGATGAGAAATTACGGATAAAGCAACATCCCCTTTGCAGAACATCCCTCTTTCCATTTAATTTTTTTTACTATGACCTGTGGTATAAAAGCAGTCCATACTAATTACATGTGATGTGGCAAAGAGTTCACCCAGCACGTCATCAAACTAAGATATCTAATTAGTTTAAGATAACTAATCAGTTACTCTACAGTCTGCACTGTACTTTGGTGCCAAACTGCACGTGATGTATTCATTACAGACTTTGCTGATTTTAAAGTACAGTATGTAACGTTAGTTGTCCACGTATGTCAAAGAACAACAATCTTTTGCCACGTTCTTTCATACGTACTTGCCCGGTGTCCATGCTGTTGAAAATCCATCTTCTCTCCTGCTTTGAATTCCAAAAAATAATTTGATCAGCTTCACCAGAAAAAAACCTGCAATCTAAGCGATTAAAGTCTCCCCACTAAAATGTTGCATCTGATGTCAGCATCAGACAAGTAATAATATACTAGCTTGCTATGTTGCTAATCTGAAAGATGACTAACAAAACATGTCCGATTAATCTTGAATGTGATACCAAAATGATTACAAATACATGTATCTTCATGCGGATACAAACGACTGGTAGTCACGTATAATATAAGTTTGAAATATTGTTTTTTTAAATAAGTTCTCATGTTAGCTTATACTCACAGATACGCCTTCACCCTATAACACCCTCCTCGCTTCGCTTCTCATTGGCTGATGACAAATGTGCCTGCGTGGCAGAGATGAAAAACATCACAATTTCATTGGTTAGAATGACGGTTGCGTGGACTGAAGTTCTTGCATTTTGATTGGCTGCAAACAAAGCAATCAAAAAGGTAGTAGCGCTGCGTAGTACTAGGCAACCGAAAGGAAAATACATTTACCTCCCCCCCCCCTCCTTTTCTCTTTTTTTTCTTTTTCTTTTTCTTTTTCTTTTACTGTCTATGATTTTAACACAGTAAATCAGTTGCATATATTAAGCTTCATCCCTTTTTATTTCTTACATTTTCTTATACGTTTAATTAAATGTGTAAAAGGACCATGGCTCAATGAATATTTAAATATAATAAACTAATATTTTTTTTTTTTAAATACAAAATAAAATAATGGTCTCACTCAGTAGGGGTTAGCTAGAAAGCTGGGACCAAATGTTGGTCTGTAGTTATTGATAAAATAGTTTATTAAACATATCTAAACGCTCTCATAACAAATACATGTGATTTGTGCTTCTGATACTTAAAAAGAATCATAGGTCATTTGATTTGTAGAGCCACACTGATAATTTTTTTTTTTAATTGGTGACATTTAATTGTCAGTATTCTCATAAAAGTGTCAAATTACAACTTCATAAAAACACAGCTTCAACTTTTATGCAGGAAAATTCAAGTCTCATGAGTATCATGATAATAATATAGCCTATATTGAACAGATATTTAACTGATTTGGACATAAAGAGAGAGATTATCTTAAAGATATAACCGCCACATTGTCCTTTTTCATGTTTCACTGTTTTTTGCAGTCATGAAGTTGAGACACCCCGAATATATTTGTTGTAATAGGCCAAACAATTGAACAATTTAGAATCTTTTATGGCCTTTCTCTTATGATGAAATGATGCGTAATTTATTAAATTCATGTCTTTAATGTCACATTTAAAGTCAATTACTATGAGAATGGAAATCATTTAAATAAAAGCATTCATACATCATAATAAGCAATAATTACACCTAAGTGTGTGAGAAATAATAAGCTTTTTTTAAATTTTATTATTTATTTATTTTTATCTGGTAAACTGTAAAATTATCTAGTATAATGCTGGTAAGATTTTTTTGATAAATGAAAGAATAGCAACATATTTGGTTGGATACGTGTAATAACTGGCATTGGGGAGTGCCCTTAATTTCTTAGTGTCCAGAACTTCAACATACGTAAATAGCTTGCATCAGTACCAAGCCTTGGGTAATATCACATCCTATCTCACTGGGCAAGAAGCACCTTGCCTGCATGTTGAGGCATGTTGCAGAGAGTTGCAAAAGGGGTGTGTCATCACAGCATTCCATTCTGCTTATGTCATAATTCACTTAATGAGGCACTAACACTCCTGGAATATACTCTGGAAACAACCAGATTTGGCCAGAAGAAATCTGAAGGGGGGGGGGGGATACAATATCTCCTGCAGCCATGTGGTTTCATTTTTACAAACATTTCCTTTGGCACAATCAGATCAGTGCATTGTAAGAGTCCAAAATGAGTCATAATGATGCTGAAAATTATGCTCATATGCTTTGAAAAGTGGTCATAAACAACAATGACTGTATTTGAATGGTAATAAAAATAAAACTTAAAATAAAAAAAGATTTTTTGTGTGTTTTCACAAAAAACAAGAAAAACATATTTACAGTATGTAGAAATTGGCACTGTAAATTCAGGAAGTACGAATGATGTCAGAGGGACCAGGATAAGAACTTAACTAGGTCAAAAATGCCACCAAATGTATAAAAATTACCCAAGCAAATATTTTTCTGACACTGATGTGAACATTGTAACAGGAATTGGACTGAGTGAGAGCAACTTACATAAAAAAAGGCTTGGTTCAAGTAGCCTTTCTTCTATGATTGTAAAATATTTGCGCTCAAAATAAACCAGATTGCAGGTCTACGGTGAACTGCCCAATAATTTGTGGTTTTCAAAAGAGAGAAGGAAAGGTCATGAATCAAGATTTCACTCCCTGACACCATGAATCATTTTCCCTTTCACTGCTGTAAGGATGATTCAGCTAAATGGTGAAAAGCAGTGAAAATTGTTTCATGACACTTCATTCATTCATAGCATTCATTCAGTGTATAGTGCTTTAAAGTGGTCTCTCCACAGGAACGTGCTGAAACCTCAGTGTACACACACGACTTCCCTTGTGGAAGATCAACCACTCTCTTAACATTTACTCATCGGAAGAGTACGTGATCTGGTGTGTGTGACCAATTAAACGTAGACCACACACTGCTTACTAAGTGTTAACATAACCCCGCATGCTAGTTCAGGAAAAACATTCTGAATAGATGTATAAACTAAAAAACTAAATTATAAAAAACTAAAGTTGCTGTAAAAAGCTCAAGTTTCGGTTTAGAGATGAGAGCGCATATCACTAGCAGAAGGAGTTCCCGGAAAAATCCAAATATGGTCATATACGTATTCTTCCATGTGACCGTACGTCATTCATAAGACCGGCTGCACCATTTCCCGTAAGTTGGGAGGGGCGCAAACTGTACGGCTCTTGATCACATATTTATTCTCGTGAACACTTGGAACCACCAGTCTGGCAGAAAAACAGAACTGTATTATATATATGCTGAAACTTTATTTTCTTTTTACATTTTATTCTATCGCTGTATGCAATATGAAAATTTTGAACGTTGACAGAAACTTCTAGACTCCCCCAGATATTTCGTGGTGGATTCTACCGCTTTCCCGCAATAAGGTGGATTTTTAACTTGCTTTTGAATTTCGCGTGAACTGTCAGTGATATAAGTAGGAGGAACCTTTTCGGGAAGCAGATCCAGAAAAGAAAGCAGCAACACAGAGTTTCACGGACTTAGACAACAGTTTTCCTTGGATTACTAAAGAGTAAACGGCATACATGTACAACTACGGAAACTTGGGCAGAGGAATCGACCGGACCTTCCCAGATAGCAGCTCTGGATCAGGCTCGAGCTCTGCATCTCTCACTACAACCACTGTCACAACTCAACAACAACACCACCACCATCAACAACAACAGCAACAACAACAGGTAAGCGTCTTTTATATCTTATCTAACAAGATAATATGTTTTACTCTTTCAGGAATTTAAGATTTCAAAACAGTTTCAGTTAACATTTAAGCAAGTAACGTTAGGTTAAATATAACCAAGTATATAATAACTGACAGTTACAGTACCATTTTCATTGTTCATTAAAGATATATTAACGTTACCTCAGTGATATTTTAAAACTAACATATCATTATACTTGAAATGCTTGACATATTATTTATTTTAATTAGAAATTAGTTGTAATTCATATTCATGAAGTAACGTTAGTCTGGCATGTTTGAATTGTCATGAAACATTTAATTCCATACGTTTTAAATATCTTTGTGGACCCCCTGGAGTACAATTAGAATCCCTGGTTTAAATTATATTGACCAAATAAGAGCATAACTTACAGTAGTGAAGTAATGATATTATCAAAAATGTTATTATCTTTATAAGTGTGATTGCCTATTCAGGTTGGTGTGTTAATATCTGGGTGTTTCTGCAAATACAACAACAATGGGTTTTTTGCGTCATAATGAGATCTAATAAAGTCTCCTCCTTAAATCTCTGATGCCAATGCCTTGGTAACTTATAATATATTATCTGTGTCTCCTGTACTTTAAAGCAGAAGTATTCTGTGGCAGGATCCAGTCAGTTTGTGCCCAGTCTTAATGCTATAACTTCAAACCAGGACCTTCAATGGATGCTTCAGCCCTCCCTTCTGGGCACCCCGGGGCCATCCAGGGCACTTCGACCATCTTACCCACTGCCACCAAGAATCCCATCTATGAATCCTCAACTTACTCTATCACATCTATCCCGGCCAGGTGTTATTAGAGCAGCTACAGCTGTCGGCAGCTCAACAAGAAGCAGAAATAATGAGCATGTAAGTTTAATTGTCGGTCTGTCTACGTGATGAGTCATGATGGGAGACTGTGACAGCATGGTTGGTCACCATGTTCACCTGTCATCCTCTCCATTTTTGTCAGTGGTCTTGGCCAAAACCAAATCCAAACCCAGTCATGCGTGTATTCTAAATCAAAGAGTGGAAGACACAGATTGTGTAATATCCTGTTGTGAGTCTGTAGTGTGTATGTGTGATCTGTGACCGTGTTTGCCTATACATATAGGGTGTGAATCTCATTTGGGCTTATTGAAGAGTGTGAACTATGTATTGAGCTGTAAAAGTATGTTTGAATAAGACTCTTAAATACTTATGATTTTATAATATTCTAGATACTAGACAGCATCTACCGAAGATGAATCGCAGAGATGCTCGTTCAATATTAACTCATGAAATCCTTCTTGACTCATGCATCCAAGTCTTGAGTATGGCAGGGTGAGACTGAAATATTGAGACAGGAAATGGGATATCATGTGATTCACTGGAGTAAAGGAATATGACTCATTCCTGAGTCACTAGGGTGTTTGCAGGTGATTCATCAATACAAGGACAGGAAACTGCAAATGATGCTCACAAAAGAAAGACAGCGAGTCAATATAAATAGATTCATAATAGAGCATTTACAGAGATGAAAATTGTCATTTTGCCTTAGAATGTAAGGTAGTTGATGATTTTTGAAATATAATTAAAAATCTCATCCCCTAGATGGCAGTATTTCCACAAGTTTAACAACTATAAAAATTGAGTTGACCATGGTTCCAATTAGACACAAAGTTTTATAATTATATTAATTTTTTATGATTTATATATATATATATATATTTTTATATATTATTATTATTACTATTATCAATTATTATTTGTTTTTTATTTATTTATTTTTTACATTTCCTACCTGTGTACAATGTCAAACTACCTCATGAAAATGAATTTATTTACATGTTTCTTACATTTGCTTTACTTTCTTACTCCAGCTATCCACTGAGGAACTTGAGCGCCGTAGAATTAGAAGGGAACGTAACAAAATGGCGGCGGCTAAGTGCAGGAATCGTCGACGCGAACTGACTGACACATTGCAAAATGTAAGTTCATTTAGCTTCATTTGACATTTCCTTTCATTTGAAATGTCTTTGTATTTCTTGGACCCAAACACTGAACGTTTCAACTTTTCACAGCAAACTGACCAGTTAGAGGATGAAAAATCACGTCTGCAGAAGGAGATTGCAGAGCTTCAGAAGCAAAAAGAAAAGCTTGAGTTGGTCTTCGAGGCCCATAAACCCATCTGCAAAGTCCAGGACTCGGACTCGGACTCTGACTCCAACAATGACCTCCCATCACTGAGTGGAATCAAGATTGAGCCTGCGGATCCTGATCTTCCTGGACCCTCTGGAGAATCAAAGAGTTACACCAAGTCTAAAAAACCCAAACCCAAAATTACCATCCCACCTCCAGCTTCAGCCTCCACTGTTACCAGCGTACCTCTAGAATCAGAGTCTCTTCATACTCCTATCCTCATCTCCACTCCATCTCTGACTCCCTTTACTGCCAGCCTGGTCTTCAGCTACCCATCTTCAATGGATACCAGCTCAGTGACTTCATCCCAAGCCCTCAGTCTTGCCCCCTCTCAACACGGTACCAGCCAGCCTTCTCGTAACCCTCAGCCGTGTGGTGTCGCTCATCGCCGCAGCAGCAGCAGTGGGGATCAGTCAGATCATTCTCTCAACTCACCAACCATCCTTACCCTTTGATTTCTCAACGTGTTCATGACTTCCAAAAGTGTCCTTACTACTACACGCAAGCATAAGCAAGTACGGCATGTGTTATGCTTTTACCTGTGTATTCTGTTTACCTTTATTAATGGCTATTATCAAGTCACTTAAATGTATTATAAGAATACAGAAGCACGAGTTAAAGGTGATGTGTGTAACGGTTTTGACGGTGAAACGCTTTCCCCTGTCCCAGCTTAATAAGGAGACACAACTATGCCATTCGTTGGCTGATCAGTAAAACTGGCTAAACCAGGGGCATCTGTTTGTCCAACCCATAACAGACAGTGTGATTTGTTTCGGAAAACGGTTTGAAAATGGTCTTTATTTTTGCCATTTCAGTTGGTGAAAGAAATAGTGGCGCAGAAATTACACACTTCACCTTATGCATGTGTAGTGCAAAACGAGAGGTAAAGCATCTTTCATATGAAGTAGACTGAAATCATCACAGCACATACTGTATTTATATATATATATATACTGTATATAACACTGAAAAGAAAACTGACTGACATTAAAGCCCATAACGTTTGACTGTAGTGGCATTAATGATAATATTATTGATATATATTCATTTATTTTAACTACAGATTTAGTATATCATTGACGGTACTGTCGCACTTAAATATCTGGCCAACTAGCAAGTTTCTGTGAGAGTTAGTGAGAGCACAACCATTATGCCTTTCAGGAAGGGATGTTTAAAGACATTTTTAAAGAGTGTCTATTAAGTTATTTATTAGTATGTTCATTTTAGAAATGTTATGGTTTCAATTGATGGATCTGAATTTGTATTGGTAACTGTCTTGCTGTGCACGTTTGTGGATATACACAGCCAGTGTAATGCTATTTCTTTGTCATGTCATTTTATGTTTTTAACCTTGGTTTTAAGAAACATAATGTTATAATAACAGTGTGTGCTGAATAAGCTAGTTTTAAAGAAACTGAAGGGATGCAGCCCACCTGGTTCTTTACATACAATGTCTGCAACACCACATCTCAACACTGAGAATGTACACTTCAATGACCGGTTTACTGTTACACTGGTTAAATTATATTTGAACTTCACTGAACACTTCAGTGGCTACACTACAGTGGGTTTTCCCTACAAGTACAAAAGTGAATGATTCACAGGCCAGTAGAAGTAAATTATTAAGATGGACTCTTTATACTGTATTGGATAAGATTCTACTATTGCTTGAACACATATAGTTTTGTATTTATTTTTGAAAACAAGATATTTTTTTAAATACTTTTTACTGGAAACATGTTGCATGCTGTTTAACATCAAATAAACAATTACTGAAAATATGTGCTGCTATTGGGAATACTACACAATATTATGACTTCTGAGATGTTGTTCTGAGATGTAAAATAATAGTGCCTTGAAATTAGGAATTCCATTTATTTCTATTCTGTATGAAAAAACTGTTTAAGTTTTGCCCCTTCAAAAGTGTATTTGTAGCTGTAATGTTATATCAGGGGGCACACGGATATAAGCAATGAAGTAAATGCTTAGTAAGTTACATAATGGAAAGTGAGCAGGGGTGTGAGGAGGGGTTAAGCGCGCAGTTTCCTAATAGGATGTCAAAAAAAGTTCAATGAGTCACAAACACATTTGCCTCTGAACTGGAAACAATTGTTAAACACCCTCCTCTAACAGTGTTGATCTTAATGTGATGTTTTGAAAGAATAAAAAAAGAATCAAATTTCTACTCAGGACAAACTTTGTGTTTTCTTTTTTCGTGTCATCTGCATGCTTGTGGTTATGGGAAAAAACCATGTGCTCTGCATGACAAGTGTGCGAGGATTATTAAAATAAAAAATTATCATCACACTTAAAAAGAGGGTTTTCACATCCATAGAAGAAGAATTATTTGTTCTCTCTTCTAAGTGTGAAAAATGTTTTAACAAATCTGAAGAACTTTTTTCCACTATAAAAGGACCTTCAGTGCAATGGAAAGATTCAACTGATGTTAAAGTTTCTTCATGGAACAATTAAGAACCTTTATTTTTAAGAGTGCAATTAATAGCCTATGGTGACAAAAATATGGAAAATACATTAAAAACAATTAAAGATGAATAGTCTGGATAAACAAAAGTGAGAAAGTAAAAGAGCGCGCGTATGAGGTAAAAACATCATAAATACAGAGAGCATATTAAATAAACATGGCGACCCTATTTCCTCCACACTGCGTCCTCTGTTATCGCTCGGATTTCAAGTGAGTCACTTAGAGGGGACATGAGAACATATGATTGAGATAATGAAGAGTTTGTACTGAATGAACCGGCGAACACATGTTCTGTTGAAAGGACCTCTGTATGCCAGTCACAGTGAAAGTATTTCTGGCTCCGGTGCTGCTGTGCAAACAGCATGCCAAAAATAAAACAGTGAAACATCAATAAATTAAGGCCTGAGCTACAGCATGACTACGGCCTCGTTAAGCCATGACTGGGAAAATGTCATTATATGCTTTAATACAATATATATATCTTTTTTTGTTTGTTTTTGGAAGTATGAGGAAAAAAAGATCAGAACAGGACATGGTGTGTCAGTCAAGTGTATTTAAAGCTATCTCAATTACTATGAGCATAGCCTGAAACAAAGCAAATGCTAACCAATCAGAGAGCTGGGTCTTGTAGCTATAAAACTGAAGTCATTGAAATAATACTGATCATATATTTGGAATAAAAACATGTACAACAGAACAATCCTAGGTAGGAGGGGTCTTGTAGAATGCAGCAAATATAACAAAAATGATATATATATAGCACAATAATTTTAAAACTACATTTCTGTCAATGTTTTCCCCTCCAAACATCAGTGTCAATTCAGCATGTATTAATTAAAGTATTGTCAAAGCAACAACTGAACACAAAAAGCTTTGTACAGTACAGCTATAGTTAAAGTGGGGTTAATGCAAAAGAAAGTTCATTTTGGATTCAGTGCAGAGCACAGTAACACTGTTTAGTGGAGCACACGTCACTACATCTAGTGAATTATACTGTCCAGTTCAAAATAAACAAGAAATAACAATCTCATACTGTAGAAAAGTGGTCTAGTAACATGTGCATTTCCAGTGAATCATTCTTGGGCCTCCGCAATAGCGAAACAGCCATATTATTTCACAAAAAATCTGATCTGCTTACAATGGAGGCTTTGCTTTGCACAATCATTTGATACTACCAGTTCCTCTCCATTGTTGAAAATGATTCAGTGCTTTTTGTAAATGATCTCAAACAGATCATTGTAGTATATGGCTCTAATCAGTAAAAATGTGAATCTCTAAAGATTGAAGATTCATTGCAGCCCTGTCATAGTGCATCATAGGAGAAACATCAGCCCGTGAACAGATCAGTGCACAGTAAAACCTGGTAAAAGTTAGCAGTTTCTCCCAATGTTGTTTAAAATGTCAACCCCAAAACTAAATCCTAATTTGCCCCTATCTACAACCCCTGTAAGAGATGAGAGGAAACATTCCAGCAACACTTGGAAAAACATACATTCAAATAATGCTACTAATACGATAAATAGGCCTGCAGGAAAATGTTAAGATTTTGAAACATGGTGGATGGGTTCTAGAAAGTTCAAGCCGGTAGGCCGTCTCAGACCAGAATTAGACCAGTTTGTCATATCATTTTAAGGTGGTCCAGATGGTTTTTGACTAGCTTAGACCACCAAGAAACCGGCCACCATGTTCAGAAACACAGCTACCAGCTTAAGGGGAAAGTGATGATTTACTCTAATTCATTCCATACCTGTATGACATTCTTTCTTCTGCAGAAAACAAAAGATATTATGAAAATGCTTATGTTTCTGTCCATACAGGGATTCCCAAACATTTTTGTCAGCTGAAAAACTTTGCCCTAAAATATTTTTTTATTTTGTCTTATTTTAAAATTATTATTATTTTTATTATTTAATTATTAGCTTTCATGAACCCCTTGCAGTTCCCTCACAAACCCCCAGTTTGTGAAGCCTGTACGATAAAAGTCAATGGGGTCCAATTCTGTTTTGGACACCTATGAGTTTTATTTTATGAATAAAAACAGTTCTTCGAAATAAATATCTTCACAATATCATCATTTGTGTTCTGCAGAAGAAAGACAGTCTACAGGTTTGGAATGACATGAGGGTGAGTAAATGAACACAGATTTTGCATTTTTGTGTAAACTATTTCTTAAAGATGGATTTTCCAGCAGGAGGACAGGTTTAGAAAGAAAAGGCTGTCATTTTAAAGCTTAAAAATAATTCTGTTTTGCCTGGCACCCAATAATTTCCCTCAAGTTTTAAAGGTCTGCCAACTATAAAATGTTAATCAATGAAATATAGAGAAACTGTACTAATGGCATCAAAAGGCCATGAGTAAACTAGCCTACTGAAGTCCTGGTCTATTTTTTTCACTGAAATCTGAGATGTCATTGCCAGAAAATGTAAACTACTTTTGAAGACAAAAAGTCTGTCTCAGCATCAAGAGAGAAGGTTAAGTAATATGGCTCTGCTCCTCTCCTTCAGTCATCTGGTGAACACACCAAGTGCAGCTGGTCTGGACTGCCAACACTCCCGGTGCTGGAGCTCCCGTCACCCACATCCCGGGCCACCATACAAGGTATGTTGAGATCCGTGGAGCCACCCGGGCTGGAATCACTTCTGCTCACGCACTCTTCCTCAAGCACCAAACAAAGTTCCTTCAGATCCAGATTCTCCTTCACCAGACCGTCCTGCATCCGCTCCAGGTCGGCGAGTTTCTTGAGGTATCCGCCGAGGTCCTCGCGCATCACTTTGGCCGCGTGATGGCCGAATAGTTGCCACTCACGCGCGAGCTTCTTCACTTTCAGACGGTCGTCGTCCAGAAAGCAGCATAAATCCCGAAGTTCCTGGTTCTCCTCTTGCAGCCGCTGGTTGATGACTTTGAGTTCCCTGATTTCAAGCAGATGTCCCTGCAGTTGTTTATTGACCTCCTTTATTAATCGGCCGCGCTGTATGAGAGCGGACATCTTATCCGATTCTTCTTTGCGGAGTCGATTCACCAGCTCTTCCTTAGAACAAGTCAGCAAGTCTTCATCGGACATCTTTGACAGCTCCCGGTTCAATATTTCACTGTCGCTCCCCATATTGTACACAAATTCACCATCAATTGATATTACAGCGGTTAAACTACAAATTAAGTCTTACGAGGCACATGAGATGTCTGTCACTGTAAATGAATCGCAACATTCCTCACCCAGGCACGAAGAAAACGGCCATTTCCTCTTCGGTCCGATATTTATAACCTACAATAAGGGAAAATCACAGTTCTTATATGCAAACAGGCTGGTCTTTGGCCATGTTTAACGATTACAACAACAAGCTCATCCCGATTGAAACACACTGAACAGGCCTAACGTTACCTCTCTCTCCTCGGTGTTTTAAATCGTATTTGGCAGCATTAATTTCTCAGTATTTGGCTTCTGGGAAGCACTGACGCTCAATCGCGTTTGTTCCTGCTCCTCGGGATGGGATGAGAGGTCAACAGAGAGGTTTAAAATAATCCCCGTGTAGCATCTCTTCTCTTCTGTATTATCAGGGATCACAATGTCCGTCCGCATCCGTCTCTCTCTCTCTCTCTCTCTCTCTCTCTCTCTCTCTCTCTCTCACTCTCTCTCTCTCTCTCTCCGCCCTAACTTCCACTCATTCCAGTGCAATCCACGGCATAACCACGTTATCATTTACTGTTTAAATGAGCAAGACATCCAATCGCTAGCGTTCCTAAAACGCGTTATAAATATGAAAAATAAATAAATAGATCAGAGTCAAAATGTAGGACAGGCTGGTTACACTAGTGCTGCGTGCGATTGGTCGGTTTTTACCAAAAAACTATGCCGGATAATCCGAATCAACGAGGTTGAAATGTATAGAGGCAGCCTGCGGGTTTACTTCGTGGTGATTCCTGAGGAATTCGCTGAGATGTTCCTTGAGATTACAGTGTTTCCTTTGGCGGTGGTGGAGGCAGTGAATTTCCCCATCTCCTCCTCTCCTCCCCCTGTTCTCTTCACCCCCTCCCCTCTTCCCTTACCGTAAAATCTGCACTGTCTCCTGGCTAGTGAGAGAGTTTCCCTCTCACAGCTGTTTCTAATGTCTAAAGCTTCATGATACTCCTACCACTGAAGATATACTGTATTTCAAAGGCTATTAATACAAGTTTATGTTGAAATATCTCTGGATGAGGTCTTCCCACTGCGCCGATGAGACTGCATGCACACGGGACACACAAAACTAACGGAAAGGGTGACAAAAGGTTTTTCTCTACTTTAAGCCATGGTATTTAGCCACATCCTTCCTCCCCGCTCTCCAGCACAATTGCTCGCACGAGGACATAACAATGTGGGTGTTAACCAGGGCCAGGGGTGAGAGGGGGGTTGCTGGAGTGAAAATGGAAACAGGCCACACTTTCGGATAAACGAGCGGGAGGGGTGAACAAAGGCATGCAAGACAATAGGGGAGAGGTGCAGAATAATAAGGACATGTCAAAAACACGCTTACGCTCCTTTGGTGGATTCAGTTAATTAATTGCAGTTTGGGTGCAAGGAAAACATTTAGATTTATGTTGCCTAAACTGCTGTGCATGGGATTAAAAAGTAGCCTATACATATTTAACATTATTGTAATGAAATATTCAATAATAAGCTGGTAATGATGGTATGGTTATAGGCTACTTGGAAACATACTGAAAGCAGAGAATATGTCTTTGTTAGTCTAATCTTCTTCTTGGAAATGTAAGAAACTATTTGCAACTAAGCACTCCTGTTTTAAAAATGTGTTTTTACTATTTGTTTCCAAACCTGTTCCAACCATCCATGAAG
Organism: Leuciscus leuciscus; assembly: GCF_965113295.1. NCBI lineage: Eukaryota > Metazoa > Chordata > Actinopteri > Cypriniformes > Leuciscidae > Leuciscus > Leuciscus leuciscus. The sequence goes on from NC_138732.1 coordinate 20,886,280, forward strand.
TGTGTGCTCTTCAGTCTCCTCCACTCACCGGTCATAGTCTCCTCCCAAGCTACCTGGTAAAAGGAAATTACTTTGTTATTCACTATTATCAATCATCAATGACTCTTTATTCACCTCGCTATTCACCTACTTCATCTGTGCGTTTTATCTGTCCAATAAATACCTGTTTGATGATAATCCTGTCTCTGAGTCTGGTATTTCATTATAATAATACATCAGATCATGTTCTCATATAAAATCATCTTATAAATGTTATTTCCCTGTCTATTTACGATTCAAAATACATTTTAAAATGTTGAGGGATTTTGGTGAACTAGGGAATGTGAACGTTTTAATGTGGTTTCTTTGTTTACCACACAGATGCTTTGCCTATGCTAGGGCAGGGACATTTCCCTTTATAAATGGCTCAAGGGCATCATAGACCAGAATTGTGATGTCAGTAACTTTTTCTTGGTTATCTAGGTTACCTCTACCTGAAATTAAAGCTCTTGTTATTAGAAGGCTACCACTATCACCATGATGGATTCTTTTTTTTAAACCACGCATTCCATTTTAACAATCAAATTGTAGGATATGTCCTTTAATAGGATCTATTCAATGTAGCAAAATCTCTTTTTACTCCTCCTGACATCTATATTTTGTAACTTCAAAGTTTCAGTATTCCTATTCAAACCTATTAAAGTCACAAATATCACTATTTGACTATAAGACCAGTTCAGTTGACGGTGGGCTCATATTAATATACAGTTGTTGTGATACCCGAACACTCACTACCCGAAACTACAGTCACGTGAATGTGACGTAAAACGAATGCGGCGCACACCCGGAAGTAATCATAACGGTGTGTTGTTGCTATGGATGAAGCGAAGTTGCTCGATTTGACAGTTTGTGTTTGGTAAACATAACTGTGATGGTTACCAATGCATAATCGACTCGTGATAATTATTTCTAACGTTACGTACGTATCCGATAAGCTTATCTTTTCGAGCGAGTACATTTTGAAAGTAACTAGACATTCAAAAAAGAAACCTAATGTTGTGATATCTGAGTGATTAAAAACCAGCCAACCAGTTAATACGCTTGTGTGTCTGGTAAGTCCACTTAGGATATTTGGAAAATACGTCATGTAGCATGTCTGAGATGTGTGGTGTGTTAAATTGTGTTAGGGATTAACTGTTAGTTAAATGGTTAATGATTAGTTAACGGACGTAGCTTCGGTTACTGTAGCTAAGTCTTGTTTGTTCTTGACTTGCAAAAAGTGCCAAAGAGTGAGACTATCCTTGCAACTCAAAGTCACTGGATGTTAAAAGCATCTGTTTGGTATTAACTTACCATGACCATGTGCCTCTGTACAGCTTAAACATACATTGCCGATGTCAAGATGTCTGTGGAGCTGGATGTATTTGTTGGAAACACCACCATTATGGACAAAGAGGTGTATCAACTGTGGTTGAATGGATATACAGGTAAAGTATAGGCCTAGTGCATGAGACTATGAACTACTGTAATACCTGCTTAGAAATGTATGTTATATTTATAACATGGGTGGTTGTCTTCATAGTGAATGATGCAGTGACGGTGCGGATAGAAGGAGGTGTAATGGAGGAGTGTGAGGTGAGTGCAGAGGTGCTGCTCAGTGACACCATGGACCAGTACAGAACTTTCCAGATGTGCGAGAGACTTTTACACCACCCAGCTAAACTAGCCAATCAGCTTCTGTTTCAGATACCGCCAGACCGACAAGCCATGCTCATTGAACGGTATGCACTGATTTGTGTCTTGCCAAATGAAATAGTTTATTTATTGAATAGTTTTGTATTATTGAGTTTAAAGTACATTTATTCACATTTTCTTCTAGGTATTATGCTTTTGATGATTTGTTTGTTCGAGAGGTCCTGGGGAAAAAACTCTCCAAAGGAACAAAAAAAGACCTTGATGATGTTAGCACAAAGACAGGCATTACGCTGAAGAGCTGCAGAAGACAGGTGGGGTGAACTACTCTATTTGAAACTATATATTTCTCATTGATAATAACTAAGATTTATGCTTGGATGCTTTTCCAAGACCCTTTTGGGAATTAAATGATTATATCTATCTCCTCAAATATAGTTTGACAACTTCAAGCGAGTGTTCAAAGTGGTGGAAGAACTCAAGGGCCCCCTTGTGGAAAACATACGGCAGCACTTTCTGTTACCTGATCAATTAGCAAGGTGAGAAAGAAATGAACGTTTGCTTAAATAACTCTGCTTAGATCTATTCCTTGAAGTTTCGGTAACACATTACAATAAGGTTTCATTTGTTAACATTAGTTAATGCATTAACTAACATGAACTAACAATGAGCGATATATTCTTAGAGCATTGATTAACCTTTGTTAAAGGGTTAGTTCACCCAAAAATGAAAATTCTGTCAGTAATTACTCACCCTCATGTTGCTCCAACCCCGTAAGACCTTCGTTCATCTTCGGAACACAAATTAAGATATTTTTGATTAAATCTTAGAGTTGTCTCACTTCTCCATAGGCTTCTAAGACACTATAACTTGCTGGCCCAGAAAATGCATTAAAGACATCGTTAATATAGTCCAAGTGACTACAGTGGCTCAATCTTAAGTTTATAAAGCGACGAGAATACTTTTTGTGCGCAAACTTTTTTTAAAATATCGACTTTATTCCACTATTCATTTCCTTCTCTCTGGGCCTCGAGTTAGTTCACGTAGTGTTTTAGTGCAGCGTGTCTGTGTTGTACGTCACACGTAGGCTCACTATTGGCCGACGCTGGTCATGTGTGACGCGCAACACAGAAGCGCTACGCAGTTACACTACGTGAAATAACTCGGAAATGAATAGTGGAATAAAGTCTTTTTTTTTTTTTTTTTTGCACAAAAAGTATTCTCGTCGCTTTATAAACTTAAGATTGAGCCACTGTAGTCACTTGGACTATATTAGGGATCTCTTTAATGCATTTTCTGGGCCAGCAAGTTATAGTGTCTTAGAAGAAGGAGTGAGACAGCTTTCAGATTTAATCAAAAATATCTTAATTTGTGTTCCGAAGATGAACGAAGGTCTTACGGGGTTGGAACAACGTGAGGGTGAGTAATTACTGACAGAATTTTCATTTTTGGGTGAACTAACCCTTTAATGTTGGTTTTCATGTAAATAATGTTAACAGATACACTTGATCTTAAACATGTATTGGTAAATGTTGAGTGATATATTCATCCCATGAACAGTTGCTTCAGTGCTGATTTGGTGCTTTTTCACCTTCTCTTGCTAAACGATCTTGCCAATTCCTCCTCCAGAGACTATGCTGCAATAGTGTTCTTTGCCAATAATCGTTTTGAGACGGGGAAGAAAAAGTTGCTGTATCTAACCTTCCAGGACTTTGCCTTCTGTGCTGGGCAGCTCATCAACAACTGGACTCTAGGAGCTGTTGGTAAGACCAGTTACACAGCTCTTACACAGCCAACTGCAATACTTGAAATTGGTCAATCGTGGCAATCAGTGGTCAAATATTCTTGTATAATGGCTACTAAACTAAATGTCACAATCTCATTTCCAATTTCGATACCACTGCAAAAACTAATATAAAGTTCTAACAGTTTTAACGTCCCCCTGTAGTCAATAATTGTATCCCTTAAAACTCATCTTTGATCACCAAAATTGCATATTTAAAAGTTTTTTTGGTTACATGGTAGTTTGTGACGTCAGAAACGCCAGCGATTTCAAGGACCGTGTTTTTGAGACTGTCCTTGGTTCACTGCAGTTTCAAAGAGAAAATACTCAGCGATGGTGTTGACTTATGAATTTGCACATGGTTTGTCTTAAAGCATATTAAAAACACATCATAGACATAAACAACATTAAAAGCTTGAGTTTCACCACAGGGGGACTTTAAAGAAAAGTGAACAGTCAGTAATACAATAAGAACAAATAAACAAATTATAGGCACAAATAAACCATAGAACAGACACAAATGAAATAAACAGTGCTTTAAGTTTTTCAAGTAGGTCTAACAGAAGTACTCTAGTACAGAAATTGAATAATCAAATGCAAAACAACACTGCATAGTCTTCACTGTATGAATTGAATATAGATTAATCTATGTTAAAGTGACAAAAGTTATTCAGTCAAGAGCAGTGAGTGATTTTCTTTTTGTCTTTTGTTGTTTGATTAACATTAATGACACAGTCACTTTAATAATAATAATGATACGTACGAGGACACTGAGTTCTCTTTTACATCTTGCACTTGAATGGTTTAAAATCACTTGAAAGTTTAAATTGGCAAGACTTAAAAACACTTGACAATCTTTTGTGACAACGCAGCACTGGCCTGAACGATCTATTGGCAATTCCATCAACTGTCCGAGCATCTTTTACATCTTTCGCGCTGGTCAGTGTTGTAAAATAAACCCCATCAGTGTGGTACTAAACCCCTCCCTGTCATGTCAGGGTTCTGATCACCCTGTCAGGTTTGTTTTTTTTGCGATAAAGCCTGACTGCACATTTTCCCTTACATAAATGTCCTAATGTTTTTACATCTGTATGTTCTTGAGCATCTAATCTGAGGTTAATAATGGACATCTTCTGTCTGATCACTTTTGTAGTTTAGAAAAAACACATAATTTCATCTATGTGTTTTTTTGTCTGTCTGTACTTTCAAAATCCACAATCTCTTACCATTAGATAACATGATGGAGGACATGGATGTAGATCTGGATAAGGAATTCCTTCAAGACCTCAAAGACCTCAAAATTCTAATCACAGACAAGGATCTCTTAGACCAACACAAAAGGTGTGTGTTCAGCACTGTGTGTGAGTGAGTGATTTGGATGGGGAGAATAGAGATTAGAATGGAGTCTGAGGAGGGCTGTTGTAAATGTCCAAATGGTGCATGGTTACTCCCTCTGTCTCAGCCATCTGAATAATGAAACCTCTCATCCACTCAGTTTAGTGTGCACTGCTCTGCGGGGTAAAACTAATGTCTTCATCGAGATGGAAGCCAATTTTAAGGTAAGAGAGTTGATCATGTGTTTCTTGTGAAATAAATGCTTTACTACATGATTTTTGATTTCAAAATATGTCTTCTGCTGTAGAATCTCTCAAGAGGCCTTGTGAATATCGCTGCCAAATTAATCAACGCAAAAGATGTCCGCGATTTCTTCATTGACCTTGTTGAAAAGGTACTTTAAATTTTTTTTATAATAGCATCTATCAGGTCTGAAGCACTCACATTTTTCACAAAGCATTTATTCTTTTTTCTCTTCACAGTTTATTGAACCTTGCCGATCAGACAAATGGACATCAGTAGATGTGAACCTCTACCTTACTCATTATACTAACTCGGCACATATCCTTGACACCTTCAAGTAAGTGTCACTATGGCTGTTGTATATTTTCTTTTGGTATTTTTCTGGACAATTGCTTTATATGGAGGTCTTTGTTCAGGGGAAATTCTCTTTGCAACCAGTGGGGGTCACTGTATCAAATGCACATTGCTTTATCTGTAGTCACCTTTGTTTCCTGTCCAGTCATTTATGTGGTTTAACCACTGTGGAATGTGTTTTTAACTTTTTATGTTTATTCAAACCAAATCACGACACCTCAAATCACTTGGAAAATATGTATTTATCCTGAACTACCGTTCAAATGTTTTTTATGCTCACCAAGGCTGCAGTTATTTGATCAAAAATATTGTGAAATATTATTACAATTTAAAATAACTGTTTTCTTATGTTTCTTATATAACTGTTTTCATATATTTTAATATATCTTTTTCTTGTGATGGCAAAGCTGAATTTTCAGCATCATTACTCCAGCCTTCAGTGACACACGATCCTTTAGAAATCATTATAATATGATGATTTGCTGCTCAAGAAACATTTATTATTATTATCATAGTTGAAAACAGTTGTGCTGCCTAATTTTTTATAGAAACTGTGATTATTTAGGATACTTTGATGAATAGAAATTCAAAAGAAGAGCATTTATTTGAAATCGATTTTTTTCTTGTAACAGTGTAAAAGTCTACTTTTGATAATTGTAATGCATTCTTGCTCAAAAAAAGTTTTGATTTCTTAAAAAAAAAAAAAAATCATACTGACCTCAAACTTTTGATTGGTCAAAGCGAACATTTTGAATGTATTAACAAAAACAAGCTCTTATAAGACATAAAAAAAAGTTTATGTTGTGACACATTGTTAAATCTCTCTCCGATTTTTTTTCCCAGGCATCATTCTGTCTGGACCAGGTACATGGGAGTTATCAAAAGTTGCATCCTTAAAATGTACCATGAGTAAAGAATCTTCATTTACACCTTTTCTCTCTCTTCATAATAACTCATCTGCATGCAGTCTAGCATCTGATGAATTTATGGCCTGGTGTTTAATATCTCCTGTCTATCATCTTTCTTTAATCTTTTCTCAAATATGCCCCCCCACCCAAACACCCCTACCATCTGTCCATGTCTTCACCTCCCTCTCCCTCTATCCCTGTTTCATTCTTTCACCCCTTGGCCTCCAGAACTGTATGACTTGTAAATAAACACAGCATGATTTCCACAGACTGTCTGCATTGTGTTTTCATTAAATCTGCTTTGTGGGTTTCCCTTTTAGCAAACCCACTGAAAAAAAAAAAGGTGTATTTGGTAATGATGGATGGAACAAAATGATGCCCTGATAATACTTTATTTGACTGACATAATTTGGGGGTCCTAATGATAATTAACATGCAAACAGTCCAAAGGATGTTGTGGCTTGAGCCCTTATGGTCCTTAAACTCCTGACCCCTCTGGCTTGACCAGGATAAGTCGGCGCAATGGCGCACTGATGGGTGTGAGGTCTGTGTGTGGGCCCATTGGGGGGTGGGAAAGCTGTAGGGGGCCACAATTTGTTAGGTCTTGGTGGCACAGTGTACATGTGTGTTTTTGCAATAATGGTGTGTAATGACAGCTGTCAGCCCTACCACATTACTCTAGAGGGGTTTTTTTTGGTACAAGAGTAATGGCAAACAGATTTGTTTGCCATTTTGTCATTTGCAGAGCAAAACAATGTTTATTTCTTTGTATAATTTGATAAAGCTTGAATGCAATGCCTCCAACATCAACTGATTTTGTGATTTGACAACAGAGTTATTACATGTATGTAAAGCCTCAACTAAACCAAATCATGTAATTCTACATGCTTATATAAATGCAAATATATTGTATATCTACTAACATACTATTCTTACTATTTCTGCCAAATTAAGTATGCTTTTCTGAATCCAGCCATATTTATTCTTATCGAAATGGGAATTATTAGTATTAGTGGGCAGGACATTCTTATTCTAGAAAAAAAAAAAAAAAAAAAAAAGAACTGTTGAGAATAGGCACCAATGTATTTATATATTTTTCAAGTTTTCTTAGTGATTCTTTGTTTTGCCCATTTGTAATTTGTTTATTAAAATGCCTCATTCTGCCAATACATTTGTGAAGGCAACTACAGGTTTATGTTCACCTTATAAACCAAAGATATCTAAGTTTTAAAAGGTTGTATACTATATACAAAGACATCAGCACTTGACACATAAACCTAAAGAACGGTGACAATGAATAAATATAAAAATAGGAGCTCTTAACATCACAACACAATTCATATTGACAAAACAACAAAATTTAAGTCGGCGAATAGCAAATCAATAATCCTTTAACAGCAGCAGCAATATTTCATAAAAAAAAACATTACAATTCTTAATTCAGACAAGTGTGTTTGAATACATTTGACGGAATTCTGTTTATGAAGTTACAAATAACTTAGATTTCTTTGGTATTTGTTTTTGTTTTTTTAGTGAGCTTTTGATTAGACAAAAATGTGTATAGTGCAGGATGAGTCATCAATATTTTTGTTGGTTTTCCCAGAAGAGAAATGGTGTTGAAGAGTGCATTTACATAGATCTGGTCTTCAAGCCACAATCTCAAATTTTTAAATCATGCTATGTTGTTTGAGTTTGTGAAGTAAAAGTCTTTCCATTGCCTCTCATTTCTAGTAATATCAGCCTGCGAGCACCTCCAGTTTCAATATTTAGACTGCAAAAAAAGAACCAACTTTTCCAAGTAAGACGTGTGTCCTATCCTCCCTTCTTTCACTCTACCCTTGCCTCCTCTGTCTCTCTCTCTTTCTAGTTTGCTCTCCAATTTTTGTCTACATTCCACTAGCTTCTCCCAAGCTATAAATATCCAGCCGAATGAAAGGAATAGAGAGAGCGAGAGACCGAAAAAGATGGGAGAGATGAAGGGTGACTTGAGGTGGAGGGGAAAAGAGAGAAAGAAAGTTGTAGGCTGTGGGGGGTGAGTTTAAATGAAACCAGGTGGGGTCTTTGCCTTCGTGTGTGTGTGTGTGTGTGTGTGTGCGCGGGGGCTGGTTCATATGTGTGTATGGAGGGGGGTTGGCTGCATGTGTGTGTGAATCTGTATGCTGTTTTTTCTATCGTTGAGCTGGACACATTTGGAATTTTGGAATTTGGGCCGCAGACCAGGAATTTTCATCCTGGGGGGTCAGACGAGGGGGGTACAGGGGGCGGAGGATGGCCGTGCAGGGGGGCTGTATGGGGGTCGGAATGGGCCGTCCCTCTCTCCTCTCTTCCGTCTTTCCCTCCCTTGCATACATTCACAGTCCAGCTGTCCGTCTCCACACTCACTCTATCAGGCTGAGGAGTGAGGATAGAAGAGAAGACGTGCCACCACTGCACAGAGACAAGCAAGAGAGGGATCCACCGGAACAAAAGAAGATAAACCACTGAATTCAAGAACACAACAGGAAGAAAGAAAGAAAGCCCGGCCTGTGAGTATAGCATGTTTACGAGAGAAAATCTAAAATTGCACTGTAATATTATGTCATCTTGTACTGTACTCCAATAGCTGTTGTTTGCATGGAGTCTTTGGGCATTGTGGATCTGCTCATCTAAAAGCAGAAATGTCAGGCTGAACTGAAGTTATGCCACAGACAGTGGGGCACAGGGAGAAAGCGATTAAGGGCAGACTAAGGAAAATTTCAACTAGCCGGGTTGCTCCAGGCTGTTTGAAGGGCTGCACACGTCACGCTCACTCTCCACGACTACAGACACCACACTGCGCTCTATAGAACGAACAATCAATCACATTATTCAGCAGATTCCTCATCTCCTACCATATTGTATCATCTAATATCTTCCAACTTTCCATGCTCATACATAGTGTTGTATTTTCCTCAGCATTTATTACTCAACCATCATGATGGTTTTACACATCTCTACATGTCTGAAGTGTTGCAAAACTTTCCAATCTCTTTTCCAAGCACTGTTTCACAACCAGACTAATGCCATTGACTGTATGTTGTTACTTGAGCTCTGTGAACGTAAAATGGGGGACGTTGTTTAGATAATGTTTCTATTTTTAAAGACAAAAAGCTGATTCATACTAACTCCCGTCTGTTTGTACGAGCTGGTTTGATGTGAAAGACACAGCAGAATTGGACTATTACGCACAGACTCTCAAAGGTTTCTGAGGACACACAAAGGTTGGGGAATGTGTGGTAACACTTGTGTTTATCTGAAAGCGTTCTAAACTTCTCTGGAAGCACAGGTGTTATTATAAGAATGAAGGCTCAATAAAATGCCTATGTGACATCAGAACAGGGAACACTGCTTTACTGTACTTACATAGGGCACTGCTGTTACATACTTTTTGTTTATGTGTTCTGCTAATTACTTATGTTAGATGTTTTATTTTATATGGCTGGATGCTGACTTAAGCGTTCATTTAAAAGCAGAGAGTGTGACAGAGAGCCGGGATATGCCAGACTGGGGGCCTGTGTTATAGCCACATTAGTTCTCTATTTTTGGAAATATTAATTTGTCATCTCAGGGCAGAACTGCTAAAGTAAGCAACATGAAAGTAGTGAGCATCACTGATGATGGCCAGAAAGAGTCTAGAAGATGTATAATGTACACATTATCATTCAAAAGTTTGGGGTCAGTAAGATATATATATATATATATATATATATATATATATATATATATATATATATATATATATATATATATATATTGTAAGAAATTAATACTTGTACAAGGATGCACTAAATTGATCAAAAGTGACAGTAATAACATTTATAATGTTACAAAAGTCTCAAATTAATTAATCTTACTAAGTAAAAAAAGTTTTCTATTCATAAATTTTTTTTTTCAGCATATCAGCATATTAGAATGATTTCTGAAGGATCATGTGACACTGAAGATGGGTGTAATGATTTGTCAGGAATACATTACATTTTTTAATTTTATTATTTGAAACAGTTATTTTAAATTGTAATAATATTTCACAATATTACTGTTTTTACTGTATTTTGTTCTTCAAATAAATGCAGCCTTGGTGAGCATAACAAACTTCTGAAAAACAACAGTAGTGTACTTGGCTGGTTTCAAGTTGTCGTAAAACCAAAGACAATCTTTGGTCTTTGTATACAGTAACACTGTAGCAATAAACAAACTATTGAGTCACTTCAAAAATTATTATAAATTAATGAGATAAACTGCATCTATCTGATAGAAGACCAGAATGACACCTGTGAGAACTGACCCTATAAAGAAATTAGCTAAGAAACAACTAATACATGTGTCTCTATGATGTCTTTGTTGACAGTCTGCGTGTTGTTGGGGTCATGGGGATCCTGACATAAAAAAAAAAACACTTAGGTTTGCACAGGTGGGAGCTAAGGAGGTAGTATTCATAAAATGATAAGTGCACCAACCAGCAAGGTTTCAAATTGGAGACCCTACATGAGTGCTTTGGCCACCATGTCAGATTTGGAGTTTAATGTCCAGCTGAGCACACCGAGCTAACCGTAGACATGACACTGGACTAGTTTATAAGGTCGAGAGAGAGGTAGGAGGAGAGCGTTTGTCATGTGTGTGGTCTCTGCAGTGGTCTGCTCATGAAGTCCGTTCTTTATTACTTGTGTTATTGGCGGTCGTATAATCACTGCAGACTTTACAAAAGTCACGGCACTACCAGCCAGCAAATGTTAAGCAAATAGACGAGCTGCTTCCCATCTAAAAGCACATGGTGCATCTGGAATGCTCCATATTTAATTTGTAGTCATACTGACTTATCTGCCAAAGAAAATTATTAAATAAATCTAAAAACAGTAGAACAGAGACTGGGACTTATAAAAGGGCATTCTGGGTAATCACTTGACCTTACCAGTGAACCTTGGGGGGTTCCCGGGAATGTGATACTGTGGGAAAAACAGCGAGTGTCTGGCTGACCGTTATTCAGAGTGGTGCCCACATCCTCTCCGCTGGCATTCCAGAAGGTCAAGTGCCACTCAGACAGCATGGCAGACGATGTTACCCACGCCTCCACATTGCCCACACTCCGGCCAAGCGACTGAACCGTGCTCTCGCTGGCCTCAAGTTTGTTTATGATGGTTGATTTCAGGTTTTTCCCAGTCCGATGCAACACCACAGGGACAGCCTGCTTCCAGATTTTAGCAGGATGCCACTTAACTATAATAGCACGTATAGGTCAGTATAGGAGCGGGTAATTCACGGATGAGGGATTTGAGAGAGTGTTTGGATTTCAGTGTGTTTGCGTGTGAAGTCGCAAGTGTTTCTTGTACGGTGACTACTGTAAATCGCTTGAATCATTTCTTGTGGTTTGGGAGGAAAAGCACTACAATTCTATCTGGCTGATGCAGCTGAGATAGAACGTGCAGATTTGCACGTCATCCAGTGGTTTGCGGTTTGTCACACTGAGTCAAAATGACAAATACTTTTAGATTGGACTCTCTGAAACAACAACAACAACAACAACACACACAACAACTCAAAGAGCTACTGTTGGGCTCTGTGTCATGTTGGAGCAGTTTCCATACAGCACCTGCAAACAATATCAATATGTGTGTATTGACAGAAAACAACGGCAGGAAAATGTAATGCTGCATTTAATGTCTGTGTGATATTTTGCTCAGTGTAAACTGAACAACTTTTCACTCCACTCAGTTAATATTTAGATTGTTCTTGTGCTGTGTGAATGAAGAAATTTATTTGGTAACATTTTACAATAAGGGGTTACATTATTAATGCATTAGGTGTCATGAATTAACAATAAACAATGCTTTTGAAGCATCTATTAATCTAGATTAACATTACATGCTAATACAGTGCACATAATAATTAAGAATATTGAATTATTTAGTAGTAGGCTATTAGTAATCATTAGCCTCATAGCATAATTGCCTAAGTCATATTTCAATGTCTTTGGAAAACAAGGAAAAACAAAAAATGACTTAGGCAATTATGCTATGAGGCTAAACTAAACATTTAGTATTTAAATAGGTCTAATTTTTATGTTTAGCACATGTACCATTGCTATTGAAGTACCTTGGAGTAGGCCTACTGTGTAAATAACATTAACATGATTAACATTCAGTGCCATGGTATAAATCATCTAATACATACAATCATTGTACCACAGTATTGCAACATTACTTTTGTGCACAGATAAGGAGCCTAGGTCTTAATCTTTCTGTCTACCCCACATTGTCCACAGCGAAACAGACTAGGATCAAGTCTATTTGATTTTCCATCACAATGTTACCAAAATTGTTGCATTTTTAATACAACCACTAGAGGGAGTCTGGTAATCAAGCAATTTCAGCGGTCCTGTGCATTGAGTGAGTGAGCAGCACCACTTGGATAAATGAGAGGTCCTGATATTACATTCAAATCTGATATACTAAAGAAAGATATACGAAATAAATCACAGACATCCGTTCTGACTTTTAGTTATGATTAATACAGCGGTATAACTTAAATGTGTTCAAACCTGAAAGTTTGTTTCTGAAGTTTTCTCAAGCTGTTTTTGTTTCTCATCCACAGGTTCCTCAGTGAACTTTATCGCAGCATCATCACCACTGTACCAGCGCGCGCGCGCGTGCACGTCTGTCTGTTCTCAACACTCTTGGAAGGTGTTTTTTGTGTCTGCTCATCAGAGCCTGTTGAAGGTGTGTGTGAGGATGCGGCCCGGGTGTGTTTTGGTCTTTTGTATGTGCATCTCTGTGTTTCTCCGTCGCGCTATTTCACAGCCACCCACAGAAACTGACACCTACACGGTAAGGAGGAACGAAACCTTCCCCTGTCTCTCTCCCTCCTTTTTCTCTCTCTAAATAAATCTTCATATCATAACCTATGTTACATCATTTAATATCATCTTCATATCTTATATTACACATAGGTTACTGTACTGTGTAACTATTCGATTTATAGATCACCTATATAACGCTTAATGAACTAATTCATGTGTTTTTCTATAGGAATGTACAGATGGATATCACTGGGATCCACAGACTCAGCACTGCAAAGGTAAAACATTTTCAATTTCATGCTGTGTTCAATGCTGATTACGGATATTTGTAGAAGTTCACTTCACTTTAATAAAATTTTTATTTTATTTTATTTGCAACACCCTGGAAAATCATCAAACACAGACAACATTTAGTTAAATCACACAGATTAAGAGTTTGGGATATGATCGATATATGTAATATACGTCATATATAAGCCTACTTAGTTATTACACATATAATGTGTATTTATATAAAATATACTCTTCCGTTCAAAAGTTTGGGGTCAGAAATATATATATATATATATATATATATATATATATATATATATATATATATATATATATATATATTTAAATAAATTATTACTTTTATTCAGTAAGAACATATTAAATGAATGACATGTGACAGTAAAGACATTTATAATGGTACAAAATATTTCTTTTTAACTTTCTATTCATCAAATATTATTAAGCCATATTAAGTTTCTTAAAAATAGAAAACATTTTAAATTACAATTATATTTCACAATATTACTGTTTTTACAGTATCAAATAAATGCAAAAACCTGATGATTATAAGAGACTTTTGAACTGTAGTGTATATTATTATATCTTTAAATTAATATAATTTGACATTCTGAAAAATGACTGTTCCAATAGTAGTTTATGTCGTCTTAACAGTTTTGTGACCCATGGTCATGGCATTCAAACAGACTGTATATCCTGCTTATCCTGTCTGCAGATATAAACGAATGTGAGACAATCCCAGAGGCCTGTAAGGGAGAGATGAAGTGCTTCAACCACTATGGCGGGTACCTGTGCCTGCCTCGCTCTGCCTCGGTCATCCCCGCCCCTGATCCGCCCAACCAGGTCCATCCCAGCCTAGAGAACATGGCCAGCGAGTCATTCAACCTGTGCCCTTCAGGTTTTGAGCAACAGGGAAACAGCTGCGTGGGTGAGTGTGTGAAAACGAGTGTGTGGTTTCAGAACAGATGTCAGGTGAGTGTGCGGGAATCAGCTCTTGTAATCAGTAGCATGCCTTTGTAGAGAGTCATGTGTGTCCAGGTCAAAATCAGTTATGTGAATGGGATGGTTGTGGTGGGGGTTATTGCAAGCAATGTTTTAGTTTTGACTGTTAGCGCTTGAATGACTCAGGCAGAAACAGGTGGTCAGGGGAAATGATCAGCTAGTTTTTGCGCCCCGACAACTATGCGAGTCATGCTGAAGTCTTGGCAGGTGGCTGGTCTGCAGGGGGCTGAAGAATTTACTAAGACTGAGGCATCCCAGCTGTCGTCTATCGTCAAGAGGAAGCAAATACAGATAACGTTACTCAAGACCGCAATGTAGTTTTCACTTCCCATGAGCAGTAAACCAATAAATGCTGCAATAACTACATTCCAGAGTTATGCTAGCTCCAATGCCATAAACTGAGAAGACAAAGAAAAGATAAAAACTGAACCAGAGATGTGCCCACAATAAATTTTCATTATTGTCTCACAAAAACAGATGTGGATGAGTGCGAACGGGACAGTCACGACTGCCAGCCCAGTCAGCAGTGTTTCAATACAGAAGGCTCCTTCTCCTGCCAGTGTCCAGATGGGTATCGCAAAGTGGGCACAGAATGCATCGGTGAGAAATGAAACGCCCGTCTAATTCTGTAGCAATACAACAACAGAGTTCACATCTCCAAAAAAAGCAAATCACAAAGATCTGTCTTTATTTATTCATACTCATGCCGTTCCAAGCCTTCACATTGTGAAAAATAAGTTTGCTTCATTGTCCTGAATGCGGACTTGTAGAGTACTTCAAACCTTAATAATTATTTTTTAATTACACTTATTTTGGTGTGTCGACTAACGTATTAAAGCACACATGAAGTACTTGATACATTTTCTAATAACGCCTATAGTTGTTACAAATGATAGTTATTATACTTTAAATGTACTAAATTGTAACTTCATAATTCTAAATGTGTAATTATAATCATATGTAAATGCATTACATACAAGTTTCAATAAAAATTAAAAATTAGACTGTACACAAGCATATTCTTTTAAAGTGTATTATTTGCACAATAAGTTCTGTTTTGAAAAGTATGCTAAGGTGTACTTTTTCCACAAGGGTTTCTTTGTTTCAAAAACGCTTAAGAAATTACACAAATCACCATACACATTTTTTTAAAGAGTATTACATATGGCTTGTGTACATTGCAAGTCTTCTGAAGCCATAAACATTTTTTTTATGTGAGGTTCCAGTACCTAAAATGTTATTACTAGCTTGACAAATTAAGAGATATATGATCTTAATTTGGTATCTATTATTATCTAAATATTATCTTGATATTTAATATTTAAAAATATCTATAAATATTAACTTTAAAATACTTTGGAACCTTAGGAATTTTGTATCCATTCCACACATATTAATATAATCAGTTCAATTTACTAAGTTGTTCTCATGGTTAAGAGTGGATACCACTGTTTGAGTGAAGTGTGCCTTAACTCACATAAAATGGAGAGGTGATCTGTCATTGTCTATCCAATCATACCAATGAGGAATATATTTGTTTTTATTTGTAATCTAATTGAATGTTTTCATACTTTTCAGACATTGACGAGTGCAGGTACCGCTACTGCCAACATCGCTGTGTTAATGTCCCTGGCTCATTCTCCTGCCAGTGTGAGCCTGGTTTCCAGCTGGCTGGCAACAATCGCTCCTGTATTGGTAAGCCAACCCACACGCTTACTCCCACGCCCCGTTTTGCCATACCCTGAGTCATAGGCCAACCCACCCCACACACACACACACACACACACACACACACACACACACACACACACACACACACACACACACACACACACACACACACACACACACACACACACACACACACACACACACACACACACACACACACACACACACACACACACACACACACACACACACACACACACACAAGCACTCAGAATCCAAACCCACGTGCTTACACAACTGCATCCTACACCTCACTTTCTTTAAGTAAGAGCCAAAATATAAACCAGTAAAAGAACACTTTGTGCATGGAGGAAAACGAAGAATTGAGTCATTAAAGTCAGCGTGAACAGCTGTTTGCAGCACTTTAATAATTGGATGCATTTCCAAATTAAACAAGATGTTCAACATGAAGAAAAAAAAGCAGAACGTGACTTGATTTTATGCAATTGATTGGAATTGATTGGCCCAGAATTGAGTCATGCCAGTTTGCTAAAACAATGTCAATATAGCCATTTTGCTATTTTATATTATCCAAGTAGCCTGAGAGGCCAAAGTAACCTCAGTAGAAAGTTTTTTTAATTTTTTTATCATTCATTTTATATATTTTTTCTATTACACTTTTATCACGTTGATGAAGTCTTTTAATTTCAAATTATTATGGTGATATTATTATTAATATTTTTTGCCTGTAGAATAAAATGCCCTATATTTGCGTCTACATTTCTGTAGAATAATGTTGTAACGAGGAGAATAGGATGTGGAACAAAGCCTTTCACCTTTTTTTCTCCTCCCGGGTGATGGGAATGTACAGTTTACTAATAGCATGTGCCTCGAGCCTCACATGTGTGCGGGAATCGGATGATATATTTTATTTGTGTTGCTTATGAACTACTTTTGTTTAAGTAACACTTAACAGCTGAATGCTTATAGAAGACAGCTTGTAGGAGTTTTCCTGGTGAGTTAGTGAATAAAATACAAACGGTGAAATGCCAACCTCCTCTCAAGTTTCTACTATACTTTCTTCTGCTGCAACTCACATTGGCAAGCTATTCCCCCATTACCAAAACAAGACGTGTTACTGTGTGCATTAAGCATCAGTAAATAGGGTCAATTTTGACTCAATAAAATCTCATAGGGTGCATCAAAATTAAACAGAACATTTCCTTCCTTTAGGGTATCCCTAAAACAAACGATTATGAACTGAGATTTGATTTGCTTAGCCACTTAAAATTATTAGACAAAAATGTCCGATTGCCTTTTTGAGTAACTGCAATCCTTCACTGCTTGTCTTGTGCCGAATGTTCTCACATATGATCCCGTCTGCTTTGTCATTCTGTTGCACTCAGATGTTGATGAGTGTGGCATGGGGGCCCCCTGCAGTCAGAGGTGTTATAACACGTACGGGACGTTCCTCTGTCGATGTGAGCAGGGTTATGAGCTCGGGCCGGATGGCTTTGCCTGCAACGGTAAGCTGGGAGCAAACATAAACCAAAATAAATACACATATTTGTGAAAAATATTTATGCTGTTTTCAACTGGAGCAACTGATCAAATTCCTTCTCTGTCTACAGACATAGACGAGTGCAGCTACTCCAGTTACCTGTGCCAGTATCAGTGTGTTAATGAGCACGGCAAGTTCTCCTGTGTCTGTCCTGATGGCTATCAGCTCTTGGGCACACGCCTCTGCCAAGGTTCGCCTCAATTTAACGCTCTCGTTAAACGCTTTGCTTCCCAATTCACTCATAGGATAAAAGAACCATTCTTTTCCCCACTTTTTCTTTCAATCTAGACATAAACGAATGTGAGACAGGAGCTCATCAGTGCTCTGATGGACAGACTTGTGTGAACATTCATGGAGGTCACAAATGTGTTGACACCAAAAGCTGTCAGGAACCCTATGTACAAGTGTCCGAAAAGTAAGTTAACAATTTGGTATTACCACGAGCACTTGCAGGCTGTTCAGTTCACGCATTGGAACTTCGGAGAGATTTTCCTCTTCATTAATTGTCCATTGTTCTTCATTACTGCCTATTTGAGACATACCTAACATGGTTTCTCAAATCAACCAGTTTATTTTTCCATATCTCAGGCCAGTTCT
This sequence comes from Leuciscus leuciscus, assembly GCF_965113295.1. NCBI lineage: Eukaryota > Metazoa > Chordata > Actinopteri > Cypriniformes > Leuciscidae > Leuciscus > Leuciscus leuciscus. The sequence goes on from NC_138732.1 coordinate 20,904,507, forward strand.
TGAGTTTGTGCCTCTGAACAGGTCTCAAAATAATCTGCAAAGTTCCACAAGCTTTTAATGAAAAACAGGTGGTCAGGCATTTCTCAAGAAATATCTGGTTCGATGGATGGCATCCAAAATTTTAAGCCAATTTGCTGGACATATGGTACACATTCTTCTATAATTTGGTACAGTTGTGGCTAACACAGCCATTAGTCATGCCAAAACCTGACCTAGTGAGTAAAAACAATACTATTTAGTATATTCGTCTAAATCAGTCCAGTCCTGTACAATTTTGTTGATTCATTTTAGTGCAGATCAGTACAAATCTATTCAATTCACTTTTGTTTAGTGCTGAAACCTTTTACAGTCAATCTTTCCTAACTGATATAATTGTCTCTCTTCATTGCAGTCGCTGTATGTGTCCTGTCACAAAGCCCAGCTGTCGAGACATGCCCTACTCCATTGTGCATCGCTACATGAGCATCACATCCGAGCGCTCCGTCCCCTCAGATATCTTTCAGATCCAGGCCACCAGCGTCTATCCCGGAGCCTATAACACCTTCCGCATCCGTTCTGGAGATGACAATGGAGATTTTTACATCAGGGTATGTTCAGATTTTAATTACTGCAGATTCTGAAACCTTATTTTGGTGGTGTGCTGTATAATATTATTGTTTTTTGCAATTAATTTGTCTTGTTTTCCAGTACAATGATATAAACACCCTTAAAACAAGCTAGATTTATATCTTGAATCAAATTTAATTTCTTACCCCATTGGCAAAATATATTCTTGGATGCACAGTTCCATTCATAGGTTTTGGGACCTTGGAGCTAAACATGTTTTAGAAGTCTCTTATGCTCACCAAGGCTGCATTTATTTAATAAAAAATACAGCAAAAACTGTAATATTGTGAAATATTATTACAATTAAAGTAACTTTTATATTTTGATGCATTTTAAAAAGTAATTTATTCCTGTGGTGGTAAAGCTGAATTTTCAGCATCATTACTCCAGTCTTCAGTGTCACATGATCCTTCAGAAATCATTCCAATATGATGATTTGCTGCTCAAGAAACATGTATTATTATCAGTGTTGAAAACACTTGTGCTGCTTAATATTCTTGTGGGAACTGTAAGACATTTTTTTAGGATTATTTCAAAAGAAATATTATCAAGTTATTTAAAATAGAAATCTTTTGTAACATTATAAATGTCTGTACTGTGACTTTTGTGCATCCTTGCTGAATAAAAAAAAAAAAATATTAAAAAAAATATAGTTAAAAATGATATCAACAGCAGTGTATATATAAATATTAAAAGTCACAGTGTTTTGTCCATGAAATCAAGAAGATTAGTGTCATCACGACTAATACATATCTCACACTGCCAAGTTTTGAAATGATCTTGTGCCTGTCATGTGCCTTTCCTCAGCAAATCAACAACATCAGTGCCATGCTTGTTCTCGCCCGCGCCGTGAACGGCCCCAGAGAGTATGTGCTGGATTTGGAGATGGTTTCTGTCAACCCACTCATGAGCTACCACACCAGTTCTGCCCTGCGCTTAACCATCTATGTTGGGCCTTATGCTTTTTAACTGAAAGAGATGCAGAGATGCCTAGAAAGGTAAACGGGGTGGAAAAGTGGAAGCACTGATGATTCATCCAACAAGGAGGGCTTATGAGCTGGATATCATTTCCAAGATTGTACAGAAGTCATGTACCAACCTATTCAACTTCTACATCGTAAATAATAAAAAAGGCTGGCATTATATTTTAAGGACAATATGTCTACAAGATAACAACTCACTATATTGTGTCTTATGGAAAATGGCGAAGTTACCAGCTGCACTATGATCCCAAACCTGCTGTACAACCTATGTAAACTGTCTTTTGTCATTTCTAAATGCCTGTTTCTCAGGATGAGGGGTGCAGCTCTGTTCCTCTCTTTCCTATTGTTTGCTCCTCCAGTTCAGAAGTCAGCAATAATAATTAATCCCTCCTATTCAAATAGATGTAGCAATAACAAAACCAAGGCTGTAAAAAGTATCTCTGTATGTTCTTAGTGTCAAAAGCCTCTATTAATGTTCCACTATGTATAATCCATCTCTTGAGTTCAGTATTGTTGTTATTCATTATTGTTATTCAGTAACCACTCAGTCATTCCAAACCTCTACCCCACCACCACCACCATCAATAATGCTCACATTTCCTTGTCCTGTTTTTTTTTTATACCACGGTGCCATTGTTGTATTTTCGATCCTGGATTTATTACTGTAATAAATTTGATGAGACCATAAAAATCTGGCTCCAGACCCACATATGTTAGCATTCCCGCTGGGATGTTTTCTTGGCATTTCTCTGCTATGCATCTTCTTCCGCCAAATGGAAAATACTCACGTGCCCTGCTTAACCTTTCCACCCACCCTTCCTATCTCGAGTCATCTAACCATGGGATAGACTGAACCCCATTGAGGAGCTGTCCGCCTCTCTCTAGCCTTATTAGCACAAGCCTGACAGAGAAAGAGATCTGATTTAGAGGTGAGAGAATTATATATATTCAGTATAATCTACAGCATCTTGACTAAACTATACAGGGAAAACGTTTTAGGTGGAAAACAATGGCGATTTATTTAGTAAAGTCAAAGTCCAAAACTCAATCTTTTATAATCAATACTATGTTGTTTCCACTGAGTCACAGATCCAGGTTAATAGAACTTTCTGGATCTGATCCGGATCCAACACTAGCAGCAAGAGGGCCCTTTCTCAGAATAGCAGAGAACTTCTCTGAATGGATTTACAGTGGCTTGAATCATAAATGGAGTCACTGTATTTGAGGCTAATGGGGTAATGATGTCACAAGACTTACATGATTTTGTGTAGGAGGTGTTCTTGTTCGTGTTAGGTTGTGCAAAATATTTCGTATTTAAATAGCAAAAAAAATAAATAAATATATATATATATATATATATTAATATAATATAATATAAATATAATATAATAGGCCTACAGAATTAAAATAGTCCTCCTTTGACTGAAATTTCCCTTTTATTTTAAATGTAGACTATTGGTATTATTTATAATAATAATAATAATAATAATTATTATTATATATTGTACAGTATATTACATATTGTACTTAAAAATATTCTGCACAACCTAATATGAACAAGAACTTCCATCCATTCTCCAAACTGCTTATCCTCTAGAGTCTTAGGATACACTATATTGTATTATGTTAATATTATGCTATTATACAATAATAATAATAATGATAATAATTTGTATTATTATTAGCCTATATATTGTAAATTATAGTATATCTGCATTTAAACTTATTTTGACTGACATTGCCACTTTATTTCAAAAGTAGACAAATATATATTGTTATATTATATTATATTATATTATATTATCTATTGTCTAATACGCTTATCCTCTAGAGGGCCATGACATTATTATGTCAATAATATACTACAGATTTTTCTTCTTTGGATTATGCCTTTATTTAAAAAAGAATTACTTTAAATATGCATAATGTTCGATTTATGCTGCATTACACAAGTATAGACTGATCTGGACAGCAAAATCAAGATCATTCCAGCATCAAGGATACATTCAGACTATTTGCAGTAACATGAATGCAGTTCTAGAACCTTCCACCAGCCATCAACAGCATCACTGCTTACGTTTGTTCTTTAGCAGCTTTTCAGGAGTGACCACTTGACCAATCACAGCCGAAAAAAGCAATGGGAAAATACCCACTTTTGCGTTTCATCGTCCCCGGCGCTGCTCGCCCATCCCACTACTGTCCTGTCTCCAGTTATCTGTGCCCACAAACACACACACACAGAGTTCTACTCTCTCTGATACAACCCAGTGATGACTCATTCCCTGCAAAGTCTTACATAATCGCAGGTCTGAAAACTACCTCTAGTCTGCCACTTGGGGGCAGTGCAGCACACAGAGTCTAAGGCCCAAAATAGACATAACTTGAAGTGATGGAATCTTGCAGCTGGTTTTGTAACCTAATTGTCCAGTGAACCAGATTCTTTACCTCCTTCCTGTAAACTGACTGGCTGCATGTTCCCCAGCTAGACTGTTCAACTGTGAATGAATGGCATCTCGTACACGCATGTAGTCGGTCACACACACACACACACACACAAACATACACACCTGAGAATCTAGGTGAGTAATACAACGGGCACATTAATTCGGAAACGTAGATGGACACAGATGGCACCAGCAGGTTGCTTCGATCATTACCTCACAGCAGAGATCACAATATAGAGACGTGTTCTTTAGGAAGTGGGTGATGGGGATATATGTGGGTGAGGACATGGCATTCTCGTGCCGTTTCCTGTTGGATGGCAGACAAACGGTAAACCCAACTGTGAGACAAACGAAGGAGCGAGATGTGCTGTACCCACCCAGCAGGCACAGAGAGCGAGGAGGGCTGATGAGCTTTGCCAATATGCCTCCGCATGTGGAGGTGTCCTTCAGAAAAGGTGTGTGTGTGTGTGTGTGTGTGTGTGTGTGTGTGTGTGCATGGGTGTGTGAAAATGTTACTTATACAGACTCATGTGTCATGGTGTCCTATGGAGTGGAGGAACACACCACAGTTCATGCCAAATGTGACCTCATTTATGGGTCAGGAACAGGTGAGTGGGTGGAATGGGAATGGACCAAATGTCCTGGGATTGAACTGTTCTCTTGCTCAAGTGCCCTTTTTAAATTGAATCATGTAAACTTTGATTCTTTTCCACTCTCTTTTGAAACGACTGCTGGCTATGAACGAAGGCCAAATGTGGTTTTAATTCAATCAAAAACAGGCTTTTCAAAACAACATAACATATAACATGACATGTAACATTATGAAACATAACACATAACATATAACGTAATTTAACATAAAACATTATATAACATAAATTAAAATATTTCTGATTATCCATCTTCAATCATGTGGTACTTTTCATCTCTCTTTTGAAACAACTGCTGGCTATGAACGAAGGCCAAATGTGTTTGCCATTCAACCAAAAACAGGCTTTTCAAAACAACATAATGTATAACGTTATGTTATATGAAATTAAATTGTTATGTATTATAAGTTGTTATGTTGTGTTATATGTTGTTATGTTATGTTATATGTTGTTATATGTAATGTGATGTTATGTATTATATGTTGTTATGTTATGGTATGTTATAATATATATATATATACAGGTATATATATATATATATATATATATATATATATATATATATATAATGTTATTATGTAATAATTTATGTTATGTTATATATGTTATATATATATATATATATATATATATATATATATATATATATATAACATTACATTAATTATAATACATAACACAACACAATACACACAACACATAACACATATTTCTGATCATCATGTGAACTTAATTCTTTTGAACTGACTACTGGCTATGAACGAAGGCCAAATGTGTTTGTTATTCGACTTAAAACAGGCAGTACTACTGTATTAATTCATCACTTTCTCTCTGTGAAGGTGATTCTTAATGCTGTGTCTGCAATCTCTCATTTTGTCCTCACCATAGTGAAACTGTGGCACATTTTTTTTGGCAACTTCAAAAAACAAAAACAAAAAACTGCTGATCAGATTATTTCTTGCACAGCCAGGAACGAATACATTTTTATAGCCAGGAACGAGTGCGTTTTTCCTTCATGCTTGAGTGCGCACATTAATTGAGACACAGGACCCCTCAGGAAATTCCCCACAAACTCTGCTGCTGTCAGTCATTGAGAAAGAACCGCTATATTTACCTGGACATCCATGGTTATTTTTGAATGAAAAGAGGAAACACTATTGCACTCCACCAGCTTTTTCAAACACATTAAGCCATTACAAAACAAGCCCTCACCGTTCGTGACATCCACTGCATTAATGGCATTACAAACAACAGATCAGTATTCATGATATCTATATTCGCTAAGCGTGTGTGGGGAGGCAGTGGGCAAAGCAAACAGGACTTTTACTTTTAGTCCTAAATATAAACAAAATAAACATGCCAACCTCCCGGATAACAATCCAGTTTAAACTAGTTCTAAGTGGTTTATATTATAGCTGGATTTTATTTTCTGTGGAACATAAAATAAGATTTTTTGCCCAAACACGAACACTGGACCTCATTGACTTTCATCTATCTATCTATCTATCTATCTATCTATCTATCTATCTATCTATCTATCTATCTATCTATCTATCTATCTATCTATCTATCTATCTATCTATCTATCTATCTATCTATCTATCTATCTATCTATCTATCTATCTATCTACATGGCCGACTCACCTATGTTCCTATGTCCTAAGGTACATCAATAAAGATTGAACCGGATTTCCCAGCAGAGTTGTCTAATAAAGCTAATATAAGATTAGAAATAGCCTTTATAATCAAAGGTGTCAATTGTGATGTTTTGCGACCCTCGATGGACAGTTGGGTGATTGGGGTTTACACAGTAGCTCTATTAGCATGTGACATTAGCTTCAGTCCACTGCGTCCTGATTAAAGAAGGATCTCCATAGAAGAGCAGACAGGGGCTCTCTCACAGATGGAGAGTAAAAAGGGACACATGTTGGTCACTAATAATTGGGCCATTTGTTTAAGGGAATTAAACTGACCTCTGAATATTACCAACACGCCTTGATTAGGGCCTCGTCTGAGCTGGAGTGACTTTGATAACAAGAGTCATCTACCTCATCTGCCACTGATTGGCTATTCAGATGAGCTTAACGAGAATGGCTAATTACATTATATGGCTCACAACCTGGGAACCAGAATCAGAATTGACAGGTCATTTATAAGAAGTTATAGCGAATATCTGGTTTAGTGTGCTACATTTCTTTATTATGTATGCTTTCATAGGCTAATCTCACCCTTGAATACAAGGAGCCATCATCAAGCTTCATGCTCATTGTGGTCAGTGAAAGATACCTCTACAACCCACCCTAATTTTTTTCTCCCTGCGCAAATGTGGTTACTATGATACGACAACGTGTTGCTATGGGCGCGTGGGCGTGCGAGCAGAGGGGACGGCAATAAAGAGACAATTCCTTCAAAGAAGGGAGCATACGGTTTTAAATCAGTAAAAACATATGAAATGCTAAGCATCCAGAATCATCACTGCACTCTCATAATGAGCAAAACCCTTTATTACTTAATGTATTTCATGCACATATGGCCTAAGGATGCACATATAGCCTATTTTGATTTGAGGCCTATTGCTTCAAATTGAATGTCAAGAGAGGGGAACAACGTCTTTTCGGACTAACGCTGCTCATCTCTGTCAGAGATGGAGAGAGAGACAGAAAAGCGACTCTATCCTCATGATGAGTGAATGAGTAATGTGTGAGAGACTGTCACCATGAATGAGCCTGCGGGTGAGAGTCTGAATGCTGAGTGTTAACATAGGGTGTTAAAAAACAGCTTCTGTGGCAAAACTAAATAACGCATCAGGCAGATTTAACACCATATTGCAAAAATGCAAATCACACTCACATTCCACTGATCCTCCAGATGACTTAATTCTGTTCATGAAGCATTAAGGCAAATATAATGTACAAATCTTTTCATGGTCCTGCTCTTCATCAAACCCCGTCAGAAAACTAATGCAAAAATTAGACATCAGCCTGTCATTGGGGAAGTACCCTGAACCCTCAAAGTACCTTTACATGTACATGGTTATTTTGAAAAACTGAGACATTTCCCTTCGTTTGTGCCCTTCGTTTACACGCAAATGGAGTATTCTTTCTAAAAACTCCAGCCAGAGTGGAGATTTTGGAAAACTTCGTTTGCACGTTTGCATGTAAACTGAGAAAAACTGAGTTTTAGGCGGCCGACGTCACAGTATGCGACATAACTTGCACCTGCGTCAAAAGTGCGACCTTGTTCAAAAGAGAAAGAGTTAGTGATTTGTTGCTGTTGTTGCTATTTTCGGGATTCTGATTGGCTAACATGGGCTTGAGCTTCTCGTTACACTGCCACCTACAGGTTTGGCATGCTCTTGACGGCATATATACACGGGTTTGTGTAAACAAACACTTTTCTGAAAACTGACAGGTGTGCACAATGTTATTTTTGAAAACGGAGAGGGTGAAATGTCCGTTTATGAAAATAGCCGGCCACGTGTAAACGTAGCCATATACAGGTGGAGCTAGGGAAGTTGGAGGGTTTCTGAAACTGCACTGCTATAGCAAATGTTGATCAGCGAGCTGACTGACTACTGATCAGCGAGCTGACTGACTACTGATACAGCAGGAACCAATCAGCTGTGTCCTATAGATAATGGTGTAATTGCAAGCAGAATGAGTTAAGGACCTTTCCTCCTGCACCTTCTAGAGTTTCATTACAGAATTTTGTATTCCAGTCTTTCAACATCCAAATTTCACATTTAATTCAGTGTGTTACTTGCCTGTTCTTTATAATTATTTGGGAAACTTACTAGCAATTTCAAAGGAAACCTTCACCAAATCTTTTTCAATAAAGGAGTTTGGAACAATCCATTCCAGCTTACTTTCAATAGATTGTCTTTGTTTTTGCTAGGGAGGAAATTTTGGGTTCTGAAAGTTTCTGTCCATTTCATACAGACGCACTAACCTCTTATTTCAGAAGATGAAGGAAAATATGATTCCTTATCATATGACTCTTATAAGTAGCCTGATTTGGTGTTCATTCGTTTTCTCAAGTGATTCAGAGCGTGAGTTGAGAAACTGTCAGGTAATGGACTCCCCATTCATAAATTCATACCAATGATTCAGTGAGCCAAAAAAAAACTTTCTATTGTTCAAATCCAGCCATGGTGAATGACACAGGTCATTCTGCTTTTCTACTGCCAACTGTGCGGAAGCGTTCACGCTGCTGAGATGATCACTAATCATGGGGAAAATAGCGGTTCCTAGGGGGAAATACATATTTGCTTGCAAAGAGAGGGAGTCGAGGGGAAATTGAGGATGGATAAAAGCAATAATCGTAACTTTAGCCTGGAGCTAAAAAAAGACACTGAAGTACCTTACTTTCTCCCTCCCTCCCTGCTTGCGCCTCATTCTCTTCCTCTTTCTAACCATCTCTGCCCACTCTCTTCTCTTCTAATAGTTATGCAATGCTTTATCAAACTTCATGTTCTCTCGTTTTTCCATTGATTTGTCGACCTTGCATTTGCATTTTTCTAATTCAAAAAATATTCTCTATTCTCTAAGTTGTATTTTAATCAGCATATAACAATTTGAATGATTAGTTGAACGGACAAATTAACACGTACATCGAGAGACCTAGAAATAGTCCACAAGATATTATTCTTATTTAATAATATATTCAAATATATTCTAATGCATTTTTGTAATTTCTTTTCTTTGACTTAAAAGGACTTTTAAATCCTAGAATTTCAACGCGTTTCAATGGCAAACACACTACTATGAGAGGGATGAAGAGCAACCCTGGGTACTACAAATATTGTTTTAAAGACAGCTGCACTACACATTGAGAACATCACAGTCAGACTTGAAATGCACAGAGATGGGCAAGGAGAAAGAAGAAGCACACGCTGAATCACTGATCATTTTCTTGCTACTATCAAAGGCAGACCTGAATGGCGAAGAAAAATTGATCTCTTATGGTCACTAAGAGCTGCATTATTTTAAAAGGAATTGCATCTTTCTTACTTTTGTGAGGTTTAGATCAGAAGCTCATGGAGGTGTTTTGTAATGCAATGCCTTTGGCGTAATATGAAATGAGATGGGAGAACAGAGAGCGAGCGACAGACTGAAAAGGGGAAAAAAATCTGCTGCTTGAGGTCTGTTTTGATGTCACATCTACATCACGTCACCATGGCAACCTTGCATCAGCAACAACTTATGAAGGGAGAGAGAGAGAGAGAGAGAGAGAGAGAGAGAGAGGGAGCGAAAAAGGAGGGTGAGAGCAAAATGTGCTGGCATGTAGCGCTAGAACTGAGTAGTGAGCTTAAACAGTAAGAGGGAGAAAATAGACCTTATGGAATTAAAGAATGCTTTTTCTAGACTATTTATAGACTGGTGGAAATTATTCTTTAAAAAAAAATGGAGAAAGTGATTTAAAGGGAAAGATATGCAAAAACTAAAGCATGTACTGATGTTTGTCAATGAAAATGTACAAAAGAGTCATGAATTAGTACAGTCACCATTCACAGACACTGAAAAGCACAAGAGAGATAGAAATACTTCAGCAAAAGTCCACATTTTCCCACTGTTCTGTGCCCTGGGTCTAAAAATACACTGCAAAAAAAAAAAAAAAAAAAAAAATTCACCCGGCTGCAGGCTGGGGAAGTATCTCTGACAGAGATGGGGAAGGGAGGGAGGGAGGGAGGGAGTGTGTGGGTGTCTGAGTGTTACATCTGCTCACTCACAGTAGTTTATATGAATCAACCAGCGCTGAACAATGCATTAGATAATTTATTATACTTAAATCTAGATTATTTAAATACCACGACAGGTGCAACTTCATTGGCCTCTCAGTAGGCTAGATAACGGAAACATATCGGCACATGATGTGCTGGACTCTCTTGCCTTTAAAGTCAACCCCATACCTTACTCTTTACCTCTATCTCTCTCCTCAGTTTCATAGACTATTTCAATCCTTCCTCTTCCTCTCTTCCTCTCTTACTCTGGCTTCAGCAGGAGTGGGAGGTGTTGCTAGGCGACAGGTTAGCTCCTTTCTTTCAAGAGGCAGAGTGAAGACCTTGATTCTCTCTGTGTAAAAATAAACAGCAGTGCGGAGAGAAAGAATCTTGAGATAGAGGACCAACGTACTTCAACTGCACAAGAGGCCAATGACATTTTGTTTCTCATTAAAGCATTTTTTCCCCTCAACTCTGTTCTTTAGCGCAGTTTGATTGCACTCACAAAAGTCTTTGATGGAAAAGCAGGATTAAACTTGCACAGATGACTTTAGAATTACCTCAGCTGGGTCCAAACATAATGCATTTGTATTTTAATGCATGACAAGATGGGCAATATAAATTTGCAATAAATCGCATATTTTGTTTACCCTAATTTTTCATCTTTAACGTGCCTGCACACAAGTCTTGAAAAGAATTAAAAAGTAACCATTCATATGTTGGGTTGAAAAGACTAGAATACTTCATTGTTATTTTTGTCCACTGTGTGTAAAATCATAGGAGGCTTCAAGTAGGCACAGTCAACTCAGTCGTGTACTCTGGGCACAGGTATAATGACTTCTTCCTGTTCCCTGGGATATACTGCTAACAGTGGGATACTGTATCATGCTGGCCATTATCCATTTACTCACATCCGACAGTCAAACACTGAACGTTTACCTTCTGCCTTCAAAGGTTCACAAAACCCAGATTGCAACATAACAAGTACAAAAAATTGAACACTTTGAAAAGGCCTTATATGCGTTTTATCCTCACCTTTAACATAGCTTTCCTTGATTTTGTGTGAATGATTCTGAATTAGGAAGGAAATGCATTATTTTGGGATTCTTTTGTGCAATTCTTCTTAGTAAGGTCCGTAAAGAAAGCAGAAGGATTATTAAACTTTATGCACTGGATCCTCACAATAGGTGACCACCCATCTTCCTTATAAGAATTTGCTCTCAGTGGAGCTCTTGGACTGCATTCAGTTGAACATAAATGGGTGATGAAGGCTGAACACTGGTGTTCCATATTGTACTGTCCCTCTTTTGAAGATGCCAAAGAGAAGAGGCTATTCATACAATCTATACCTTGAGAAAGCCACACAGAAAGCCTGGCACGCTTCAGTGTTTCTGAATCACTCTGTGGGCTGGCTGAACAGAAAAACCTGCCAACTATTTTAAGAGGTGAAATTTGTTAAAGGGTGACCACTGCCAGGGTTTAATCACGGATGGTGCACCGAAGGATGGATCATTAGGGATCGGGTTGATCTATCTTCAGCATTAGCTAATGCATGATTCTGCCACTGAATTTGAGAGCATCTTAATTAGTCTTAGCAAGTACAAGATGCTTTAGGAACTAAATCAAAACTTAGTCAATAGACTAGGGCCTACCAAACAAGACATTCATTTGGATAATGAGATCCTAAAGGGAAATTAAGAGTCCTGTGTATAGCAACACTCTCTGGATTCTTTTGCTATATCCTCCTGCTAATCCCACTAACGCATTTGCACAAATGATTGTTTTTCATGCTGTATACAATTTCTGTATTAAATGTGATCCGAGCTTATTGAAAACTTCTCTTATGATGAAAATAATTTCTTAAACCAATGTAAAACGGTTAGCCGATCTCCCATCCTGCTCAAACTGGTCTGTTTAAGATGCGTTTAAGATGGAATTTGGGTTGGGAGAATTCTAGCCGAAACCAACAAAAACAGAAATTAGATTCTCGCATAAATCTTCTTCGACCCTCAATTACTCAAACACAAATATACACAAATGTATTATTAAAAAGACTAAATGTGTCGCCGAGGACGGTGAATCTCTTTGGGTGCGTTTGTCAGGCACTATCCAAAAGCTAATTTTAGAAAAGCGAAACGGTCATCTGACGCGCGCAACAGGTTTCAGTGATGTGCGCGTGCCTCTGAGAGGGACTGTTAAAAGAGTAATACTTCTAAAATAGCTTTGTATTGATAAATGAATAGCTATTCCTATCCAGATGTATATTTTTTAATGATTGGGATTGGTTATTTATCATGAATGAAAATGAAACGTATGATACTGCATCGTTGAACCTCGCCAAGCCACATGGATAACACTGTAACTTTCCTAAAAGCACTGGAGTTTCTGCATGTTGCTAAAAATAGCTCACCTTCAGTGAACAGGCTACCGCTTCCTCTTCTGAAAACGAATCGACTCGAATGGCAGGACCGCAGCGAGCGCACGAGACTTTTGTCTATGACACTCGTCTTGTCCACATTATTACGGATGGAACAAACTGTCCAAAGAGGATGCAAATAGGCGTCAGTCGAGCTTGTGACTTAAACGAGCCATTTTTTTGACAGGTATTTTAAGTTAATTAGTGGGGACCGGCGAGTGGTGCAATACAGAGTGTGCAACCAATTAAAAAGAGCTACAGAGGTGAAATCATACATGACCACCACGCCGAGGTGCAGTAGAA